>NC_139486.1:62194375-62243526 GCF_008360975.1 Lichenostomus cassidix
TCATGGGGCACAGAGAGCAGATCCTGCTGCCTCTGCGGGGGCTGGTCCTGCCCTCTCCCTTTTCCCCTCAGCCTTGCTGGGAACAGTTGTGTGCATTTGGCAGTGCCAAATAAAGATCCCATAGCCAATCCCAGCAATCCCCCTGCGCTCTTCCCCGTAAGCCCACCATGCCCAGGGATATGTCGGTGGTTCCAGTTCCTGCCACAAATCCCCAAGGGATTACTGATGTACCCGAGATGACGGTGCCAGCCTCAAGGGTGGTCCCAGCCCTGGGAGTGACTCTCTGAGCAGTTTGTGTTTTAATAGGAAAAAAGGGAAATTCACACGGAAATCAAAGATTTTCCCCACACAGAAACAGTTTTCTTGCACTGCCGGGCACAGACAGGTGGCCTCTGTGGACAAGGTCACACTGCCTGGGGACAGGGCCACCCCACGCTGTCGCACACATGTCCCCAGGGCTGCAGCACGGCCAGGGCATCCTCATGGTGACGTTCCCAGGATGCTGCTGCTGCCGACATCATCATAGTCCGTGTGCTCCAGGGGCTGTTCCGGGGGGTCCCTGGTGGCTCCTGGGGGACTTGGAGGGGAGTCGATCCCACCTTGGGGACAGCACAGAAATGTGCCTGAGGGTGGCAGCTCCGTGTCCCCTCTGTCCCCTCCCACCTGGGATCTGGCTGCAACAACCTTGGATCTGTCGCTGGATCCCTGTCCACCCCCACAGCCAAACCCTGCCATGCAGAGGCTCTGCAGAGGCAACAGGGCAGCTGGGATCCCTTTTACCTGTGGGGAGCACACGGATCCCTCTCCCCAATGCCACTCCCTCAGAGATGTCCCCAGTGCTGGGAGCAGGGGACTCCTCTGCCACATCCAGGGCATCATCACAGCCATCCAGGGTTCCATGCTCGGGCCGGGCAGGGGGATCTGGGACAGGCACAGGCGTCCATGGCAGTGACCCAGTGGCCGTGACAGGGGTCATGCTGTGCCATCCCCTCCAGCATTGCCACCAGGCATGCGCTGGTGGCCCTCGGGTCCCCCTGGGAAAGACGTTACTTTGCTGCACAATAACAAGGGGAGGGGAATTTGTTCCCTCAGCTCCCCAACCCTGGTGTGTCCTCTGACCCCTCTGCTCCCCGTGGGCTTCCTGCCCTGTGCTCCTACCTGGGGCTGCCTCGGTGTCACTTCCCTCCATGCTGTCCTCAGTGTCATACGGCAGCTTCTTCACCGATCCCTCTGACACAGAGCCTGCAGGGGGTAAAGAGGGACTCAGCAGAGGCCTCAAGTGGCACCGCAGGTGGCACAACCTCACACCTCACGGGAGGAGCTGCCACGGGACCGAGGGAAAGCCCCAGCCCATGGCGAGGAGCCAGGGCCAGGCCACCAGGACCCGGAGCTGCCGTGGGGCTGTGGCGCAGAGCCCTCTCTCCGGGCACAGCTGGGGCACTCGGGCTGCACCCACCTGGGCCACTGGGCACCTCCTGGTACTCGGGCATTGCCGTGTAGTCCAGCTCCTCGTAGACAGCGTTGGAGATGGCATCCGGAGCTCTGCCAGTGCCTGCAATGACAGGCAGCACTTACCTGGGGCCATGGGCACCCTGGGGGGCACCAGGACCACCCCTGCCCGCCTTCGGAGCTGTTCTGCAGGGCGGGAGCCCCAGAACCCGCAACCCGGCTCTCTCCTGGAACCCACCCGCCGGGACCCACCTCGGCGCCAGGCGCGGGCACGGCACAGCAGCGCGGCCAGGGCACCCAGGGCCAGGCACAGCAGCGTCCCCAGCACCACACACAGCACAGCTGGCACGGACACAGTCCCCACGGCCCGGGTGACTCTGATGGGGACGCCTGTGGGGACACGGGCAAGCAGTGAGGGGAGGGGGATCCCAGCCAGCCCGGCGTAGGGGGTGCCGACACCGGCAGAGATACCTGTGCTGCTGGCGTTGTCCGGATACGGAGTGGTGGCTGTCTCAGCGGTGCCATCAGTGTCCTCCTCCTCACAAGCCACGTAGGCGTCCCCGCCACGGCCGCAGCTCTGCAAGCGCCAGGGTGCCGAGGGACACCCCCAGAGCGAGCGAGCCTCCTCCTCACAGCCCACCCACGCCAACCAGGCGGGGGCTGGCTGCTGGGCAGGGCCGGGCGACAGCCACCCCCTGTGCCCACAGTCCAGCTGGCGGCAGACGGTGCCAGCCGTGCTGTCGCTGGTGCCCTTGGCGCACACGCGGCCCCAGGTGTCGTTGCGGGACACCTCCAGGTACCCGCGGCAGCGCCCGCTGCCACCCGCCAGCCGCACGGAGAGCTGCTCTGCAAGAGGTGCGGGGGGGTCACGGCACAGCCCAGAAGCCCCCGGGGGGCTCCGCCGCACCCCGAGCTGGGGGTGCCCAGCACCCACCTGAGCACACGGCCCCTGCCCCGCCGCCGCGCTCGCACTCGTGCCCTTCCGAGCGCCCGCATTCCCAGAGAGACTCCTCGCTCCCGGAGCACTCGGGCATGTACGGCCACAGCGGCCCCGGGCCAGCAGCGAAGCGCGCCGAGCTCGGGGCCTCCAGCGCCGTGCCGCATCCCAGCTCCCGGCACACAACGGCCGCGTCCTGCAGGTCCCAGCCTTCCTGGCACACGCTGCTCCACCTGCCACCGGAATACACCTCCACCCGCCCGGCGCAGCGCCCAGAGCTCCCCGCCAGCCTCACCCGTCGGCTGCCTGCGGGCATGGAAGGACCCTGCTGGGGTGGCTGCTTGGGGCATCGGCACCTCCAGCCCTTCTCGGGACACTCACCTGAGCAGATTATGGCTGCCCCATGAGGGATGCCGGATGATGCAGTGGTCATGTTCCATGTATTGGTTTCAGAATCGATCTCGTCCGCGTCGTTGGTCCTATTGGTCAGCATGGTGGTCATGTCCTGGATGGTTTCGATCACCCTGTACATGATGGCCTGCTCCGTCGGGTTCAGTTCATACAGCCTGGCCTTGCCAGAGACAGCATCGCTCTTGTCTACCCCTCCACAGCCCAGCTCCCAGCACACGTTGCTGAAATTCCGTGTGATCGAAAGCTCTCCTGGCACACGGCGCCAATCCCCGGAGCTTATGGCCAACTCCAGCCACCCGTCACACCGAGTCTCACCCTCCACCAGCCGCAGGGACTCCACCATGCCTGTGAAATGACGTCACTCAGCCCTTCCCATCACCCCAAAACAGCCTGCTCTGATCGCAGTGCTTGGGGCGGCCCAAAAGCCCTCAGGGCTCCTCACGCAGGTGCCATACACACCTGAGCAGTTGACGGCGGCGGCGTTTCCAGGGGCGCACGGGGCCTTGCCCAGCACGGCCACGGGGCACTCGCCCGGGTGCCGCTCGCTGCCGCTGCAGCCAAAAGCGTCCGGCCGCAGTGGCCCCTCGCCGCTGCCGAAGGAGCCTCCCGGCGGCACGGCCAAGGCGCGGCCGCAGCCCAGGTGGCGGCACAGGACGTGGGCGTCGGGCAGCTCCCACTCGCTGGCGCACACGGAGCCCCACGTGCCCCGAGCCGCCACCTCCACCCGCCCGGCGCATGCCGAGCTGCTGTTGCCCAGCCGGAAGCCCGTGTAGGCTGTGGCAGAAAGGCCAATGAGGGCGGTGACGCTGCAGGGAGCCCAGCAGCCCCCCGCTGTCCCCGGCACTTACGGGAGCAGATGACGCTGGCGGGGCCGCTGCAGCCCTGGCCCTGGGGCGCTCGCTGGCCGCAGGCACTCAGGAGGGGCTCGCTGCCATTGCACTGGAAGCCCCCCTCCCAGAACGGCCCCCATCCCGCCCCAAACCGGCCACTGCCGCCCATGGCAAGCGCCGTGCCGCAGCCCAGCTCCCGGCACACCACCTGGGCCACCTTCATGTCCACCTCATCCTCGCACACACGGACCCAGGCCCGCCGCTGCCGCACCTCCAGACGCCCAGCGCACGCTCCATCGCCACCGACCAGCCGGGAAAACCCTGCGGGAGCAACACAGCCTCAGTGTCGACACAACGGAGTGATGTCCGTGAAGTGACAGAGTTCACCGTAGCCTGACGCCTACCTTGGCAGACAACAGCAGTGTCGTAGTCATGGACGGTGCCATTATACGGTCCCCAGCCACGGATCTCACAGTCCCAGAGCGTGGCCTCATTCCCACTGCAGTCAACCGCGGCTAGATGGACAGTCCCGTTCCCTGGGCCGAAGCGGTCGAGGGCAGAGTAGGCGCCGGCGGCCGAGCCACAGCCCAGCTGCTGGCACACCACCTCAGCGTCCTCCATGTCCCAGCTGTCGTCTGCCACTGAGCCCCAGTGTCCACGCAGCTTCACCTCCACCCTCCCAGCGCAGGGGCTGCTGCCGCCCGCCAGCCTCAGCTCCACGCCATCTGCACCGGAGAACCGACATAGCTCAGCCCTGCTCTGGACGTTCCAGCACAATGCTGGTAGCCCAGCACGGCCAGCGTGTCCCCTCACCTGTGCAGATCACCCCCACATCCCGATCGTGGCCACAGTAGTGCTCTCCCCATCCGAAGTGTTGACACTCCTCCAGCACATCCTCGGTGCCGCCGCAGAAGAAGGGATGGAGCCAGATCCGCCCGCTGCCTTGTCCGAACAGGGAACACTGCGACGCTTTGGCCACCCGGCCACAGCCCAGCTGCCGGCACACCACCACGGCCCAAAGCGCTTCCCAGTCATAGTCGAAGACGCAGACGGAGCCCCACTCACCGCTGTGCTTCACCTCCACTCGCCCGGCACAGCGCCCGCCGCCGCCCACCAGGCGCAGCTCCGCGGAGCCTGCGGCACGGACGGAGCTCAGCCGGGCCCGGCACCGCCGCGGGCCCCGCTGCCAGCCGCCCGGCACTCACCCCCGCACAGCCGCACGCACAGCAGCAGCCCCAGCGCCGCCATCGGCCCCATGCCACCGGCCCCGAGCCCAGCGCAGCCACGGGATGTCTCGGCAGCGCCCCAGCCTATGCGGGCAGCAGCACCAGGGCGGCCTTTATGAGGCGCCTGATCGCCCGCCTGCGGGGCCACGGCACCAATAACCTGCTCCGTGCCCAAATATGAGCCTCGGCTCTGCTTCTGGCGTCACACGCCTCGCCACAGGGGGCTGGCACCCGGATGTCCCCGGGGGCACACAGCCCCCCCCCCCGAAACACCTGGGCCGCGGGGGCCCTTCCTGTACCCCCCCGTGGCTCCAACTCAGCTGCTGAAGCCTGGCAGGAGCCATCCTCAGGGGGACACACCGCACCCCAAATCCTAACGAGAGCCTCCCCGGGACCACCCCCAGGTCCGGCACAAGGCAACGCCCGAAGCCCCCATGCTCGGGGTGCTCCCCTCTCGGGGTGCCCGCAGCCCCCGCGGGGGGTGGCAGCAGCCCCCGGCTCCGCGCGGCGATGGCAGGTGGCAGCTCCCCGGTCCCTCGCGGCGGCGCTGGCACATGGATGGCGCTGCTGCCGCAGCTGTGGCCCCGCGCTCGCCTCGCCGCCAGCGCAGGAAGGAGGCGGTTTACCCCCCGGCGCCTCCCGGCCTCGCCATCGACCCACCGCGGCTCCTGACACCTGCGCATCCCGCGATAACGCCGCGGCTCCGCGCTGCCCCTGCCCCGCCGCTCCGCTCCCCTGCAGCTCGGCAGCCGCGCCGCTCAGGAAACTTCCCCGCCCCATCATTTACGAGACTTGCTGTCAGCACACTCCCAACGCAGGAAACTCGCACTGCTGCCACCGGCGCCCCTTCACAGCCGCGGCTCCGCTGACCCACTGTGGCCCCAGTGGCTCCCCAAACCGGGAAGCCCACTCCCGCACTCAGACCTCGCTCCCTCATTAGTTCCACCCCAGGTTTCCCACGGCACACTCCCAGGTGTCTCACTAAAGAAATCCGCTTACTCCTGGCACAGGAACACAGAATCAGCCTGAGCTGGATTCCCCGAGAAGGGTCCCTGTGCTCTGACCCCTCACATTCCAAGCACACAAACCTCTCGCTCTTCGTCCTGATCCTCGTCTCCTGCTGTCTCTATCCGCATCCCTCACGTGGCCAGTTTGACTTAGGAAATAGAGGCAAAACTTCACAAGCTATATAATTTTAAGTTGTAAAGCCGGCACGTTTATTACAGCTCCGGGCACATGGGAGGTAGCCCTTCAAAGACCTGCGCGCCCGTATATCCCGGTATATATATGGTTACACTGTTACACATTCCTGGAATTTCTCAATCCACTTATACATATGTAAAACCTTTCCCCTCTTCGTATTATAATGAGTTCAAAAGTCATTTCCATATCCTCGAGCCTGTGTAGATCCGTTTCGTGGGTGGGGGAGGCTCCGGGGGTCTTTTCTAATGAGGACAGGAGATCCTCTTTAAGGCATGCGTTCTGAGTCTCTGTCCAAAGTCCTAAAAACATACTTGATTTTTTGGGAGCATGGAGGTTACATGAGTATCATAGTCCTTGTTTGGCAAACACAGTGAATGTCAAGTAAACAATACTCTATTAGGTTATCAAGCTGTCTATCAAATACTTGCTACAAGTTATCCTTTAACTTCTGATTCCCTTGAATCACTTTGTTATGCTATGTGTCCGCACATCCCGGCCTCTTGTC
This sequence comes from Lichenostomus cassidix, assembly GCF_008360975.1. Classification (NCBI taxonomy): domain Eukaryota; kingdom Metazoa; phylum Chordata; class Aves; order Passeriformes; family Meliphagidae; genus Lichenostomus; species Lichenostomus cassidix. Next base: position 62,200,937 of record NC_139486.1, read on the forward strand.
TCGGCCTCCCAGCCAGAGCAAAGCGAGCAGCTGGAGCTGCAGCTGCTCCCCACCCACCTGCAGCACAGCAATTCCTCAGCAGCACACCGCGGCGCTCCCTCGCTGTGCGGCGGCGGGAAGAGCTGCGCTGCCCCAGCCCCCCGCGCTGCCGGGCACCGGGCCCGGACTGCTCCGCTGACACACGCACGGACGGCACGGAGCGCTGAGCGGGGCCGCTGGCTGGAGGCACCCGAAGCGGAGGGCGGTGTGTGCCTGGCTGGCTGCTGCCTCGGGCACAGGGGACAGGAGCTTGCCGGCTCCACGGATACCCCTGGGGACACTCGGGCCGCCTCTGAGGGTCTTTCCGAGACGTTCCCTTTGAGCTGCCCTATTCCCACCTCACCGGCCCCTGCTGCTGCTGCCAGGACCTCACTCGCTGCACTGCCCTTCCCCCCTGGAGCTGCTCACCAAGTGGAGGCCAAAGCCCTCCTTGCCCGTTTCCCTCGGCCCCACAGGCTGGGGAGCTGCCGGCTGTCGGGCGCCTGCTGCCCAGCCCTGGCTGCGCAGCTGCTGCAGGGGCCCCGTCTCACCTGCCTGGACCTGAGTGACAACGAGCTGCAAGCCGACGGCGTCCTGCAGCTCTGCCACAAGCTCCGGCATCCCGCCTGCCCGCTGCGGAGCCTGGGGTGAGGGCTCTGCCACGGCCCTTTCCCCGCCCGGCATCCCCGAGCTGGGGAGCGGATGCTGCGGGACAGGCAGGGATGCACCTGCATCGCGGCTGCTTCAGCTCCTCCCTCCCCACAACCTCCAACACCTTGTCTTTCTTTCCTGCATCCTTCACACCCAGGCTGAGCACGGACGGTTTCAGCCCGGCCCTGCTGCAGGAACTGGATGCCCTGCGGGCACTGCAGCCCGACCTGAAGATTGGGAACCTCCTGGAGCACGACGTGCCGCAGCCGGGGGCCATGGCCCGGCTGCCCTGCCACCGCGGGGTCCTGCTGCGGGGCAGGAAGGCACTCCCCTCCTTCAGGAGACCTTCCCTCCTTTAGGAAAATTCCTTCCAACACCCACAGCCATTCCCAGCCCAGGTCTCCGTGCTGTGAGAGGCTCAGAGCCTGCCCCACCCATGGGGCACAGAGAGCAGATCCTGCTGCCTCTGCGGGAACTGGGTCCTGCCCTCTCCCTTTTCCACTCAGCCTTGATGGGAACAGTTGTGTGCATTTGGCAGTGCCAAATAAAGATCCCACAGCCAATCCCAGCAATCCCCCTGCACTCTTCCCCGTAAGCCCACCATGCCGGGGGATGTGTCAGTGGTTCCAGTTCCTGCCACAAATCCCCAAGGGATGGCCGATGTAGCCAAAATGGCCGAAAAGTGCCAGCGTCAAGGGTAGTCCCAGCCATGGTAGTGACTCTCTGACCAGTTTGTGTTTTTAATAGGAAAAAAGGGAAATTCACACCGAAATCAAAGATTTTCCCTACACAGAAACCCTTTTCCTGCAGTGCGGGGCACATGCAGCTGACCTCTCTGGGCAAGGCCACACTGCCTGGCTCACACTGCCACACACATGTCCCCAGGGAAGCAGCATGGCCAGGACATCCTCATGGTGACGTTCCCAGGATGCTGCTGCTGCCGACATCATCATAGTCCATGTGCTCCGGGGGTTGTTCCCGGGGGTCCCTGGTGGCTCCTGGGGGACTTCCGCCAGGGCAAGGAGCTCCAGAGTTGTGGCACCAGGATGGGACCACCACCATGGTAAGGTGGAACTGGGAGCCCTCCGGCCGGTTCTGAGGGCTTTTCCTGGGGGTTCCCATCAGGCTGCGGTATTCCCGCCTCACCAGCGCCTGCTGTGAGGACCTCGCTGCTGTGCTGAGCACCAACAAGTCCCTGGAGGAGCTGGATTTGTCCTTCAGCGAGCAGCTGCGCGATGCTGGCGTGGAGCTGCTGTGTGAGGGGCTTGACCACTGTGCCTGCCCACTGCAGACTCTGCGGTAAGGGGCTGCGGGATGGGCCAGTGTCCCCTCCTTGCTACCCAGAGCTCCCTCCTTCCCCCCTGGAGCAGCTCAGCAAGTGGAGGCCAAAGCCCTCCTTGCCCGTTTCCCTCGGCCCCACAGGCTGGGGAGCTGCCGGCTGTCGGGCGCCTGCTGCCCAGCCCTGGCTGCGCAGCTGCTGCAGGGGCCCCGTCTCACCTGCCTGGACCTGAGTGACAACGAGCTGCACGCCGACGGCGTCCTGCAGCTCTGCCACAAGCTCCGGCATCTCGCCTGCCCGCTGCGGAGCCTGGGGTGAGGGCTCTGCCACGGCCCTTTCCCCGCCCGGCATCCCCGAGCTGGGGAGCGGATGCTGCGGGACAGGCAGGGATGCACCTGCATCGCGGCTGCTTCAGCTCCTCCCTCCCCACAACCTCCAACACCTTCTCCTCTTTTCCTGCGTGCCCCAAACCCAGGCTGAGCATGGAGGGTTTCAGCCAGGTCCTGCTGCAGGAACTGGATGCCCTGCGGGCACTGCAGCCCGACCTGAAGATTGGGAACTTCCTGGAGTCGACTTGGGCCATGGCCCGGCTGCCCTGCCACCGCGGGGTCCTGCTGCGGGGCAGGAAGGCACTTCCCTCCTTCAGGAGACCTTCCCTCCTTTAGGAAAAGTCCTTCCACCACCCACAGCCATTCCCAGCCCAGCTCTCCGTGCTGTGAGAGGCTCAGAGCCTGCCCCACCCATGGGGCACAGAGAGCAGATCCTGCTGCCTCTGCGGGGGCTGGTCCTGCCCTCTCCCTTTTCCCCTCAGCCTTGCTGGGAACAGTTGTGTGCATTTGGCAGTGCCAAATAAAGATCCCACAGCCAATCCCAGCAATCGCCCTGCACTCTTCCCCGTAAGCCCACCATGCCCAGGGATGTGTCGGTGGTTCCAGTTCCTGCCACAAATCCCCAAGGGAAGGCTGATGTACCCAGGATGGAGGTTCCAGCCTCAGGAGAGGTCCCAGCCCTGGGAGTGACTCTCTGACACGTTTGTATTTTATTAGGAAAAAAGGGAAATTCGCATCGAAATGAAATGATTTCCCCACACAGGAACACTTTTCCTGCACTGCTGCAGTGCTGGGCACAGACAGGTGACCTCTGTGGGCAAGGCCACACTGCCTGGTGACAGGGCCACCCCACACTGCCGCACACATGTCCCCAGAGCTGCGGCATGGCCAGGACATCCTCATGGTGACGTTCCCAGGATGCTGCTGCTGCCGACATCATCATAGTCCGTGTGCTCCGGGGGCTGTTCCGGGGAGTCCCTGGTGGCTCCTGGGGGACTTGGAGGGGAGTCGATCCCACCTTGGGGACAGCACAGAAATGTGCCTCAGGGTGGCAGCTCCGTGTCCCCTCTGACCGACCCCACCAGGGATCTGGCTGCAGCCCCCTTGGATCTGTGGCTGGATCCCTGCCCACCCCCACAGCCAAACCCTGCCATGCAGTGCCTCTGCAGAGGCAACAGGGCAGCTGGGATCCCTTTTACCTGTGGGGAGGACACGGATCCCTCTCCCCAATGCCACTCCCTCAGAGATGTCCATAGTGCTGGGAGCAGGGGACTCCTCTGCCACATCAAGGGCATCATCATAGCCATCCAGGGTTCCATGCTCGGGCCGGGCAGGGGGACCTGGGACAGGAACAGGGGTCCATGGCAGTGACCCAGTGGCCGTGACAGGGGTCATGCAGTGCCATCACCTCCAGCACTGCCACCAGGCATGCTCTGGTGGACATCGGGTCCCCCTGGGAAAGACGTTACTTTGCTGCACAATAACAAGGGGGAGAATTTGTTCCCTCAGCTCCCCAAACCAGGTTTGTCATCTGTCCCCATTGCTCCTACTGGGGCTTCCTGCCCTGTGCTCCTACCTGGGGCTGCCTCGGTGTCACTTCCCTCCATGCTGTCCTCAGTGTAATACGGCAGCTTCTTCACCGATCCCTCTGACACAGAGCCTGCAGGGGGTAAAGAGGGACTCAGCAGAGGCCTCAAGTGGCACCGCAGGTGGCACAACCTCACACGGCACGGGAGGAGCTGCCACGGGAGCGAGGGAAAGCCCCAGCCCAGGGCGAGGAGCCAGGGCCAGGCCACCAGGACCCGGAGCTGCCGTGGGGCTGTGGCGCAGAGCCCTCTCTCCGGGCACAGCTGGGGCACTCGGGCTGCACCCACCTGGGCCACTGGGCACCTCCTGGTACTCGGGCATTGCCGTGTAGTCCAGCTCCTCGTAGACAGCGTTGGAGATGGCATCCGCAGCTCTGCCAGCGCCTGCAATGACAGGCAGCACTTACCTGGGGCCATGGGCACCCTGGGGGGCACCAGGACCACCCCTGCCCACCTTCTCAGCTGTTCTGCAGGGCGGGAGCCCCAGAACCCGCAACCCGGCTCTCTCCTGGCACCCACCCGCCGGGACCCACCTCGGCGCCAGGCGCGGGCACGGCACAGCAGCGCGGCCAGGGCACCCAGGGCCAGGCACAGCAGCGTCCCCAGCACCACACACAGCACAGCTGGCACGGACACAGTCCCCACGGCCCGGGTGGTTCTGATGGGGATGCCTGTGGGGACACGGGCAAGCAGTGAGGGGAGGGGGATCCCAGCCAGCCCGGCGTAGGGGGTGCCGACACCGGCAGAGATACCTGTGCTGCTGGCGTTGTCCGGATACGGAGTGGTGGCTGTCTCAGCGGTGCCATCAGTGTCCTCCTCCTCACAAGCCACGTAGGCGTCCCCGCCAGGGCCGCAGCTCTGCAAGCGCCAGGGTGCCGAGGGACACCCCCAGAGCGAGCGAGCCTCCTCCTCACAGCCCACCCACGCCAACCAGGCGGGGGCTGGCTGCTGAGCAGGGCCGGCCGACAGCCAACCCCTGTGCCCACAGCCCAGCTGACGACAGACGGTGCCAGCCGTGCTGTCGCTGGTGCCGTTGGCGCACACGCGGCCCCAGGTGTCGTTGCGGGACACCTCCAGGTACCCGCGGCAGCGCCCGCTGCCACCCGCCAGCCGCACGGAGAGCTGCTCTGCAAGAGGTGCGGGGGGGTCACGGCACAGCACAGAAGCCCCCGGGGGGCTCCGCCGCACCCTGAGCTGGGGGCGCCCAGCACCCACCTGAGCACACGGCCCCTGCCCCGCCGCCGCGCTCGCACTCGTGCCCTTCCGAGCGCCCGCATTCCCAGAGAGACTCCTCGCTCCCGGAGCACTCGGGGATGTACGGCCACAGCGGCCCCGGGCCAGCAGCGAAGCGCGCCGAGCTCGGGGCCTCCAGCGCCGTGCCGCATCCCAGCTCCCGGCACACAACGGCCGCGTCCTGCAGGTCCCAGCCTTCCTGGCACACGCTGCTCCACCTGCCACCGGAATACACCTCCACCCGCCCGGCGCAGCGCCCAGAGCTCCCCGCCAGCCTCACCCGTCGGCTGCCTGCGGGCAAGGAAGGACCCTGCTGGGGTGGCTGCTTGGAGCATCGGCACCTCCAGCCCTTCTCGGGACACTCACCTGAGCAGAAGATGGCTGCCCCATGAGGGATGCCGGCTGATGCAGTGGTCATATACGCTATATAGGTTTCAAAATCGATCTCGTTCTCGTCGTTAGTCCTACTGGTCAGCATGGTGGTCATGTTCTGGATGGTTTCGATCACCCTTTGGAAAATGGCCTTCTCCGTCGAGTTCAGTTGCCACACCGCGGCCTCACCAGAGACAGCATCGCTCTTGTCTACCCCTCCACAGCCCAGCTCCCAGCACACTTTGCTGAAATTCCGTGAGATCGAAAGCTCTCCTGGCACACGGCGCCAATCCCCGGAGCTTATGGCCAACTCCAGCCACCCGTCACACCGAGTCTCACCCTCCACCAGCCGCAGGGACTCCACCATGCCTGTAAAATGACCTGACTCAGCCCTTCCCTTCACCCCAAAACAGCCCTGCCTGCTCTGATCGCAGTGCTTGGGGCGGCCCAAAAGCCCTTAGGGCTCCTCCCGCAGGTGCCATACACACCTGAGCAGTTGACGGCGGCGGCGTTTCCAGGGGCGCACGGGGCCTTGCCCAGCACGGCCACGGGGCACTCGCCCGGGTGCCGCTCGCTGCCGCTGCAGCCAAAAGCGTCCGGCCGCAGTGGCCCCTCGCCGCTGCCGAAGGAGCCTCCCGGCGGCACGGCCAAGGCGCGGCCGCAGCCCAGGTGGCGGCACAGGACGTGGGCGTCGGGCAGCTCCCACTCGCTGGCGCACACGGAGCCCCACGTGCCCCGAGCCGCCACCTCCACCCGCCCGGCGCATGCCGAGCTGCTGTTGCCCAGCCGGAAGCCCGTGTAGGCTGTGGCAGAAAGGCCAATGAGGGCGGTGACGCTGCAGGGAGCCCAGCAGCCCCCCGCTGTCCCCGGCACTTACGGGAGCAGATGACGCTGGCGGGGCCGCTGCAGCCCTGGCCCTGGGGCGCTCGCTGGCCGCAGGCACTCAGGAGGGGCTCGCTGCCATTGCACTGGAAGCCCCCCTCCCAGAACGGCCCCCATCCCGCCCCAAACCGGCCACTGCCGCCCATGGCAAGCGCCGTGCCGCAGCCCAGCTCCCGGCACACCACCTGGGCCACCTTCATGTCCACCTCATCCTCGCACACACGGACCCAGGCCCGCCGCTGCCGCACCTCCAGACGCCCAGCGCACGCTCCATCGCCGCCGACCAGCCGGGAAAACCCTGCGGGAGCAACACAGCCTCAGTGTCGAGGGATGTCCGTGAAGTGCCACAGCTCCCCACAGCCTGACGCCTACCTTGGCAGACAACAGCAGTGTCGTAGTCATTGACGGTGCCATTATACGGTCCCCAGCCACGGATCTCACATTCCCAGAGCGTGGCCTCATTCCCACTGCAGTCAACCGCGGCTAGATGGACAGTCCCGTTCCCTGGGCCGAAGCGCTCGAGGGCAGAGTAGGCGCCGGCGGCCGAGCCACAGCCCAGCTGCTGGCACACCACCTCAGCGTCATCCATGTCCCAGCTGTCGTCTGCCACTGAGCCCCAGTGTCCACGCAGCTTCACCTCCACCCTCCCAGCGCAGGGGCTGCTGCCGCCCGCCAGCCTTAGCTCCACGCCATCTGCACCGGGGAACCGACATAGCTCAGCCCTGCCCTGGACGTTCCAGCACAATGCTGGTAGCCCAGCACGGCCAGCGTGTCCCCTCACCTGTGCAGATCACCCCCACATCCCGATCGTGGCCACAGTAGTGCTCTCCCCATCCGAGGTGTGGACACTCCTCCAGCACATCCTCGGTGCCGCCGCAGAAAAAGGGCTGGAGCCAGATCCGCCCGCTGCCTTGTCCGAACGGGGCGTACGGGGACGCTCTGGCCACCCGGCCACAGCCCAGCTGCCGGCACACCACCACGGCCCAAAGCGCTTCCCAGTCGATGTCGAAGGCGCAGACGGAGCCCCACTCACCGCTGTGCTTCACCTCCACTCGCCCGGCACAGCGCCCGCCGCCGCCCACCAGGCGCAGCTCCGCGGAGCCTGCGGCACGGACGGAGCTCAGCCGGGCCCGGCACCGCCGCGGGCCCCGCTGCCAGCCGCCCGGCACTCACCCCCGCACAGCCGCACGCACAGCAGCAGCCCCAGCGCCGCCATCGGCCCCATGCCACCGGCCCCGAGCCCAGCGCAGCCACGGGATGTCTCGGCAGCGCCCCAGCCTATGCGGGCAGCAGCACCAGGGCGGCCTTTATGAGGCGCCTGATCGCCCGGCTGCGGGGCCACGGCACCAATAACCTGCTCCGTGCCCAAATATGAGCCTCGGCTCTGCTTCTGGCGTCACACGCCTCGCCACAGGGGGCTGGCACCCGGATGTCCCCGGGGGCACACAGCCCCCCCCGAAACACCTGGGCCGCGGGGGCCCTTCCTGTACCCCCCCGTGGCTCCAACTCAGCTGCTGAAGCCTGGCAGGAGCCATCCTCACGGGGACACACCGCACCCCAAATCCTAACGAGAGCCTCCCCGGGACCACCCCCAGGTCCGGCACGAGGCAACGCCCGAAGCCCCCATGCTCGGGGTGCTCCCCTCTCGGGGTGCCCGCAGCCCCCGCGGGGGGTGGCAGCAGCCCCCGGCTCCGCGCGGCGATGGCAGGTGGCAGCTCCCCGGTCCCTCGCGGCGGCGCTGGCACATGGATGGCGCTGCTGCCGCAGCTGTGGCCCCGCGCTCGCCTCGCCGCCAGCGCAGGAAGGAGGCGGTTTACCCCCCGGCGCCTCCCGGCCTCGCCATCGACCCACCGCGGCTCCTGACACCTGCGCTGCCCGCGATAACGCCGCGGCTCCGCGCTGCCCCTGCCCCGCCGCTCCGCTCCCCTGCAGCTCGGCAGCCGCGCCGACAAGGAAACTTCCCCGCCCCATCATTTACGAGACTCGCTGTCAGCACACTCCCAACGCAGGAAACTCGCACTGCTGCCACCGGCGCCCCTTCACAGCCGCGGCTCGGCTGACCCACGGTGGTCCCAGTGGCTCCCCAAACCGGGAAGTCCACTCCCGCACTCAGACCTCGCTCCCTCATTAGTTCCATCCCAGGTTTCCCACGGCACACTCCCAGGTGTCTCACTGAAGAAATCCGCTTACTCCTGGCACAGGAACACAGAATCTGCCTGAGCTGCAGCCTCCGAGAAGGGTCCCTGTGCTCTGACCCCTCACATTCCAAGCACACAAACCTCTCGCTCTTCGTCCTGATCCTCGTCTCCTGCTGTCTCTATCCGCATCCCTCACGTGGCCAGTTTGACTTAGGAAATAAAGGCAAAACTTCACAAGCTATATAAATTTAAGTTGTAAAGCCGGCACGTTTATTACAGCGCCGGGCACATGGGAGGTAGCCCTTCAAAGACCTGCGCGCCCGTATATCCCGGTATATATATGGTTACACTGTTACACATTCCTGGAATTTCTCAATCCACTTTACATATGTAAAACCTGTCCCCTCTTCGTATTATAATGAGTTCAAAAGTCATTTCCATATCCTCGAGCCTGTGTAGATCCGTTTGGTGGGTGAAGGAGGCTCCGGGGGTCTTTTATAAAAAAGGACAGGAGATCCTCTTTAAGGCATGCGTTCTGAGTCTCTGTCCAAAGTCCTAAAAACATACTTGATTTTTTGGGAGCATGGAGGTTACATGAGTATCATAGTCCTTGTTTGGCAAACACAATGAATGTCAAGTAAACAATACACTGTTTATTAGGTTATCAAGCTGTCTATCAAATACTCGCTACAAGTTATCCTTTAACTTCTGATTCCCTTGAATCACTTTGTTATGCTATGTGTCCGCACATCCCGGCCTCTTGTCTCGGCCTCCCAGCCAGAGCAAAGCGAGCAGCTGGAGCTGCAGCTGCTCCCCACCCACCTGCAGCACAGCAATTCCTCACCAGCGCACCGCGGCGCTCCCTCGCTGTGCGGCGGCGGGAAGAGCTGCGCTGCCCCAGCCCCCCGCGCTGCCGGGCACCGGGCCCGGACTGCTCCGCTGACACACGCACCTGTTGTAAGGCACCTTACTAGCTGCTTTGCAGTATTAGGCAAACCCAAAGCTATCAAGACAGACAATGGACCTGCTTATTGTAGTGCCTTGTTAAAAAAATACATGCAACTCTGGGACATAAAGCATACTACAGGAATTCCTCACTCCCCGACAGGGCAGGCAATGGTAGAACGAGGAAATGCGACATTAAAAGGTTACTTGGCTAAACATAAAGAGGTTTCAGATAGTAGAGAAAGGTTTTCTAAAACTCTGTTTGTACTAAATCACCTGTGCATATTTGGTGATCAGGACCTACCGCCTATCTTAATGCATTACCAGGGAGTGGCGCAGCCACCGGTACCACGCATGAAGGTCCTGTATAAGGACCCCAAGACAGGCATGTGGGAGGGTCCAGTAGGTTAGCACCTCCCCTTGAACCGCGGGAAACGATTCAAGAAGATACCATTACACTGGCAAATCTTATCAAACGCGGCCGCCAAAGGATAAGGGAGATCCTAGGAACATCGCCAGGGGAAATACAGCAACCATTGAAGCTGGATGACCTGAATTGGTACTTACAGAATTCTATGGAACTCCAAGCAGCGCTGCTGGAAGAGGGAACACTCATCAGTATCCGACCTCTCCAGCCTCCTACGCTGGCGTAGATGTCCAACCACCGATGGTTGGTAAAGCCAGTGCAGTCAGCCCCCCCGCTCTCAGGGGCGGTGACTGTCTATACAGAGCCGGCAAACGCTCCCGCACTGCTGCTGCGACGTGGATGGAGGAGAAGCAATGGCGACACAAAATCATTCCCGCAACATCAGGGGACTCGTTACAAACCCTAGAACTGTCGGCAGTGGTCTGGGTCTTTACCAACTGGATGAGCCAACCTGTTAACATCGTCACAGACTCACTTTACGTTGCAGATATTGCCAACAGAATTGAGCAAGCGATGATTAGAGATGTTCAAAAGCGCCGACTAGCGGAACTCCTGATGGCACTTAAGCGCTCCATTGACCAAAGGACAGACCCGTACGCTGTGCTACATATAAGGAGTCATCAATGGTCAAAAGGAATGTAGAATAGCCAGCAAGAATGCAGAAAACCAGACAAAAAGTTAATATGTATCTATACATAGGGAAAGCAGCCAGATTTAGGACGTTGAAACAAATAGCCAATAATGATACGCGGTTACAGAATATGCATTATCTAATTAACCACACTATAAGAATGTATGCTGAAGCTCAAATAAACGATGCTTGTTGCGCACTTATATTGAGTGGTCGAGTCTTCCTTGTCTCGGCACGCACGGACGGCACGGAGCGCTGAGCGGGGCCGCTGGCTGGAGGCACCCGAACCGGAGGGCGGTGTGTGCCTGGGTGGCTGCTGCCTCGGGCACAGGGGACAGGAGCTTGCCGGCTCCACGGATACCCCTGGGGACACTCGGGCCGCCTCTCAGGGTCTTTCCGAGACGTTTTCTTTGAGCTGCCCTATTCCCACTTCACCGGCCCCTGCTGCTGCTGCCAGGACCTCACCCGCTGCACTGCCCTTCCCACCCAGCTGGAGCAGCTCAGCAAGTGGAGGCCAAAGCCCTCCTTGCCCGTTTCCCTCGGCCCCACAGGCTGGGGAGCTGCCGGCTGTCGGGCGCCTGCTGCCCAGCCCTGGCTGCGCAGCTGCTGCAGGGGCCCCGTCTCACCTGCCTGGACCTGAGTGACAACGAGCTGCAAGCCGACGGCGTCCTGCAGCTCTGCCACAAGCTCCGGCATCCCGCCTGCCCGCTGCGGAGCCTGGGGTGAGGGCTCTGCCACGGCCCTTTCCCCGCCCGGCATCCCCGAGCTGGGGAGCGGATGCTGCGGGACAGGCAGGGATGCACCTGCATCGCGGCTGCTTCAGCTCCTCCCTCCCCACAACCTCCAACACCTTCTCCTCTTTTCCTGCGTCCCCCAAACCCAGGCTGAGCACGGAGGGCTTCAGCCCGGCCCTGCTGCAGGAACTGGATGCCCTGCGGGCACTGCAGCCCGCCCTGAAGATTGGGAACCTCCTGGAGCCGACTGGGGCCATGGCCCGGCTGCCCTGCCACCGCGGGGTCCTGCTGCGGGGCAGGAAGGCACTGCCCCCCTTCAGGAGACCTCTCCTCCTTTAGGAAAATTCCTTCCAACACCCACAGCCATTCCCAGCCCAGCTCTCCGGGCTGTGAGAGGCTCAGAGCCTGCCCCACTCTCATGGATTTGAGACAGGACATTGTTAGGAGGACGCACGAAAAGAGGGTAACTAGGCTCTAAGCTTAAAGTCACAAAAAGGTGATTTAATTACCTAAGAGAATTGGAGGAGAAATGTAAGGCAAAAATAAAGTTTTTATACATTATTTTGTTCTCTTTTTTCTCTTTCTTACAAACTTATAGTATTCACTTCTTTTTTATCTTTACAATCAACAAGCTGGGTAGGGGGCAGGGTGTAGGGTTTCTTTTCAGTCTATAGAGCAGATTCTCAAATTTACTCATCACTACAATTCTTTTACTACAAATACTCTTTATCTCTACTTGTTTTTCTTTTTCTTCAGACAGTTTTTTTCTGCTCTCACCCCCACCCTCTTAAGAAGCAGTCTCTGCACGTACCCCCCCCCTTCCTTTTTTCTAAACTAGCAACACAGACAGGGGGCAGGTTGAGGAGTCTTTTGGTCAGTTCAATCGGGAAAAGGGCTTCTCTACTGAGCTACGGGGTCCTTCCCACGAGAGACAGTTCTTTGAGAACTTCTTTGGCGTGGGTCTAATTTCTTGAGAAACATCCCACCCGAATCCTGCTGCAATGTGAGTCTTTTTGTCCATAAGGTGCTGTGCAGACTCTCCCGAGCTGAGGCCAGGCTGCTTCCATGCCAGGAGCAAGGAAAAGGCCTTTCTCTCCCAATCAAGGCCTTGTGCAGTTTTAACTCTTAGATGAGACTCTCACAGGTTCACAGTTTTTTCTAGGCATCCACCTGCTCCTCTGGAGTGGGCTGTGGGTGGATTTCTGCATCCTTATGGACTCCATGGGCTGCAGGAGAAACTTCTTGCTCCCCCCATAGTTTTCACCACAGCTAGCAGAAAGTTATTCAGCTCTGGTGCCAGGAGCACTGGAGCACCCCTTCCTCTCCCTTTTTCACTGACCTTGCTGCTCTCTATGCTGTTCTTCTTCACATATTTTCACCTCCACCTCCTCCTCCTCCAACTACAAAACAGTGAAAGAAGTGCATGCCTGCTTTGTTTTGATTTTTCCTTAAATATGTTTTCACAGAGGCATAACTAGCACCTCCAATTGGCCCAAACGTGGCCGGCAGCATGTCCATCACTTTCAGAGCCATCAGAGATTGGCTCTGCTGGACTTGATGTAAAAACTTCCAGAACTTGCACTCAGGACACACAGGAGCCATCTTTGTACCACACCCCACACTTCAGACACGTCTCCAGGCCTACCACAACAGCTTCTCAGGGGTCCAAATTTCTCTTGGATGTTAAAAACACTTCACTGATGTTTTAGGCTAATCAAAACCACCACACCACCCATGGGGCACAGCGAGGAGATCCTGCTGCCTCTGCGGGGGCTGGTCCTGCCTTCTCCCTTTTCCCCTCAGCCTTGCAGGGAACAGTTGTGTGCATTTGGCAGTGCCAAATAAAGATCCCACAGCCAATCCCAGCAATCCCTCTGCACTCTTCCCCATAAGCCCACCATGCCCAGGGATGTGTCAGTGGTTCCAGATCCTGCCACAAATCCCTGAGGGAAGGCTGGTGTCCCCGGGATGGAGGTTCTAGCCTCAAGGGAGGTCCAAGAATTGGGAATGACTCTCTGACACTTCCGCATTTTAATAGGAACAAAGGGAAATTCACATCGAAATCAAATGATTTCCCAAAGGAGAAATACTTTTCCTGCAGTTCTGCCGTGCTGGGAACAGACAGGTGACCTCTGTGGGCAAGGCCACACTGCCTGGTGACAGGGCCACCCCACACTGTCGCACACATGTCCCCAGGGAAGCAGCATGGCCAGGACATCCTCATGGTGATGTTCCCAGGATGCTGCTGCTGCCGACATCATCATAGTCCGTGTGCTCCGGGGGCTGTTCCGGGGGGTCCCTGGTGGCTCCTGGGGGACTTGGAGGGGAGTCGATCCCACCTTGGGGACAGAACAGAAATGTGCCTGAGGGTGCCACCTCCGTGTCCCCTCTGACCGACCCCACCAGGGATCTGGCTGCAGCCCCCTTGGATCTGTGGCTGGATCCCTGCCCACCCCCACAGCCAAACCCTGCCATGCAGAGGCTCTGCAGAGGCAACAGGGCAGCTGGGATCCCTTTTACCTGTGGGGAGGACACGGATCCACCTCCCCAATGCCACTCCCTCAGAGATGTCCCCAGTGCTGGGAGCAGGGGACTCCTCTGCCACATCCAGGGCATCATCATAGCCATCCAGGGTTCCATGCTCGGGCCGGGCAGGGGGACCTGGGACAGGCACAGGGGTCCATGGCAGTGACCCAGTGGCCGTGACAGGGGTCATGCTTTGCCATCCCCTCCAGCACTGCCACCAGACATGCTCTGGTGGCCCTCAGATCCCTTTAGGAAAGACGTTACTTTGCTGCACAATAACAAGGGGGGGAATTGTTCCCTCAGCTCTCCAACCCAGGTGTGTCCTCTGTCCCCTGTGACACCCGTGGGCTTCCTGCCCTGTGCTCCTACCTGGGGCTGCCTCGGTGTCACTTCCCTCCATGCTGTCCTCAGTGTAATACGGCAGCTTCTTCACCGATCCCTCTGACACAGAGCCTGCAGGGGGTAAAGAGGGACTCAGCAGTGGCCTCAAGTGGCACCGCAGGTGGCACAACCTCACACCACACGGGAGGAGCTGCCACGGGAGCGAGGGAAAGCCCCAGCCCAGGGCGAGGAGCCAGGGCCAGGCCACCAGGACCCGGAGCTGCCGTGGGGCTGTGGCGCAGAGCCCTCTCTCCGGGCACAGCTGGGGCACTCGGGCTGCACCCACCTGGGCCACTGGGCACCTCCTGGTACTCGGGCATTGCCGTGTAGTCCAGCTCCTCGTAGACAGCGTTGGAGATGGCATCCGCAGCTCTGCCAGCGCCTGCAATGACAGGCAGCACTTACCTGGGGCCATGGGCACCCTGGGGGGCACCAGGACCACCCCTGCCCACCTTCTCAGCTGTTCTGCAGGGCGGGAGCCCCAGAACCCGCAAACCGGGTCTCTCCTGGCACCCACCCGCCGGGACCCACCTCGGCGCCAGGCGCGGGCACGGCACAGCAGCGCGGCCAGGGCACCCAGGGCCAGGCACAGCAGCGTCCCCAGCACCACACACAGCACAGCTGGCACGGACACAGTCCCCACGGCCGGGGTGGTTCTGATGGGGATGCCTGTGGGGACACGGGCAAGCAGTGAGGGGAGGGGGATCCCAGCCAGCCCGGCATAGGGGGTGCTGACACCGGCAGAGATACCTGTGCTGCTGGCGTTGTCCGGATACGGAGTGGTGGCTGTCTCAGCCGTGCCATCAGTGTCCTCCTCCTCACAAGCCACGTAGGCGTCCCCGCCAGGGCCGCAGCTCTGCAAGAGCCAGGGTGCCGAGGGACACCCCCAGAGCGAGCGAGCCTCCTCCTCACAGCCCACCCACGCCAACCAGGCGGGGGCTGGCTGCTGGGCAGGGCCGGGCGACAACCACCCCCTGTGCCCACAGCCCAGCTGACGACAGACGGTGACAGCCGTGGTGTCGCTGGTGCCGTTGGCGCACACGCGGCCCCAGGTGTCGTTGCGGGACACCTCCAGGTACCCGCGGCAGCGCCCGCTGCCACCCGCCAGCCGCACGGAGAGCTGCTCTGCAAGAGGTGCGGGGGGGTCACGGCACAGCACAGAAGCCCCCGGGGGGCTCCGCCGCACCCTGAGCTGGGGGCGCCCAGCACCCACCTGAGCACACGGCCCCTGCCCCGCCGCCGCGCTCGCACTCGTGCCCTTCCGAGCGCCCGCATTCCCAGAGAGACTCCTCGCTCCCGGAGCACTCGGGGATGTACGGCCACAGCGGCCCCGGGCCAGCAGCGAAGCGCGCCGAGCTCGGGGCCTCCAGCGCCGTGCCGCATCCCAGCTCCCGGCACACAACGGCCGCGTCCTGCAGGTCCCAGCCTTCCTGGCACACGCTGCTCCACCTGCCACCGGAATACACCTCCACCCGCCCGGCGCAGCGCCCAGAGCTCCCCGCCAGCCTCACCCGTCGGCTGCCTGCGGGCAAGAAAGGACCCTGCTGGGGTGGCTGCTTGGGGCATCGGCACCTCCAGCCCTTCTCGGGACACTCACCTGAGCAGAAGATGTCTGCCCCATGAGCAATGCCGGCTGATGCAGTGGTCATATACGCTATATAGTATTCAAAATCGATCTCGTTCCTGTCTTTGGTCCTATTGGTCAGCATGGTGGTCATGTCCTGGATGGTTTCGATCACCTTGTACATGATGGCCAGCTCCGTCGAGTTCAGTTCATACAGCCTGGCCTTGCCAGAGACAGCATCGCTCTTGTCTACCCCTCCACAGCCCAGCTCCCAGCACACTTTGCTGAAATTCCGTGTGATCGAAAGCTCTCCTGGCACACGGCGCCAATCCCCGGAGCTTATGGCCAACTCCAGCCACCCGTCACACCGAGTCTCACCCTCCACCAGCCGCAGGGACTCCACCATGCCTGTAAAATGACCTGACTCAGCCCTTCCCTTCACCCCAAAACAGCCCTGCATCCTCTGATCGCAGTGCTTGGGGCTGCCCAAAAGCCCTCAGGGCTCCTCACGCAGGTGCCATACACACCTGAGCAGTTGACGGCGGCGGCGTTTCCAGGGGCGCACGGGGCCTTGCCCAGCACGGCCACGGGGCACTCGCCCGGGTGCCGCTCGCTGCCGCTGCAGCCAAAAGCGTCCGGCCGCAGTGGCCCCTCGCCGCTGCCGAAGGAGCCTCCCGGCGGCACGGCCAAGGCGCGGCCGCAGCCCAGGTGGCGGCACAGGACGTGGGCGTCGGGCAGCTCCCACTCGCTGGCGCACACGGAGCCCCACGTGCCCCGAGCCGCCACCTCCACCCGCCCGGCGCATGCCGAGCTGCTGTTGCCCAGCCGGAAGCCCGTGTAGGCTGTGGCAGAAAGGCCAATGAGGGCGGTGACGCTGCAGGGAGCCCAGCAGCCCCCCGCTGTCCCCGGCACTTACGGGAGCAGATGACGCTGGCGGGGCCGCTGCAGCCCTGGCCCTGGGGCGCTCGCTGGCCGCAGGCACTCAGGAGGGGCTCGCTGCCATTGCACTGGAAGCCCCCCTCCCAGAACGGCCCCCATCCCGCCCCAAACCGGCCACTGCCGCCCATGGCAAGCGCCGTGCCGCAGCCCAGCTCCCGGCACACCGCCTGGGCCACCTTCATGTCCACCTCATCCTCGCACACACGGACCCAGGCCCGCCGCTGCCGCACCTCCAGACGCCCAGCGCACGCTCCATCGCCGCCGACCAGCCGGGAAAACCCTGCGGGAGCAACACAGCCTCAGTGTCGAGGGATGTCCGTGAAGTGACAGAGTTCCCCATAGCCTGACGCCTACCTTGGCAGACAACAGCAGTGTCCAAGAAATGGACGGTGCCATCATATGGTCCCCAGCCACGGATCTGACAGTCCCAGAGCATGGCCTCGTTCCCACTGCAGTCCACCAGGACGAGACTGACAGTCCCGTTCCCTGCGCCGAAGTGGTCGAGGGCAGAGTAGGCGCCGGCGGCCGAGCCACAGCCCAGCTGCTGGCACACCACCTCAGCGTCATCCATGTCCCAGCTGTCGTCTGCCACTGAGCCCCAGTGTCCACGCAGCTTCACCTCCACCCTCCCAGCGCAGGGGGTAATGCCGCCCGCCAGCCTCAGCTCCACGCCATCTGCACCGGGAAACCGACATATCTCAGCCCTGCCCTGGACGTTCCAGCACAATGCTGGTAGCCCAGCATGTCCCCTCACCTGTGCAGGTCACCCCCACATCCCGACCGTGGTCACACAAGTGCTGTCCCCATCCGAAGTGTGGACAGTCCTCCAGCGCATCCTCGGTGCCGCGGCAGAAGAAGGGCTGGAGCCAGATCCGCCCGCTGCCTGGCCCGAACGGGGCGTACGTGGACGCTTTGGCCACCCGGCCACAGCCCAGCTGCCGGCACACCACCACGGCCCAGAGTGCTTCCCCATCAAAGTCGAAGACACAGACGGAGCCCCACTCACCGCTGTGCTTCAGCTCCACTCGCCCGGCACAGCGCCCGCCGCCGCCCACCAGGCGCAGCTCCGCGGAGCCTGCGGCACGGACGGAGCTCAGCCGGGCCCGGCACCGCCGCGGGCCCCGCTGCCAGCCGCCCGGCACTCACCCCCGCACAGCCGCACGCACAGCAGCAGCCCCAGCGCCGCCATCGGCCCCATGCCACCGGCCCCGAGCCCAGCGCAGCCACGGGATGTCTCGGCAGCGCCCCAGCCTATGCGGGCAGCAGCACCAGGGCGGCCTTTATGAGGCGCCTGATCGCCCGGCTGCGGGGCCACGGCACCAATAACCTGCTCCGTGCCCAAATATGAGCCTCGGCTCTGCTTCTGGCGTCACACGCCTCGCCACAGGGGGCTGGCACCCGGATGTCCCCGGGGGCACACAGCCCCCCCCGAAACACCTGGGCCGCGGGGGCCCTTCCTGTACCCCCCGTGGCTCCAACTCAGCTGCTGAAGCCTGGCAGGAGCCATCCTCACGGGGACACACCGCACCCCAAATCCTAACGAGAGCCTCCCCGGGACCACCCCCAGGTCCGGCACGAGGCAACGCCCGAAGCCCCCATGCTCGGGGTGCTCCCCTCTCGGGGTGCCCGCAGCCCCCGCGGGGGGTGGCAGCAGCCCCCGGCTCCGCGCGGCGATGGCAGGTGGCAGCTCCCCGGTCCCTCGCGGCGGCGCTGGCACATGGATGGCGCTGCTGCCGCAGCTGTGGCCCCGCGCTCGCCTCGCCGCCAGCGCAGGAAGGAGGCGGTTTACCCCCCGGCGCCTCCCGGCCTCGCCATCGACCCACCGCGGCTCCTGACACCTGCGCATCCCGCGATAACGCCGCGGCTCCGCGCTGCCCCTGCCCCGCCGCTTCGCTCCTCTGCAGCTCGGCAGCCGCGCCGCTCAGGAAACTTCCCCGCCCCATCATTTACCAGACTCGCTGTCAGCACACTCCCAACGCAGGAAACTCGCGCTGCTGCCACCGGCGCCCCTTCACAGCCGCGGCTCCGCTGACCCACGGTGGCCCCAGTGGCTCCCGAAACCGGGAAGCCCACTCTCGCACCCAGACCTCGCTCCCTCATTAGTTCCATCCCGGGTTAATGATACAACTCTCTCTCCTCCGAGAGCGAAGGGCCCTGACACCCCCTCCCCCACCCACAACAGAGCCTCTTAGATGGAAGTGAAGAAAAAACTATTTCTTTGACAAAATCACGCAGAGTGCCCTGCAGGGCACAGGGGAAGGGGAAAACCAAGGTGAAAAGGAGTTATTCAACCTGATTAAAAAGTCCTTTTCCTCAGACGCAGCCCCTCTCCTCCTCTCCCCCCCGGGGCCGGGTGGAGCTCCCTGGAGAGCTCTGCTGTCCTCTGGCCCTCCTGGGTCTCCAGGTGGCAAAGCAGATCGAAGAGAAGGGGTCCAAACGAGGAAAAAAGAAAAAAATGGGAAAAAAACGGCAACAGAGCTCACTCCGACCTCCGTCCAGCACGCAGTCTCTGCCGAGCCACGAATCCTCCCCCGGAGCGAGGCTTGGGGAAAATGTTTTCAAAACAACCCGCGTTTCTCTCTTCGGCTGGGTGTAGTTAAAGAGACAGGATCACACATTTTTTCCCACATTTTTTTCTTTCTTGGGCATATAAGCCAACGATAGGGGATAAAGGATTATCATAACATCAATCCAAGACATTCCACCCCTTATTCCATAGCGTTGGCTTAAGGCCCACCCTAACATCTTCCAACTTTAAACACACACACACACATATATACACATATATACATACATACACATATACATATATACACATATACATAGATACACATAACTATGTACAAATAATGTCATTCGGTGAACGGTGGTATGTTACCATCCCAACCTTACATGTGGCCTTCACCCAAAATTAAATTTCCCTGAGGGACACATCGTGTTTTTCCACCTTCCTGCATTATCCACCAAGTACACCCTGGTCCCTGAGCAAAGACAACCCCACGGATGGGTTTGTCTTTATGTGAGGCAGAATCAATGCAGACAGTTTTCCCTAACAAGCCTCTGGCATGTACTGCTGGGACCTTATCTCCATCCACTGTATGTAGCAGCTCAGATTGGGCAGGACCTGCTCGGTTGATGGAGCCTCGGGTATTGACTAACCAGGTGGCCTCTGCTAAATGTCGCTCCCAATTCTTATAAGATCCCCCACCCAATGCCTTTAGGGTGGTTTTTAACAGTCCATTATAGCGTTCCACTTTGCCAGCGGCTGGTGCATGATAGGGAATGTGGTACACCTACTCAATGCCATGGTCTCTAGCCCAGTTGTTTATGAGGCTATTTTTCAAATGAGTTCCGTTATCTGACTCAATTCTCTCAGGGGTACCATGCCTCCACAGGACTTGGTTTTCAAGGCCCAGGATGGTGTTACAAGCAGTGGCATGAGGCACAGGGTAGGTTTCCAGCCACCCCATGGTGGCTTCTACCATTGTGAGCACATAGCGCTTGCCATGGCGGGTTTGAGGCAGTGTGATGTAATCAATCTGCCAGGCCTCCCCATACTTATATTTAGACCACCTTCCACCATACCACAGGGGTTTCACCCGCTTGGCTTGCTTGATGGCAGCACACGTCTCACAATTATGGATTACCTGGGAGATACAGTTCATGGTTAGATCCACCCCTCGGTCTTGTGCCCACTTATAGGTGGCATCTCTGCCCTGATGGCCTGAGGCATCATGGGCCCATCGAGCTAGGAATAAATCTCCTTTATGCTGCCAATCCAAGTCTACCTGGGACACCTTTATCTTTGCAGCCTGATCTACCTGTTCGTTGTTTCGGTGTTCCTCATTAGCTCAACTCTTGGGGACATGGGCGTCTACATGGCGGACCTTCACAGGTAGTCTCTCTGCCCCGCTAGCGATGTCTTTCCACTCTTCAGCTGCCCAAATTGGTTTTCCCCTACGCTGCCAACCAGCCTTCTTCCACTTTTCCAGCCAACCCCACAGAGCACTGGCTACCATCCATGAATCAGAATGAAGGTAGAGCTTTGGCCATTTCTCTCTTTCAGCAATGTCCAGGGCTAACTGAACGGCTTTGAGCTCAGCGAATTGGCTCGATCCTCCCTCTTCTTCCCTAGCTTCTGCAACCCGTCGTGTGGGGCTCCACACAGCTGCTTTCCATTTTTGTTTTGTCCCTACAAGACGACAGGAACCATCAGTGAAAAGAGCATAGCGTGTTTCGTCTGCTGGCAGTTGGTTGTATGGTGGAGCTTCCTCTGCACGGGTCACCTGTTCCTGCTCCTCTTCCTCAATCAGACTAAAATTTTCACCTTCAGGCCAATTTGTAATTATTTCCAAAATCCCAGGGCGATTCAGATTTCCCATATGGGCGCGCTGTGTGATAAGGGCAATCCATTTGCTCCACGTGCCATTGGTGGCATGATGAGTAGAGGGAACCTCTGCTTTAAACATCCACCCCAGCACTGGTAGTCGAGGTGCCAGGAGGAGTTGTGCTTCTGTGCCAATTACCTCTGAGGCAGCTTGGACTCCTTCATATGCTGCTAGGATTTCTTTCTCTGTTGGGGTGTAGTTGGCTTCAGACCCTCTGTAACTTCGGCTCCAAAATCCCAATGGACGACCCCGAGTCTCACCAGGCACCTTCTGCCAAAGGCTCCAGGACAGGCCATGGCTCCCAGCTGCAGAGTAAAGCACATTCTTTACTTCTGGCCCTGTCCTGACTGGGCCAAGGGCTACTGCATGAGCAATCTCCTGCTTGATCTGGGTGAAAGCTTGCTGTTGTTCAGGGCCCCAGTGGAAATCATTTTTCTTACGGGTAACCAGGTAGAGAGGACTCACAATCTGGCTGTGCTCGGGGATGTGCATTCTCCAAAAGCCTATAGCTCCCAGGAAAGCTTGCGTCTCCTTCTTGTTAGCTGGGGGGGACATTGTGATGATTTTATTGATAACCTCAGTAGGAATCTGACGCCGTCCATCTTGCCACTTCACTCCTAGGAACTGGATCTCTTCGGCAGGCCCTTTGACTTTGCTCTTTTTTATAGCGAAACCGGCTTCCAGGAGAATCTGGATGATTTCCTTTCCTTTCTCAAATACTTCTTCTGCTGTGTTCCCCCACACAATGATGTCATCAATGTATTGCAAATGTTCTGGAGCCCCACTCTTTTCCAATGCAGCCTGGATCAGTCCATGGCAGATGGTGGGACTGTGTTTCCACCCCTGGGGCAGTCGGTTCCACGTGTACTGCACGCCCCTCCAGGTGAAAGCAAACTGAGGTCTGCACTCTGCTGCCAGAGGAATGGAGAAAAATGCATTTGCAATGTCAATAGTGGCATACCACTTTGCTGCTTTAGACTCTAGCTCATACTGGAGCTCCAGCATGTCTGGCACAGCAGCACTCAGAGGTGGAGTCACCTCATTCAAGGCACGATAGTCCACAGTCAATCTCCATTCTCCATCAGATTTTCGCACAGGCCAGATGGGGCTGTGAAAGGATGAGTGGGTCCTGCTGACCACCCCTTGGCTCTCCAGCTCACGGATTAGTTTGTGAATGGGAATCACGGCATCACGAGTTGTCCGGTATTGTCGGCGGTGCACAATGGAGGTTGCAATCTGTACTTGTTGCTCTTCCCCTTTCAGGAGTCCTACTGCAGATGGGTTCTCTGACAGTCCAGGCAAGGTGTTCAATTGTTTTATGCCCTCTGTCTCTACAGCAGTGTGGTGGTTTTGTTGGGCCCAAAACATCAGTGAAGTGTTTTTAACATCTAGGAGAAATTTGGACCCCTCAGAAGCTGTTCTAGTAGGCCTAGGGAGGTGTCTGAGGGGTGGGGTGTGGCACAAAGATGGCTCCTGTGTGTCCTGAGTGCAAATTCTGGAAGTTTTTACATCAAGTCCAGCAGAGCCAATCTCTGATGGCTCTGAAGGTGATGGACATGCTGCCGGCCAAGTTTGGGCCAATTGGAGGTGCTGGTTACGCCTCTGTGAAAACTTATTTAAGAAGAATTCAAAACAAAGCAGGCACGCACTTCTTTCACTTTGTAGTTGGAGGAGGAGGAGGTGGAGGTGAAAATATGTAGAGAGAGACCAGCATGGAGAGTGCCAAGGTCAGTGAAGAAGGTGGGGGAGGAGGTGCTCCAGTGCTGGAGCTGAAAACCCTCTGCTAGCCACAGTGAAGGCCATGGGGCGGCAGGAGGTCCCCCTGCAGCCCATGGAGTCCACAGGAGTGCAGAAATTCTGCCCACAGCCCACGCCAGAAGGGCAGGTGGATGCCTGGAAAAGACTGTGAACCAGTGGGAGTCTCATTTAAGAGTTAAAACTGCAAAGGCCTTGCAAGGGAGAGAAAGGCCTTTTCCTTTCTCCTGGGATGGAAGCAGCCTGGCCTCAGCTCGGGAGAGTCTGCACAGCACCCTATGGACAAAAAGACTCATATTGCAGCAGGATTCAGGCGAGATGTTGCTCATGAGATTGGACCCACGCCAAAGAAGGTCTCAGAGGACTGTGTCTCGTGAGAAGGAGCCCTGGCTGAGTAGAGAACCTCTTTTCCTAATTGGACTGACCAGAGGACCCCTCAGCCTGCCCCCTGTCTGTGTTGCTGGTTTGGAAAGAGGGAAAGGGGGGAAGGTGAGAGCAGAGACTGCTTCTTAAGAGGGTGGGGGTGAGAGCAGAAAACTGTCTGGAGAGAGAGAGAGACAAGTAGACATAAAGAGTATTTGTAGTAGAAGAATTGTAGTGATGAATAAATTTGAAAATCTGCTCTGTGGACTGAAAAGAGGTCCCACACCCTGCCCCCCCACCCAGCTTGTTGACTGTAAAGGAGGAAAGGGGGTGAATACTATAGGTTCTTAAGAGGGAGGGGGGATTGAACAAAAAACTGTATGAAAAGTTTATTTTGGCCTGCATTTATCCTCCAACTCTGTTAGGTAATTAAACACTTTTTGCAACTTTAAGCTTGAAGCCTGTTTGCCCTTTTTCGTGCGTCCTCCTGGCAAATGTCCTTGTCTCGAACCCATGACAAGCAGCTATCCCAAATGCCCACTTGAGTCTCTTTGGGTCTTTGAAATATCCATTTCGGAGGAAGTCTATACCCAAAATACATGGAGCCTCTGGGCCAGTCACAATGGAATGTTCTTTCCACTCTCTTCCAGTCAGGCTCACCTCAGCTTTCACCAGGGTCAAGTCTTGTGATCCTCCTGTCACGCCGGAAATACAAACAGGTTCTGTCCCCACATGTCGCGATGGGATTATCGTGCATTGTGCACCAGTGTCAACTAAAGCCTCGTATTCTTGTGGCTCTGATGTGCCAGGCCACTGAATCCACACTGTCCAAAAAATTCGGTTTTCCCTGGCCTCTACCTGGCTAGAGGCAGGGCCCCTCTAACCATGGTGGGCATTCATGTTAGAGGTTCCTTCAAGGGAATCAGACATGTTGAGCAGAGCTACTTCCCTTCTGGTGGAGTTCCCTCTCTGAGTCTTGCCCTCCTTCAATTCACGCACTCGTCGTGCCAGGACAGCAGTGGGTTGTCCATCCCACCTGTTCATGTTTTCTCCACTGTCACACAGGAAATACCACAACTCACGTCGAGGGATATATCCAGTTCTCATAGCTGAGTAGCATCTGCGTGGGGTAACAGAACCTCTGATCTGTACTGCTGAGATTTGGAGAAGGCTGTCTTTAATCTCTTTACTGAGTTTCTCCTGATTCTTCTCTATCTTATTGTGGTGGTTTTTATTGGCCCAAAACATCAGCGAAGTGTTTTTAACATCTAGGAGAAATTTGGACCCCTCAGAAGCTGTTCTAGTAGGCCTAGGGAGGTGTCTGAGGGGTGGGGTGTGGCACAAAGATGGCTCCTGTGTGTCCTGAGTGCAAGTTCTGGAAGCTTTTACATCAAGTCCAGCAGAGCCAATCTCTGATGGCTCTGAAGGTGATGGACATGCTGCCGGCCAAGTTTGGGCCAATTGGAGGTGCTGGTTACGCCTCTGTGAAAACATATTTAAGAAAAAGTCAAAACAAAGCAGGTGCGCACTTCTTTCACTTTGTAGTTGGAGGAGGAGGAGGTGGAGGTGAAAATATGTAGAGGGAGAACAGCATGGAGAGTGCCAAGGTCAGTGAAGAAGGTGGGGGAGGAGGTGCTCCGGTGCTGGAGCTGAAAACCCTCTGCTAGCCACAGTGAAGGCCATGGGGGGGCAGGAGGTCCCCCTGCAGCCCATGGAGTCCACAGGAGTGCAGAAATTCTGCCCACAGCCCACGCCAGAAGGCAGGTGGATGCCTGGAAAAGACTGTGAACCAGTGGGAGTCTCATTTAAGAGTTAAAACTGCAAAGGCCTTGCAAGAGAGAGAAAGGCCTTGCTCCTGGCATGGAAGCAGCCTGGCCTCAGCTTGGGAGAGTCTGCACAGCACCCTATGGACAAAAAGACTCATGTTGCAGCAGAATTTCGGGCGGGATGTTGCTCATGAGATTGGACCCACGCCAAAGAAGGTCTCAGAGGACTGTCTCTCGTGGGAAGGACCCCTGGCTGAGTAGAGAACCTCTTTTCCTGATTGGACTGACCAGAGGACCCCTCAACCTGCCCCCTGTCTGCGTTGCTGGTTTGGAAAGAGGGAAAGGGTGGGGGGGGGTGAGTGCAGAGACTGCTTCTTAAGAGGATGGGGGTGAGAGCAGAGAACTGTCTGGAGAGAGAGACAAGTAGAGATAAAGAGTATTTGTAGTAGAAGAATTGTAGTGATGAATAAATTTGAGAATCTGCTCTGTGGACTGAAAAGAGACCCCACACCCTGCCCCCCCCACCCGGCTTGTTGACTGTAAAGGAGGAAAGGGGGTGAATACTATAGGTTCCTAAGAGGGAGGGGGGACTGAACAAAAAACTGTATGAAAAGTTTATTTTAGCCTGCATTTATCCTCCAACTCTGTTAGGTAATTAAACACTTGTTGCAACTTTAAGCTTGAAGCCTGTTTGTCTTTTTTTCGTGCGTCCTACTGGCAAATGTCCTTGTCTCGAACCCATGACAAGCAGCTATCCCAAATGCCCACTTGAGTCCCTTTGGGTCTTTGAAATATCCATTTCAGAGGAAGTCTATACCCAAAATACATGGAGCCTCTGGGCCAGTCACAATGGAATGTTCTTTCCACTCTCTTCCAGTCAGGCTCACCTCAGCTTTCACGAGGGTCAAGTCTTGTGATCCTCCTGTAACGCCGGAAATAGAAACAGGTTCTGTCCCCACATGTCGCGATGGGATTATCGTGCATTGTGCACCAGTGTCAACTAAAGCCTCGTATTCTTGTGGCTCTGATGTGCCAGGCCACCGAATCCACACTGTCCAAAAAATTCGGGTTTCCCTGGCCTCTACCTGGCTAGAGGCAGGGCCCCTCTAACCATGGTGGGCATTCGTGTTAGAGGTTCCTTCAAGGGAATCAGACATGTTGAGCAGAGCTACTTCCCTTCTGGTGGAGTTCCCTCTCTGAGTCTTGCCCTCCTTCAATTCACGCACTCGTCGTGCCAGGACAGCAGTGGGTTGTCCATCCCACCTGTTCATGTTTTCTCCACTGTCACACAGGAAATACCACAACTCACGTCGAGGGATATATCCAGTTCTCATAGCTGAGGAGCGTCTGCGTGGCGTAACAGAACCTCTGATCTGTAGTGCTGAGATTTGGAGAAGGCTGTCTTTAATCTCTTTACCGAGTTTCTCATGATTCTTCTCTATCTTATTTTCTAGTTTCTGCAGATTTGTTTCCACAGCTGAGATTCTTGCATTCATTGGGCTATGCACGACATCTGCATACGCTCGGAGTTTCCTTGTCATATCACGCACAGTCTCATGCCCGTCACCTCGCTTCATAATGGCTAAAGCAGAAGCATACCCTGCTGGCCCAAGCTTTAGGAGTTTCCGCCACATCACAGGTGTACATTCTATCCTATCTGGGTCTATAATCGGATCTGGGTTTGCTATGTCCTCTGAGAAGACAATTTCTACCACCGCCATTTCTCTCAAGCGTTGAATCTCTTGTTCTATGGTTCTCCACTGGGTTTGTTGCGAATAGAGATCGTCGGGATGTAGGTATCTTTCCCTCGCAGCTCTGATAGCTCGTCTCCAGAGGCTGCTGCAGTCAGGCCCATCTCGTATAGTTTGGTTGATATCTGGGTCACGTGACACAGTCCCTAAATGCCTCGCCTCAGTAGGATCTAGAAGTGTAACTTCGCCTGCAGCATCCCAAAGACGGACTAACCAACTAACCACAGATTCATCATCTCGTTGGACATAATCTTTTCTCAGGCTGTGAAGGTCTCTCACATTCATGGATTCAACAATGACCTCCGACTCAGTTGCTGACCTTGAGGGTCCCTCCCCACTGTCATCTGGGCGATCAGTCTTAACTTGGGCTTTCCTGCTCCTTGTAACAGGAGCAACTGCCACTGGCTTAGGCTCCCTTCCTTCCTGTTCTAGAATATCCCACAGTGTACGATAAGCATATGCCAGGGCCCAACATATTGCACTGCAGTTGTCTCTGCACTTCTCTTTCAGATACTTCCCCACCTCAGCTGGTCTCGGGATTTGTCCAGGGGGAAATTCCCAGTCTATTGGATCAGAGAATTTCTTTAAAGTTTTACCTATGTTCTCCCATACTCCACACCATTCACATTTCCTCACATCTGGATTAGGTGCCTGCTCCTGCTCAGCCCCTCTGGACTTCTCAGCCCTCATTCTGGTAAAACTGAACATCATATACATGCAACCTCCTAGGTAAAGCACCTGTACTACCAAGTTAATGGTCTCTTGAACATCCAGGGGAAACTGAATATTCTCAAAAGATGATCTACCAGATTTAAAGGGAAAGAGATGGGTGAGGAGCCAGGAAGCTTCACCCTCTACTTCTCTAGCAGGTTGGGTAATATTACTAACAAAACTCCAAAACAGGTTACTAAAACTAGAGGAGGAAACTAACAGAGCATGTACATCTTTAACTGTTTCCCATACCTTCTTACAGATCGTCAGTATCACACACATTACTATAACAAGCCGGAGTCGTGTCCCTGATTGGTGGAAATTATACATTAGGGACAGGATTGCCCCTACCTGTTGGTAGGGAAACAAACCTATGTGCCAAACAGACAGTATTACATCAAACAACCTCCCATCAAACAGCATAGTGACTACTGATGGCTGTAATTCAATACCAAGCGTTTAAAACCAGAATGCAATTATTAGGATTTTTTCTTCACTTTCTCTAACCCCACAAAAGGTGTAGAACAAGTAGTCAAGGCCCCCTAAGTTGGGCACCAAACACTGTCCCGGGTTAATGATAAAACTCTCTCTCCTCCGAGAGCGAAGGGCCCTGACACCCCCTCCCCCACCCACAACAGAGCCTCTTAGATGGAAGTGAAGAAAAAACTATTTCTTTGACAAAACCACGCAGAGTGCCCTGCAGGGCACAGGGGAAGGGGAAAACCAAGGTGAAAAGAAGTTATTCAACCTGATTAAAAAAAAGTCCTTTTCCTCAGACGCGGCCCCTCTCCTCCTCTCCCCCCCGGGACCTGTTGTAAGGCACCTTACTAGCTGCTTTGCAGTATTTGGCAAACTCAAAGCTATCAAAACAGACAATGGACCTGCTTATTGTAGTGCCTTGTTAAAAATATACATGCAACTCTGGGACATAAAGCATACTACAGGAATTCCTCACTCCCCGACAGGGCAGGCAATGGTAGAACGAGCAAATGCGACATTAAAAGGTTACTTGGCTAAACATAAAGAGGTTTCAGATAGTAGAGAAAGGTTTTCTAAAACCCTGTTTGTACTAAATCACCTGTGCATATTTGGTGATCAGGACCTACCGCCTATCTTAATGCATTACCAGGGAGTGGTGCAGCCACCGGTACCACACATGAAGGTCCTGTATAAGGACCCCAAGACAGGCATGTGGGAGGGTCCAGTAGGTTAGCACCTCCCCTTCAACCGCGGGAAACGATTCAAGAAGATATCATTACAATGGCAAATCTTATCAAACGCGGCCGCCAAAGGATAAGGGAGATCCTAGGAACATCGCCAGGGGAAATACAGGTACCATTGAAGCTGGATGAGCTGAATTGGTACTTACAGAATTCTATGGAACTCCAAGCAGCGCTGCTGGAAGAGGGAACACTTATCAGTATCCGACCTCTCCAGCCTCCTACGCTGGCGTGGATGTCCAACCACCGATGGTTGGTAAAGCCAGTGCGGTCAGCCCCCCCGCTCTCAGGGGCGGTGACTGTCTATACAGAGCCGGCAAACACTCCCGTACAGCTGCTGCGACGTGGATGGAGGAGAAGCAATGGCGACACAAAATCATTCCCGCAACATCAGAGGACTCGTTACAAACCCTAGAACTGTCGGCAGTGGTCTGGGTCTTTACCAACTGGATGAGCCAACCTGTTAACATCGTCACAGACTCACTTTACGTTGCAGATATTGCCAACAGAATCGAGCAAGCGATGATTAGAGATGTTCAAAAGCGCCGACTAGTGGAACTCCTGATGGCACTTAAGCGCTCCATTGACCAAAGGACAGACCCGTATGCCGTGCTACATATAAGGAGTCATCAATGGTCAAAAGGAATGTAGAATAGCCAGCAAGAATGCAGAAAACCAGACAAAAAGTTAATATGTATCTATACATAGGGCAAGCAGCCAGATTTAGGACGTTGAAACAAACACCAATAATGATGCGTGGTTACAGAATATGCATTATCTAATTAACCACACTATAAGAATGTATGCTGAAGCTCAAATAAACGAAGCTTGTTGCGCACTCATATTGGGTGGTCGAGTCATCCTTGTCTCGGCACGCACGGACGGCACGGAGCGCTGAGCGGGGCCGCTGGCTGGAGGCACCCGAAGCGGAGGGCGGTGTGTGCCTGGCTGGCTGCTGCCTCGGGCACAGGGGACAGGAGCTTGCCGGCTCCACGGATACCCCTGGGGACACTCGGGCCGCCTCTGAGGGTCTTTCCGAGAGGTTCCCTTTTACCTGTCCTATTCCCACCTCACCGGCTCCTGCTGCTGCTGCCAGGACCTCACCCGCTGCACTGCCCTTCCCCCCTGGAGCAGCTCACCAAGTGGAGGCCAAAGCCCTCCTTGCCCGTTTCCCTCAGCCCCACAGGCTGGGGAGCTGCCGGCTGTCGGGCGCCTGCTGCCCAGCCCTGGCTGCGCAGCTGCTGCAGGGGCCCCGTCTCACCTGCCTGGACCTGAGTGACAACGAGCTGCAAGCCGACGGCGTCCTGCAGCTCTGCCACAAGCTCCGGCATCCCGCCTGCCCGCTGCGGAGCCTGGGGTGAGGGCTCTGCCACGGCCCTTTCCCCGCCCGGCATCCCCGAGCTGGGCAGCGGATGCTGCGGGACAGGCAGGGATGCACCTGCATCGCGGCTGCTTCAGCTCCTCCCTCCCCACAACCTCCAACACCTTCTCCTCTTTCCTGCATCCTTCCCACCGAGGCTGAGCACGGACGGCTTCAGCAAGGCCCTGCTGCAGGAACTGGATGCCCTGCGGGCACTGCAGCCCGCCCTGAAGATTGGGAACCTCCTGGAGCCGGCTGGGGCCATGGCCCGGCTGCCCTGCCACCGCGGGGTCCTGCTGCGGGGCAGGAAGGCGCTTCCCTCCTTCAGGAGACCTCCCCTCCTTTAGGAAAATTCCTTCCAACACCCACAGCCATTCCCAGTCCATTGAGGGGTCCTCTGGTCAGTCCAATCAGGAAAAGAGGTTCTCTACTCAGCCAGGGGTCCTTCCCACGAGAGACAGTCCTCTGGGAACTTCTTTGGCGTGGGTCCAATCTCATGAGCAACATCCTGCCTGAATCCTGCTGCAACGTGAGTTTTGTTGTCCATAGGGTGCTGTGCAGACTCTCCCAAGCTGAGGCCAGGCTGCTTCCATGCCAGGAGCAAGGCCTTTCTCTCTCTTGCAAGGCCTTTGCAGTTTTAACTCTTAAATGAGACTCCCACTGGTTCACAGTCTTTTCCAGGCATCCACCTGCCCTTCTGGCGTGGGCTGTGGGCAGAATTTCTGCACTCCTGTGGACTCCATGGGCTGCAGGGGGACCTCCTGCCCCCCCATGGCCTTCACTGTGGCTAGCAGAGGGTTCTTCAGCTCCAGCACTGGAGCACCTCGTCCTCCACCTTCTTCACTGACCTTGGCACTCTCCATGCTGTTCTCCCTCTACGTATTTTCACCTCCACCTCCTCCTCCTCCAACTACAAAGTGAAAGAAGTGCGTGCCTGCTTTGTTTAGAATTTTTCTTAAATATGTTTTCACAGAGGCGTAACCAGCACCTCCAATTGGCCCAAACTTGGCCAGCAGCATGTCCATCACCTTCTGAGCCATCAGAGATTGGCTCTGCTGGACTTGATGTAAAAACGTCCAGAACGTGCACCCAGGACCCACAGGAGACATCTTTGTACCACACCCCACACTTCAGACACGTCTCCAGGCCTACCACACCAGCTTTTGAGGGGTCCAAATTTCTCTTAGATGTTAAAAATACTTCACTGATGTTTTAGGCTAATCAAAACCACCACACCACCCATGGGGCATATGGAGAAGATCCTGCTGCCTCTGCGGGGGCTGGTCCTGCCCTCTCCCTTTTTCCCTCAGCCTTTCTGGGAACAGTTGTGTGCATTTGGCAGTGCCAAATAAAGATCCCACAGCCAATCCCAGCAATCCCCCTGCGCTCTTCCCCGTAAGCCCACCATGACCAGGGATGTGTCAGTGGTTCCAGTTCCTGCCACAAATCCCCAAGGGAAGGCTGGTGTCCCCGGGATGGAGGTTCTAGCCTCAAGGGAGGTCCAAGCATTGGGAATGACTCTCTGACACTTTCGCATTTTAATAGGAACAAAGGGAAATTCACATCGAAATCAAATGATTTCCCAAAGGAAGAATACTTTTCCTGCAGTTCTGCCGTGCTGGGAACAGACAGGTGACCTCTGTGGGCAAGGCCACACTGCCTGGTGACAGGGCCACCCCACGCTGTCGCACACATGTCCCCAGGGAAGCAGCATGGCCAGGACATCCTCATGGTGACGTTCCCAGGATGCTGCTGCTGCCGACATCATCATAGTCCGTGTGATCCGGGGGCTGTTCCGGGGGGTCCCTGGTGGCTCCTGGGGGACTTGGAGGGGAGTCGATCCCACCTTGGGGACAGCACAGAAAGGTGCCTCAGGGTGGCAGCTCCGTGTCCCCTCTGACCTAACCCACCTGGGATCTGGCTGCAGCACCCTTGGATCTGTCGCTGGATCCCTGCCCACCCCCACAGCCAAACCCTGCCATGCAGAGGCTCTGCAGAGGCAACAGGGCAGCTGGGATCCCTTTTACCTGTGGGGAGGACACGGATCCACCTCCTCCATGCCACTCCCTCAGAGATGTCCCCAGTGCTGGGAGCAGGGGACTCTTCTGCCACATCCAGGGCATCATCATAGCCATCCAGGGTTCCATGCTCGGGCCGGGCAGGGGGACCTGGGACAGGCACAGTGGTCCATGGCAGCGACCCAGTGGCCGTGACAGGGGTCATGCTGTGCCATCACCTCCAGCATTGCCACCAGGCATGCTCTGGTGGCCCTCGGATCCCCCTGGGAAAGACGTTACTTTGCTGCACAATAACAAGGGGGGAAGTGGCTCCCTCAGCTCCCCAATCCCGGTGTGTCCTCTGTCCCTTGTGATCCCCGTGGGCTTCCTGCCCTGTGCTCCTACCTGGGGCTGCCTCGGTGTCACTTCCCTCCATGCTGTCCTCAGTGTAATACGGCAGCTTCTTCACCGATCCCTCTGACACAGAGCCTGCAGGGGGTAAAGAGGGACTCAGCAGAGGCCTCAAGTGGCACCGCAGGTGGCACAACCTCACACGGCACGGGAGGAGCTGCCACGGGACCGAGGGAAAGCCCCAGCCCATGGCGAGGAGCCAGGGCCAGGCCACCAGGACCCGGAGCTGCCGTGGGGCTGTGGCGCAGAGTCCTCTCTCCGGGCACAGCTGGGGCACTCGGGCTGCACCCACCTGGGCCACTGGGCACCTCCTGGTACTCGGGCATTGCCGTGTAGTCCAGCTCCTCGTAGACAGCGTTGGAGATGGCATCTGCAGCTCTGCCAGCGCCTGCAATGACAGGCAGCACTTACCTGGGGCCATGGGCACCCTGGGGGGCACCAGGACCACCCCTGCCCACCTTCTGAGCTGTTCTGCAGGGCGGGAGCCCCAGAACCCGCAAACCGGCTCTCTCCTGGCACCCACCCGCCGGGACCCACCTCGGCGCCAGGCGCGGGCACGGCACAGCAGCGTGGCCAGGGCACCCAGGGCCAGGCACAGCAGCGTCCCCAGCACCACACACAGAACAGCTGGCACGGACACAGTCCCCACGGCCCGGGTGGTTCTGATGGGGATGCCTGTGGGTTACGGGCAAGCAGTGAGGGGAGGGGGATCCCAGCCAGCCCGGCGTAGGGGGTGCCGGCACCGGCAGGGATACCTGTGCTGCTGGCGTTGTCCGGATACGGGTGGTGGCTGTCTCAGGGTGCCATCAGTGTCCTCCTCCTCAAGCCACGTAGGCGTCCCCGCCAGGGCTGCGCTCTGCAAGCGCCAGGGTGCCGGGGACACCCCAGAGCGAGCGAGCGTCCTCCTCACAGCCCACCCACGCCAGCCAGGCGGGGGCTGGCTGCTGGGCAGGGCCGGGCGACAGCCACCCCCTGTGCCCACAGCCCAGCTGGCGGGAGAAGGTGCCAGCAGTGCTGTGCTGGTTTGTTGGCGCACACGCGTCCCCAGGTGTCGTTGCGGGACACCTCCAGGTACCCGCGGCAGCGCCCGCTGCCACCCGCCAGCCGCACGGAGAGCTGCTCTGCAAGAGGTGCGGGGGGGTCACGGCACAGCCCAGAAGCCCCCGGGGGGCTCTGCCGCACCCTGAGCTGGGGGCGCCCAGCACCCACCTGAGCACACGGCCCCTGCCCCGCCGCCGCGCTCGCACTCGTGCCCTTCCGAGCGCCCGCATTCCCAGAGAGACTCCTCGCTCCCGGAGCACTCGGGGATGTACGGCCACAACGGCCCCGGGCCAGGAGCGAAGCGCGCCGAGCTCGGGGCCTCCAGCGCCGTGCCGCATCCCAGCTCCCGGCACACAACGGCCGCGTCCTGCAGGTCCCAGCCTTCCTGGCACACGCTGCTCCACCTGCCACCGGAATACACCTCCACCCGCCCGGCGCAGCGCCCAGAGCTCCCCGCCAGCCTCACCCGTCGGCTGCCTGCGGGCATGGAAGGACCCTGCTGGGGTGGCTGCTTGGGGCATCGGCACCTCCAGCCCTTCTCGGGACACTCACCTGAGCAGACGATGTCTGCCCCGTGAGGAATGCCGGCTGATGCAGTGGTCATATATCTTTCAAAGGATTCAAAATCGAAATCGTCCTTCCCTTTGGTCCTATTGGTCAGCATGGTGGTCATGCCCTGGATGGTTTTGATCACCCTTTGCATGATGGCCCGCTCCGTTCTGTTCAGTGCATACAGCCTGGCCTCGCCAGAGACAGCTTCGCTCTTGTCTACCCCTCCACAGCCCAGCTCCCAGCACACTTTGCTGAAATTCCGCGTGATCGAAAGCTCTCCTGGCACACGGCGCCAATCCCCGGAGCTTATGGCCAACTCCAGCCACCCATCACACTGAGTCTCACCCTCCACCAGCCGCAGGGACTCCACCATGCCTGTGAAATGACGTGACTCAGCCCTTCCCATCACCCCAAAACAGCCCTGCCTGCTCTGATCGCAGTGCTTGGGGCGGCCCAAAAGCCCTCAGGGCTCCTCACGCAGGTGCCATACACACCTGAGCAGTTGACGGCGGCGGCGTTTCCAGGGGCGCACGGGGCCTTGCCCAGCACGGCCACGGGGCACTCGCCCGGGTGCCGCTCGCTGCCGCTGCAGCCAAAAGCGTCCGGCCGCAGTGGCCCCTCGCCGCTGCCGAAGGAGCCTCCCGGCGGCACGGCCAAGGCGCGGCCGCAGCCCAGGTGGCGGCACAGGACGTGGGCGTCGGGCAGCTCCCACTCGCTGGCGCACACGGAGCCCCACGTGCCCCGAGCCGCCACCTCCACCCGCCCGGCGCATGCCGAGCTGCTGTTGCCCAGCCGGAAGCCCGTGTAGGCTGTGGCAGAAAGGCCAATGAGGGCGGTGACGCTGCAGGGAGCCCAGCAGCCCCCCGCTGTCCCCGGCACTTACGGGAGCAGATGACGCTGGCGGGGCCGCTGCAGCCCTGGCCCTGGGGCGCTCGCTGGGCGCAGGCACTCAGGAGGGGCTCGCTGCCATTGCACTGGAAGCCCCCCTCCCAGAACGGCCCCCCTCCCGCCCCAAACCGGCCACTGCCGCCCATGGCAAGCGCCGTGCCGCAGCCCAGCTCCCGGCACACCACCTGGGCCACCTTCATGTCCACCTCATCCTCGCACACACGGATCCAGGCCCGCCGCTGCCGCACCTCCAGACGCCCAGCGCACGCTCCATCGCCGCCGACCAGCCGGGAAAACCCTGCGGGAGCAGCACAGCCTCAGTGTCGAGGGTTGTGCGTGAAGTGCCACAGCTCCCCATAGCCTGGCTCCTACCTTGGCAGACAACAGCAGTGTCCAAGTCATGAATGATGCCACTATAGGGTCCCCAGCCACGGATCTCACAGTCCCAGAGCGTGGCCTCATTCCCACTGCAGTTCACCACGACGAGACTGACAGTCCCGATCCCTGGGCCGCAGAGGTCGAGGGCAGAGTAGGCGCCGGCGGCCGAGCCACAGCCCAGCTGCTGGCACACCACCTCAGCGTCCTCCATGTCCCAGCTGTCGTCTGCCACTGAGCCCCAGTGTCCACGCAGCTTCACCTCCACCCTCCCAGCGCAGGGGCTGCTGCCGCCCGCCAGCCTCAGCTCCACGGCATCTGCACCGGAGAACCGACATAGCTCAGCCCTGCCCTGGACGTTCCAGCACAATGCTGGTGGCCCAGCACGTCCAGCGTGTCCCCTCACCTGTGCAGGTCACCCCCACATCCCGATCGTGGCCACACAAGTGCTCTCCCCATCCGAAGTGTGGACACTCCTCCAGCGCATCCTCGGTGCCACGGCAGAACAAGGGCTGGAGCCAGATCCGCCCGCTGCCTGGCCCGAACGGGGCGTACGGGGACGCTTTGGCCACCCGGCCACAGCCCAGCTGCCGGCACACCACCACGGCCCAGCGCGCTTCCCAGTCGAAGTCGAAGACGCAGACGGAGCCCCACTCACCGCTGTGCTTCACCTCCACTCGCCCGGCACAGCGCCCGCCGCCGCCCACCAGGCGCAGCTCCGCGGAGCCTGCGGCACGGACGGAGCTCAGCCGGGCCCGGCACCGCCGCGGGCCCCGCTGCCAGCCGCCCGGCACTCACCCCCGCACAGCCGCACGCACAGCAGCAGCCCCAGCGCCGCCATCGGCCCCATGCCACCGGCCCCGAGCCCAGCGCAGCCACGGGATGTCTCGGCAGCGCCCCAGCCTATGCGGGCAGCAGCACCAGGGCGGCCTTTATGAGGCGCCTGATCGCCCGGCTGCGGGGCCACGGCACCAATAACCTGCTCCGTGCCCAAATATGAGCCTCGGCTCTGCTTCTGGCGTCACACGCCTCGCCACAGGGGGCTGGCACCCGGATGTCCCCGGGGGCACACAGCCCCCCCCGAAACACCTGGGCCGCGGGGGCCCTTCCTGTACCCCCCCGTGGCTCCAACTCCGCTGCTGAAGCCTGGCAGGAGCCATCCTCACGGCGACACACCGCACCCCAAATCCTAACGAGAGCCTCCCCGGGACCAGCCCCAGGTCCGGCAGGAGGCAACGCCCGAAGCCCCCATGCTCGGGGTGCTCCCCTCTCGGGGTGCCCGCAGCCCCCGCGGGGGGTGGCAGCAGCCCCCGGCTCCGCGCGGCGATGGCAGGTGGCAGCTCCCCGGTCCCTCGCGGCGGCGCTGGCACATGGATGGCGCTGCTGCCGCAGCTGTGGCCCCGCGCTCGCCTCGCCGCCAGCGCAGGAAGGAGGCGGTTTACCCCCCGGCGCCTCCCGGCCTCGCCATCGACCCACCGCGGCTCCTGACACCTGCGCTGCCCGCGATAACGCCGCGGCTCCGCGCTGCCCCTGCCCCGCCGCTCCGCTCCCCTGCAGCTCGGCAGCCGCGCCGCTCAGGAAACTTCCCCGCCCCATCATTTACGAGACTCGCTGTCAGCACACTCCCAACGCAGGAAACTCGCACTGCTGCCACCGGCGCCCCTTCAGAGCCGCGGCTCCGCTGACCCACTGTGGCCCCAGTGGCTCCCGAAACCGGGAAGCCCACTCCCGCACCCAGACCTCGCTCACTCATTCGTTCCATCCCGGGGTTAATGATAAAACTCTCTCTCCTCCGAGAGCGAAGGGCCCTGACACCCCCTCCCCCACCCACAACAGAGCCTCTTAGATGGAAGTGAAGAAAAAACTATTTCTTTGACAAAACCACGCAGAGTGCCTTGCAGGGCACAGGGGAAGGGGAAAACCAAGGTGAAAAGGAGTTATTCAACCTGATTAAAAAGTCCTTTTCCTCAGACGCAGCCCCTCTCCTCCTCTCCCCTCCGGGGCCGGGTGGAGCTCCCTGGAGAGCTCTGCTGTCCTCTGGCCCTCCTGGGTCTCTGGGTGGCAAAGCAGATCGAAGAGAAGGGGTCCAAACGAGGAAAAAAGAAAAAAATGGGAAAAAAACGGCAACAGAGCTCACTCCGACCTCCGTCCAGCACGCAGTCTCTGCCGAGACACGAATCCTCCCCCGGAGCGAGGCTTGGGGAAAATGTTTTCTAAACAACCCGCGTTTCTCTCTTCGGCTGGGTGTAGTTAAAGAGACAGGACCACACATTTTTTTACACATTTTTTTCTTTCTTGGGCATATAAGCCAACGATAGGGGATAAAGCATTATCATAACATCAATCCAAGACACCCATGCTACACTCCCAGGTGTCTCACTGAAGAAATCCACTTACTCTTTGTGTTGGTTTGAAAACAAACCAGTGGGAGATCACAAGTCAAGATTGAAATTAAAAATAAGTGAAATAATACAAGGAAAAGCACTGACAAAGTCAGATACAACCTAACACCCTGTTAGGGTGGTAGTAGCAGTCCAACTGAAGTAGTCAAGTTGAAGCGGTGATCCTGTGAAGGTCTAGTCTCCAGCTGAAGATCCAGTGGTAGCTCTGGTCCTCTGGGAACCCAGTAGACAGGGCTCGCTCAGGCAGTTCCAAGGCCAGGTTATATCCACGTGGGAACACCTGGCTCCTCCCTCCTCAGCAGAGCATCTCACAATGGGATAAGTCCATGAGTCACACGGTGGGTCCCTGATGGCCCATTGCCTGTCATGCGGGGTGGGTCATTAGCAAGTGATAATAGCTAAGGATGGCCCATTGCCTGTCATCCGGAGTGGGTGATAGCAGCTAATGGCCCACAGCTGGTGGTAATAGAATACTTAACTACATCAATATTGCAACCTAGGACACTCTTGCATAGGAGCACAGAATCAGCCTGAGCTGCAGCCTCCGAGAAGGGTCCCTGTGCTCTGACCCCTCACATTCCAACCAAAGTCTCTCTCTTCCTCCTGATCCTCGTCTCCTGCTGTCTCTCTCCGCATCCCTCACCCGGATCTTTTGACTCAGGAAAAAGAGGCAAAACTTCACAACCTATATAATTTTAAGTTGTAAAGCCGGCACGTTTATTACAGCGCCGGGCACATGGGAGGTAGCCCTTCAAAGACCTGCGCGCCCGTATATCCCGGTATATATATGGTTACACTGTTACACATTCCTGGAATTTCTCAATCCACTTATACATATGTAAAACCTGTCCCCGCTTCCTATTATAATGAGTTCAAAAGTAATTTCCATATCCTCGAGCCTGTGTAGTTCCGTTTGGTGGGTGGGGGAGGCTCCGGAGGTATTTTCTGAAAGTGGACAGCAGATCCTCTTTAAGGCATGCGTTCTGAGTCTCTGTCCAAAGGCCTAAAAATATATTTGATTTTTTGGGAGCATGGAGGTTACATGAGTATCATAGTCCTTGTTTGGAAAACACAGTGAATGTCAAGTAAACAATACTCTGTTTATTAGGTTATCAAGCTATCAAATACTTGCTACAAGTTATCCTTTAACTTCTGATTCCCTTGAATCACTTTGTTATGCTATGTGTCCGCACATCCCGGCCTCTTGTCTCGGCCTCCCAGCCCGAGCAAAGCGAGCAGCTGGAGCTGCAGCTGCTCCCCACCCACCTGCAGCACAGCAATTCCTCAGCAGCACACCGCGGCGCTCCCTCGCTGTGCGGCGGCGGGAAGAGCTGCGCTGCCCCAGCCCCCCGCGCTGCCGGGCACCGGGCCCGGACTGCTCCGCTGACACACGCACCTGTTGTAAGGCACCTTACTAGCTGCTTTGCAGTATTAGGCAAACCCAAAGCTATCAAGACAGACAATGGACCTGTTTATTGTAGTGCCTTGTTGAAAAAATACATGCAACTCTGGGACATAAAGCATACTACAGGAATTCCTCACTCCCCGACAGGACAGGCAATGGTAGAACGAGCAAATGCGACATTAAAAGGTTACTTGGCTAAACATAAAAAGGTTTCAGATAGTAGAGAAAGGCTTTCTAAAACCCTGTTTGTACTAAATCACTTGTGCATATTTGGTGATCAGGACCTACCGCCTATCTTAATGCATTACCAGGGAGTGGCGCAGCCACCGGTACCACGCATGAAGGTCCTGTATAAGGACCCCAAGACAGGCATGTGGGAGGGTCCAGTAGGTTAGCACCTCCCCTTCAACCGCGGAAAACGATTCAAGAAGATATCATTACAATGGCAAATCTTATCAAACGCGGCCGCCAAAGGATAAGGGAGATCCTAGGAACATCGCCAGGGGAAATACAGGTAACCATTGAAGCTGGATGACCTGAATTGGTACTTACAGAATTCTATGGAACTCCAAGCAGCGCTGCTGGAAGAGGGAACACTCATCAGTATCCGACCTCTCCAGCCTCCTACGCTGGCGTGGATGTCCAACCACCGATGGTTGGTAAAGCCAGTGCGGTCAGCCCCCCCGCTCTCAGGGGCGGTGACTGTCTGTACAGAGCCGGCAAACGCTCCCGTACAGCTGCTGCGACGTGGATGGAGGAGAAGCAATGGCGACACAAAGTCATTCCCACAACACCAGAGGACTCGTTACAAACCCTAGAACTGTCGGCAGTGGTCTGTGTCTTTACCAACTGGATGAGCCAACCTGTTAACATCGTCACAGACTCACTTTACGTTGCAGATATTGCCAACAGAATTGAGGAAGCGATGATTAGAGATGTTCAAAAGCACCGACTAGCGGAACTCCTGATGGCACTTAAGCGCTCCATTGACCAAAGGACAGACCCGTACGCCGTGCTACATATAAGGAGTCATCAATGGTCAAAAGGAATGTAGAATAGCCAGCAAGAATGCAGAAAACCAGACAAAAAGTTAATATGTATCTATACATAGGGCAAGCAGCCAGATTTAGGACGTTGAAACAAACAGCCAATAATGATATGCGGTTACAGAATATGCATTATCTAATTAACCACACTATAAGAATGTATGCTGAAGCTCAAATAAACGAAGCTTGTTTCGCACTCATATTGGGTGGTTGAGTCTTCCTTGTCTCGGCACGCACGGACGGCACGGAGCGCTGAGCGGGGCCGCTGGCTGGAGGCACCCGAACCGGAGGGCGGTGTGTGCCTGGGTGGCTGCTGCCTCGGGCACAGGGGACAGGAGCTTGCCGGCTCCACGGATACCCCTGGGGACACTCGGGCCGCCTCTGAGGGTCTTTCCGAGACGTTCCCTTTGAGCTGCCGTATTCCCACCTCACTGGCCCCTGCTGCTGCTGCTGCTGCCAGGACCTCACCCGCTGCACTGCCCTTCCCACCTGGAGCAGCTCACCAAGTGGAGACAAAGCCCTCCTTGCCCGTTTCCCTCGGCCCTACAGGCTGGGGAGCTGCCAGCTGTCGGGCGCCTGCTGCCCAGCCCTGGCTGCGCAGCTGCTGCAGGGGCCCCGTCTCACCTGCCTGGACCTGAGTGACAACGAGCTGCAAGCCGACGGCGTCCTGCAGCTCTGCCACAAGCTCCGGCATCCCGCCTGCCCGCTGCGGAGCCTGGGGTGAGGGCTCTGCCACGGCCCTTTCCCCGCCCGGCATCCCCGAGCTGGGGAGCGGATGCTGCGGGACAGGCAGGGATGCACCTGCATCGCGGCTGCTTCAGCTCCTCCCTCCCCACAACCTCCAACACCTCCTCTTTCTTGCATCCCCCATGCCCAGGCTGAGCACGGAGGGCTTCAGCCATGCCCTGCTGCAGGAACTGGATGCCCTGCGGGCACTGCAGCCCGCCCTGAAGATTGGGAACCTCCTGGAGGATGACGTGCCGCAGCCATTGGCCAAGGCCCGGCTGCCCTGCCACCGCGGGGTCCTGCTGCGGGGAAGGAAGGCACTCCCCTCCTTCAGGAGACCATCCCTCCTTTAGGAAAAGTCCTTCCAACACCCACAGCCATTCCCAGCCCTGCTCTCCGGGCTGTGAGAGGCTCAGAGCCTGCCCCACTCTCATGGATTTGAGACAGGACATTGTTAGGAGGACGCACGAAAAGAGGGTAACTAGGCTCCAAGCTTAAAGTTACAAAAAGGTGATTTAATTACCTAACAGAATTGGAGGAGAAACGTAAGGCAAAAATAAACTTTTTATACATTATTTTGTTCACTTTTTCCTCTTTCTTAAGAACTTATAGTATTCACTTCTTTTCTTTTCTTTACAATCAACAAGCTGTGTAGGGGACAGGGTGTAGGGTTTCTTTTCAGTCTATAGAGCAGATTCTCAAATTTACTCATCACTACAATTCTTTTACTAGAAATATTCTTTATCTTTACTTGTTTTTCTTTTTCTTCAGACAGTTTTTTTCTGCTCTCACCCCCACCCTCTTAAGAAGCAGTTTCTGCACTTACCCCCCCTTCCTTTTTTCTAAACTAGCAACACAGACAGGGGGCAGGTTGAGGGGTCTTTTGGTCAGTTCAATCAGGAAAAGAGGTTCTCTACTTAGCCACGGGGTCTTTTCCCACGAGAGACAGTTCTTTGAGAATTTCCTTGGCATGGATCTAATTTCATGAGAAACATCCCACCTGAATCCTTCTGCAATGTGAGTCTTTTTGTCCATAGGGTGCTGTGCAGATTCTCCCAGGCCGAGGCCAGGCTGCTTCCATGCCAGGAGCAAGGAAAAGGCCTTTCTCTCCCAATCAAGGCCTTGTGCAGTTTTAAGTCTTAGATGAGACTCTCACAGGTTCACAGTTTTTTCTAGGCATCCACCTGCTCCTCTGGAGTGGGCTGTGGGTGAATTTCTGCATCCTTATGGACTCTATGGGCTGCAGGAGAAACTTCTTGCTCCCCCCATAGTTTTTACCACGGCTAGCAGAAAGTTATTCAGCTCTGGTGCCGGGAGCACTGGAGCACCCCTTCCTCTCCCTTTTTCACTGACCTTGCTGCTCTCTATGCTGTTCTTCACATATTTTCACCTCCACCTCCTCCAAGTACAAAGAAGTGAAAGAAGTGTGTGCCTGCTTTGTTTCGATTTTTCCTTAAATATGTTTTGACAGAGGCATAACTAGCACCTCCAATTGGCCCAAACTTGGCCAGCAGCATGTCCATCACCTTCAGAGCCATCAGAGATTGGCTCTGCTGGACTTGATGTAAAAACTTCCAGAACTTGCACTCAGGACACACAGGAGACATGTTTGTACCACACCCCACCCCTCAGACACCTCTCCAGGCCTACCACAACAGCTTTTCAGGGGTCCAAATTTCTCTTAGATGTTAAGAACACTTCACTGATGTTTTCGGCTAATCAAAACCACCACACCCACCCATGGGGCATATGGAGAAGATCCTGCTGCCTCTGCAGAGGCTGGGTCCTGCCCTCTCCC
>NC_139486.1:62244018-62762645 GCF_008360975.1 Lichenostomus cassidix
CACCCTCAGAGATGTCCCCGGTGCTGGGAGCAGGGGACTCCTCTGCCACATCCAGGGCATCATCATAGCCATCCAGGGTTCCATGCTCGAGCCAGGCAGGGGGACCTGGGACAGGCACAGGGGTCCATGGCAGCGACCCAGTGACCGTGACAGGGGTCATGCTGTGCCATCCCCTCCAGCATTGTCACCAGGCATGCTCTGGTGGCCCTCGGATCCCTCTAGGAAAGATGTTACTTTGCTGCACAATAACAAGGGGGGGAATTTGTTCCCTCAGCTCCCCAACCCAGGTGTGTCCTCTGTCCCCTCTGCTCCCCGTGGGCTTCCTGCCCTGTGCTCCTACCTGGGGCTGCGTCAGTGTCACTTCCCTCCATGCTGTCCTCAGTGTAATACGGCAGCTTCTTCACCGATCCCTCCGACACAGAGCCTGCAGGGGGTAAAGAGGGACTCAGCAGAGGCCTCAAGTGGCACCGCAGGTGGCACAACCTCACACGGCACGGGAGGAGCTGCCACGGGACCGAGGGAAAGCCCCAGCCCAGGGCGAGGAGCCAGGGCCAGGCCACCAGGACCCGGAGCTGCCGTGGGGCTGTGGCGCAGAGCCCTCTCTCCGGGCACAGCTGGGGCACTCGGGCTGCACCCACCTGGGCCACTGGGCACCTCCTGGTACTCCGGCATTGCCGTGTAGTCCAGCTCCTCGTAGACAGCGTTGGAGATGGCATCCGCAGCTCTGCCAGCGCCTGCAATGACAGGCAGCACTTACCTGGGGCCATGGGCACCCTGGGGGGCACCAGGACCACCCCTGCCCACCTTCGGAGCTGTTCTGCAGGGCGGGAGCCCCAGAACCCGCAAACCGGCTCTCTCCTGGCACCCACCCGCCGGGACCCACCTCGGCGCCAGGCGCGGGCACGGCACAGCAGCGCGGCCAGGGCACCCAGGGCCAGGCACAGCAGCGTCCCCAGCACCACACACAGCACAGCTGGCACGGACACAGTCCCCACGGCCCGCGTGGTTCTGATGGGGATGCCTGTGGGGACACGGGCAAGCAGTGAGGGGAGGGGGATCCCAGCCAGCCCGGCGTAGGGGGTGCCGACACCGGCAGAGATACCTGTGCTGCTGGCGTTGTCCGGATACGGAGTGGTGGCTGTCTCAGCGGTGCCATCAGTGTCCTCCTCCTCACAAGCCACGTAGGCGTCCCCGCCAGGGCCGCAGCTCTGCAAGCGCCAGGGTGCCGAGGGACACCCCCAGAGCGAGCGAGCCTCCTCCTCACAGCCCACCCACGCCAACCAGGCGGGGGCTGGCTGCTGGGCAGGGCCGGGCGACAGCCACCCCCTGTGCCCACAGCCGAGGTGGCGGCACACGGTGCCAGCCGTGCTGTCGCTGACGCCCTTGTCGCACACGCGGCCCCAGGTGTCGTTGCGGGACACCTCCAGGTACCCGCGGCAGCGCCCGCTGCCACCCGCCAGCCGCACGGAGAGCTGCTCTGCAAGAGGTGCGGGGGGGTCACAGCACAGCCCAGAAGCCCCCGAGGGGCTCCGCCGCACCCTGAGCTGGGGGCGCCCAGCACCCACCTGAGCACACGGCCCCTGCCCCGCCGCCGCGCTCGCACTCGTGCCCTTCCGAGCGCCCGCATTCCCAGAGAGACTCCTCGCTCCCGGAGCACTCGGGGATGTACGGCCACAGCGGCCCCGGGCCAGGAGCGAAGCGCGCCGAGCTCGGGGCCTCCAGCGCCGTGCCGCATCCCAGCTCCCGGCACACAACGGCCGCGTCCTGCAGGTCCCAGCCTTCCTGGCACACGCTGCTCCACCTGCCACCGGAATACACCTCCACCCGCCCGGCGCAGCGCCCAGAGCTCCCCGCCAGCCTCACCCGTCGGCTGCCTGCGGGCATGGAAGGACCCTGCTGGGGTGGCTGCTTGGGGCATCGGCACCTCCAGCCCTTCTCAGGACACTCACCTGAGCAGATGATGGCTGCCCCATGAGGAATGCCGGCTGATGCAGTTGTCATATTCCATGTATTGGTTTCAAAATCGATCTCGTTCCCGTCATTAGTCCTATTGGTCAGCATGGTGGTCATGTCCTTGATGGTTTTGATCACCCTGTGCATGATTGTCTGCTCCGTCGAGTTCAGTTGC
Organism: Lichenostomus cassidix; assembly: GCF_008360975.1. Lineage (NCBI taxonomy): Eukaryota > Metazoa > Chordata > Aves > Passeriformes > Meliphagidae > Lichenostomus > Lichenostomus cassidix. Next base: position 62,246,147 of record NC_139486.1, read on the forward strand.
CACAGCCTGGCCTAACCAGCGACAGCATCGCTCTTGTCTACCCCTCCACAGCCCAGCTCCCAGCACACTTTGCTGAAATTCCGTGTGATCGAAAGCTCTCCTGGCACACGGCGCCAATCCCCGGAGCTTATGGCCAACTCCAGCCACCCGTCACACCGAGTCTCACCCTCCACCAGCCGCAGGGACTCAACCATGCCTGTAAAATGACCTGACTCAGCCCTTCCCTTCACCCCAAAACAGCCCTGCCTCCTCTGATCGCAGTGCTTGGGGCGGCCCAAAAGCCCTCAGGGCTCCTCCCGCAGGTGCCATACACACCTGAGCAGTTGACGGCGGCGGCGTTTCCAGGGGCGCACGGGGCCTTGCCCAGCACGGCCACGGGGCACTCGCCCGGGTGCCGCTCGCTGCCGCTGCAGCCAAAAGCGTCCGGCCGCAGTGGCCCCTCGCCGCTGCCGAAGGAGCCTCCCGGCGGCACGGCCAAGGCGCGGCCGCAGCCCAGGTGGCGGCACAGGACGTGGGCGTCGGGCAGCTCCCACTCGCTGGCGCACACGGAGCCCCACGTGCCCCTCGCCGCCACCTCCACCCGCCCGGCGCATGCCGAGCTGCTGTTGCCCAGCCGGAAGCCCGTGTAGGCTGTGGCAGAAAGGCCAATGAGGGCGGTGACGCTGCAGGGAGCCCAGCAGCCCCCCGGTGTCCCTGACACTTACGGGAGCAGATGACGCTGGCGGGGCCGCTGCAGCCCTGGCCCTGGGGCGCTCGCTGGCCGCAGGCACTCAGGAGGGGCTCGCTGCCATTGCACTGGAAGCCCCCCTCCCAGAACGGCCCCCATCCCGCCCCAAACCGGCCACTGCCGCCCATGGCAAGCGCCGTGCCGCAGCCCAGCTCCCGGCACACCACCTGGGCCACCTTCATGTCCACCTCATCCTCGCACACACGGACCCAGGCCCGCCGCTGCCGCACCTCCAGACGCCCAGCGCACGCTCCATGGCCGCCGACCAGCCGGGAAAACCCTGCGGGAGCAGCACAGCCTCAGTGTCGAGGGATGTGCGTGAAGTGACAGAGCTCCCCATAGGCTGACTCCTACCTTGGCAGACAACAGCAGTGTCGTAGTCATGGATGATGCCACTATATGGTCCCCAGCCACGGATCTCACAGTCCCAGAGCGTTTCCTCATTCCCACTGCAGTTCACCAGGACGAGATTGACAGTCCCGTTCCCTGGGCCGAAGCGGTCGAGGGCAGAGTAGGCGCCGGCGGCCGAGCCACAGCCCAGCTGCTGGCACACCACCTCAGCGTCCTCCATGTCCCAGTTGTCGTCTGCCACTGAGCCCCAGTGTCCACGCAGCTTCACCTCCACCCTCCCAGCGCAGGGGCTGCTGCCGCCCGCCAGCCTCAGCTCCACGGCATCTGCACCGGGAAACCGACATAGCTCAGCCCTGCCCTGGACGTTCCAGCACAGTGCTGGTGCCCCAGCACGGTCAGCGTGTCCCCTCACCTGTACAGATCACCCCCACATCCCGCTCGTGGCCACAAAAGTGATTTCCCCATCCGAGGTGTGAACAATCTTCCAGCGAATCCTCGGTGCCGCTGCACAAGGGATGGAGCCAGATCCGCCCGCTGCCTTGCGTGATCGGGACGTACGGGGACGCTTTGGCCACCCGGCCACAGCCCAGCTGCCGGCACACCACCACGGCCCAGCGCGCTTCCCAGTCGAAGTCATAGACGCAGACGGAGCCCCACTCACCGCTGTGCTTCACCTCCACTCGCCCGGCACAGCGCCCGCCGCCGCCCACCAGGCGCAGCTCCGCGGAGCCTGCGGCACGGACGGAGCTCAGCCGGGCCCGGCACCGCCGCGGGCCCCGCTGCCAGCCGCCCGGCACTCACCCCCGCACAGCCGCACGCACAGCAGCAGCCCCAGCGCCGCCATCGGCCCCATGCCACCGGCCCCGAGCCCAGCGCAGCCACAGGATGTCTCGGCAGCGCCCCAGCCTATGCGGGCAGCAGCACCAGGGCGGCCTTTATGAGGCGCCTGATCGCCCGCCTGCGGGGCCACGGCACCAATAACCTGCTCCGTGCCCAAATATGAGCCTCGGCTCTGCTTCTGGCGTCACACGCCTCGCCACAGGGGGCTGGCACCCGGATGTCCCCGGGGGCACACAGCCCCCCCCGAAACACCTGGGCCGCGGGGGCCCTTCCTGTACCCCCCCGTGGCTCCAACTCAGCTGCTGAAGCCTGGCAGGAGCCATCCTCACGGCGACACACCGCACCCCAAATCCTAACGAGAGCCTCCCCGGGACCAGCCCCAGGTCCGGCAGGAGGCAACGCCCGAAGCCCCCATGCTCGGGGTGCTCCCCTCTCGGGGTGCCCGCAGCCCCCGCGGGGGGTGGCAGCAGCCCCCGGCTCCGCGCGGCGATGGCAGGTGGCAGCTCCCCGGTCCCTCGCGGCGGCGCTGGCACATGGATGGCGCTGCTGCCGCAGCTGTGGCCCCGCGCTCGCCTCGCCGCCAGCGCAGGAAGGAGGCGGTTTACCCCCCGGCGCCTCCCGGCCTCGCCATCGACCCACCGCGGCTCCTGACACCTGCGCGGCCCGCGATAACGCCGCGGCTCCGCGCTGCCCCTGCCCCGCCGCTCCGCTCCCCTGCAGCTCGGCAGCCGCGCCGCTCAGGAAACTTCCCCGCCCCATCATTTACGAGACTCGCTGTCAGCACACTCCCAACGCAGGAAACTCGCACTGCTGCCACCGGCGCCCCTTCACAGCCGCGGCTCCGCTGACCCACGGTGGCCCCAGTGGCTCCCGAAACCGGGAAGCCCACTCCCGCACCCAGACCTCGCTCCCTCATTAGTTCCATCCCAGGTTAATGATAAAAGTCTCTCTCCTCCGAGAGCGAAGGGCCCTGACACCCCCTCCCCCACCCACAACAGAGCCTCTTAGATGGAAGTGAAGAATAAACTATTTATTTGACAAAACCACGCAGAGTGCCCTGCAGGGCACAGGGGAAGGGGAAAACCAAGGTGAAAAGGAGTTATTCAACCTGATTAAAAAGTCCTTTTCCTCAGACACAGCCCCTCTCCTCCTCTCCCCCCACGGGGCCGGGTGGAGCTCCCTGGAGAGCTCTGCTGTCCTCTGGCCCTCCTGGGTCTCCAGGTGGCAAAGCAGATCGAAGAGAAGGGGTCCAAACGAGGAAAAAGAAAAAAATGGGAAAAAAACGGCAACAGAGCTCACTCCGACCTCCGTCCAGCACGCAGTCTCTGCCGAGCCACGAATCCTCCCCCGGAGCGAGGCTTGGGGAAAATGTTTTCTAAACAACCCGCGTTTCTCTCTTCGGCTGGGTGTAGTTAAAGAGACAGGACCACACATTTTTTCCCACATTTTTTTCTTTCCTGGGCATATAAGCCAACGATAGGGGATAAAGGATTATCATAACATCAATCCAAGACATTCCACCCCTTATTCCATAGCCTTGGCTTAACGCCCACCCTAACATCTTCCAACTTTAAACACACACACACATATATACACATATATACATACATACACATATACATATATACACATATACATATATACACATAACTATGTACAAATAATGTCATTCGGTGAACGGTGGTATGTTGCCATCCCAACCTTACATGTGGCCTTCACCCAAAATTAAATTTCCCTGAGGGACACATCGTGTTTTTCCATCTTCCTGCATTATCCACCAAGTACACCCTGGTCCCTGAGCAAAGACAAGCCCACGGATGGGTTTGTCTTTATGTGAGGCAGAATCAATGCAGACAGTTTTCCCTAACAAGCCTCTGGCATGTACTGCTGGGACCTTATCTCCATCCACTGTATGTAGAAGCTCAGATTGGGCAGGACCTGCTCGGTTGATGGAGCCTCGGGTATTGACTAACCAGGTGGCCTCTGCTAAATGTCGCTCCCAATTCTTATAAGTTCCCCCACCCAATGCCTTTAGGGTGGTTTTTAACAGTCCATTATACCGTTCCACTTTGCCAGCGGCTGGTGCATGATAGGGAATGTGGTACACCCACTCAATGCCATGGTCTCTAGCCCAGTTGTTTATGAGGCTATTTTTCAAATGAGTTCCGTTATCTGACTCAATTCTCTCAGGGGTACCATGCCTCCACAGGACTTGGTTTTCAAGGCCCAGGATGGTGTTACGAGCAGTGGCATGAGGCACAGGGTAGGTTTCCAGCCACCCCGTGGTGGCTTCTACCATTGTGAGCACGTAGCGCTTGCCATGGCGGGTTTGAGGCAGTGTGATGTAATCAATCTGCCAGGCCTCTCCATACTTATATTTAGACCACCTTCCACCATACCACAGGGGTTTCACCCGCTTGGCTTGCTTGATGGCAGCACACGTCTCACAATTATGGATTACCAGGGAGATACAGTCCATGGTTAGATCCACCCCTCGGTCTCGTGCCCACTTATAGGTGGCATCTCTGCCCTGATGGCCTGAGGCATCATGGGCCCATCGAGCTAGGAATAAATCTCCTTTATGCTGCCAATCCAAGTCTACCTGGGACACCTTTATCTTTGCAGCCTGATCTACCTGTTCATTGTTTCAGTGTTCCTCATTAGCTCGACTCTTGGGGACATGGGCGTCTACATGGCGGACCTTCACAGGTAGTCTCTCTGCCCCGCTAGCAATGTCTTTCCACTCTTCAGCTGCCCAAACTGGTTTTCCCCCTACGCTGCCAACCAGCCTTCTTCCACTTTTCCAGCCAACCCCACAGAGCATTGGCTACCATCCATGAATCAGTATGAAGGTAGAGCTTTGGCCATTTCTCTCTTTCAGCAATGTCCAGGGCTAACTGAACGGCTTTGAGCTCAGCGAATTGGCTCGATCCCCCCTCTTCTTCCCTAGCTTCTGCAACCCATCGTGTGGGGCTCCACACAGCTGCTTTCCATTTTCGTTTTGTCCCTACAAGACAACAGGAACCATCAGTGAAAAGAGCATAGCGTGTTTTGTCTGCTGGCAGTTGGTTGTATGGTGGGGCTTCCTCTGCACGGGTCACCTGTTCCAGCTCCTCTTCCTCAATCAGACTAAAATTTTCACCTTCAGGCCAATTTGTAATTATTTCCAAAATCCCAGGGTGTTGGGGAAGATGAAATAGGAAAGCCTTATAGATATGATTACCTTGCAAGAGATGTTGAGGATATGGAAAATATGAGTGATATTGAAATGAAGACAAGGTTCAAGTTGTAGAGTAACTAAAAAACAATGGTTTGGCCACGAAGGTAATCCCCCCTCTTGATAGAACAATGCCCTCTGCCCAGGCAGGTCCAAAGGTCAGAGCAGACCCTACCTGCCTGGTAGATATCCCAAAGGTTTTTAAGGTTTGAAACATGACCCTGTATGGTAATGTGCTGATTCTTATAGGTTGTATGTAAATGCTGTAGAGTTTGTAGCTTGTCTTAGATTGGTGAAAGGGAATTAGAATATTCAACAGAGAAGATGATTTATTGCATTGTAAACAGCAAATCACTCTCTTTTACTCTCTTCTTTCTGCTCTCTCTCTCTCTCTTTTCTCTGGCCTGCTTTGGGGTGCATCTTGCAGCCCAGCAGGCCTCTCATGCCCATGCTCTTTCGCAATAAACCCTCACGTTCTAAAACTCATCTTTAGAGATCTCTTGTCCCTATTTTATCCCCATAACTAAACCCCACGGAGTATATTCTTACACCAGGGCGATTCAGATTTCCCATACGGGCGCGCTGTGTGATAAGGGCAATCCATTTGCTCCACGTGCCATTGGTGGCATGATGAGTAGAGGGAACCTCTGCTTTAAACATCCACCCCAGCACTGGTAGTCGAGGTGCCAGGAGGAGTTGTGCTTCTGTGCCAATTACCTCTGAGGCAGCTTGGACTCCTTCACATGCTGCTAGGATTTCTTTCTCTGTTGGGGTGTAGTTGGCTTCAGACCCTCTGTAACTTCGGCTCCAAAATCCCAATGGACGACCCCGAGTCTCACCAGGCACCTTCTGCCAAAGGCTCCAGGACAGGCCATGGCTCCCAGCTGTAGAGTAAAGCACATTCTTTACTTGTGGCCCTGTCCTGACTGGGCCAAGGGCTACTGCATGAGCAATCTCCTGCTTGATCTGGGTGAAAGCTTGCTGCTGTTCAGGGCCCCAGTGGAAATCATTTTTCTTACGGGTAACCAGGTAGAGAGGACTCACAATCTGGCTGTACTCGGGGATGTGCATTCTCCAAAAGCCTATAGCTCCCAGAAAAGCTTGCGTCTCCTTCTTGTTGGTTGGGGGGGACATTGTGATGATTTTATTGATAACCTCAGTAGGAATCTGACGCCGTCCATCTTGCCACTTCACTCCTAGGAACTGGATCTCGTCGGCAGGCCCTTTGACTTTGCTCTTTTTTATAGCGAAACCGGCTTCCAGGAGAATCTGGATGATTTCCTTTCCTTTCTCAAATACTTCTTCTGCTGTGTCCCCCCACACAATGATGTCATCAATGTATTGCAAATGTTCTGGAGCCCCACCCTTTTCCAATGCAGCCTGGATCAGTCCATGGCAGATGGTGGGACTGTGTTTCCACCCCTGGGGCAGTCGGTTCCACGTGTACTGCACGCCCCTCCAGGTGAAAGCAAACTGAGGTCTGCACTCTGCTGCCAGAGGAATGGAGAAAAATGCATTTGCAATGTCAATAGTGGCATACCACTTTGCTGCTTTGGACTCTAGCTCATACTGGAGCTCCAGCATGTCTGGCACAGCAGCACTCAGAGGTGGAGTCACCTCATTCAAGGCACGATAGTCCACAGTCAATCTCCATTCTCCTTCAGATTTGTGCACAGGCCAGATGGGGCTGTTAAAGGATGAGTGGGTCCTGCTGACCACCCCTTGGCTCTCCAGCTCACGGATTAGTTTGTGAATGGGAATCACGGCATCACGAGTTGTCCGGTACTGTCGGCGGTGCACAATGGAGGTTGCAATCTGTACTTGTTGCTCTTCCCCTTTCAGGAGTCTACTGCAGATGGGTTCTCTGACAGTCCAGGCAAGGTGTTCAGTTGTTTTATGCCCTCTGTCTCTACAGCAGTGTGGTGGTTTTGATTGGCCCAAAACATCAGTGAAGTGTTTTTAACATCTAGGAGAAATTTGGACCCCTCAGAAGCTGTTCTAGTAGGCCTAGGGAGGTGTCTGAGGGGTGGGGTGTGGCACAAAGATGGCTCCTGTGTGTCCTGAGTGCAGGTTCTGGAAGTTCTTACATCAAGTCCAGCAGAGCCAATCTCTGATGGCTCTGAAGGTGATGGACATGCTGCCGGCCAAGTTTGGGCCAATTGGAGGTGCTGGTTACGCCTCTGTGAAAACTTATTTAAGAAAAATTCAAAACAAAGCAGGCACACACTTCTTTCACTTTGTAGTTGGAGGAGGAGGAGGTGGAGGTGAAAATATGTGAGGGAGAACAGCATGGAGAGTGCCAAGGTCAGTGAAGAAGGTGGGGGAGGAGGTACTCCAGTGCTGGAGCTGAAAAACCCTCTGCTAGCCACAGTGAAGGCCATGGGGGGGCAGGAGGTCCCCCTGCAGCCCATGGAGTCCACAGGAGTGCAGAAATTCTGCCCACAGCCCACGCCAGAAGGGCAGGTGGATGCCTGGAAAAGACTGTGAACCAGTGGGAGTCTCATTTAAGAGTTAAAACTGCAAAGGCCTTGCAAGGGAGAGAAAGGCCTTGCTTCTGGGATGGAAGCAGCCTGGCCTCAGCTTGGGAGAGTCTGCACAGCACCCTATGGACTAAAAGACTCATGTTGCAGCAGGATTCAGGCGGGATGTTGCTCGTGAGATTGGACCACGCCAAAGAAGGTCTCAGAGGACTGTCTCTCATGGGAAGGAGCCCTGGCTAAGTAGAGAACCTCTTTTCCTGATTGGACTGACCAGAGGACCCCTCAACCTGCCCCCTGTCTGTGTTGCTGGTTTGGAAAGAGGGAAAGGGGGGGGTGAGTGCAGAGACTGCTTCTTAAGAGGGTGGGGGTGAGAGCAGAAAACTGCCTGGCGAGAGAGAGAGAGAGACAAGTAGAGATACAGAGTATTTGTAGTAGAAAAATTGTAGTGATGAATAAATTTGAGAATCTGCTCTGTGGACTGAAAAGAGACCCCACACCCTGCCCCCACCACCCGGCTTGTTGACTGTAAAGGAGGAAAGGGGGTGAATACTATAGGTTCTTAAGAGGGAGGGGGGAATGAACAAAAATTGTATGAAAAGTTTATTTTAGCCTGCATTTATCCTCCAACTCTGTTAGGTAATTAAACACTTGTTGCAACTTTAAGCTTGAAGCCTGTTTGCCTTTTTTTCATGTGTCCTCCTGGCAAATGTCCTTGTCTCGAACCCATGACAAGCAGCTATCCCAAATGCCCACTTGAGTCCCTTTGGGTCTTTGAAATATCCATTTTGGAGGAAGTCTATACCCAAAATACATGGAGCCTCTGGGCCAGTCACAATGGAATGTTCTTTCCACTCTCTTCCAGTCAGGCTCACCTCAGCTTTCACCAGGGTCAAGTCTTGTGATCCTCCTGTCACGCCGGAAATACAAACAGGTTCTGTCCCCACATGTCGCGATGGGATTATCGTGCATTGTGCACCAGTGTCAACTAAAGCCTCGTATTCTTGTGGCTCTGATGTGCCAGGCCACCGAATCCACACTGTCCAAAAAATTCGGTTTTGCCTGGCCTCTACCTGGCTAGAGGCAGGGCCCCTCTAACCATGGTGGGCATTCATGTTAGAGGTTCCTTCAAGGGAATCAGACATGTTGAGTAGAGCTACTTCCCTTCTGGTGGAGTTCCCTCTCTGAGTCTTGCCCTCCTTCAATTCACGCACTCGTCGTGCCAGGACAGCAGTGGGTTGTCCATCCCACCTGTTCATGTTTTCTCCACTGTCACACAGGAAATACCACAACTCACGTCGAGGGATATATCCAGTTCTCATAGCTGAGGAGCGTCTGCGTGGGGTAACAGAACCTCTGATCTGTACTGCTGAGATTTGGAGAAGGCTGTCTTTAATCTCTTTACTGAGTTTCTCATGATTCTTCTCTATCTTATTTTCTAGTTTCTGCAGATTTGTTTCCACAGTTGAGATTCTTGCATTCATTGGGCTATGCACGACATCTGCATACGCTCGGAGTTTCCTTGTCATATCACGCACAGTCTCATGCCCGTCACCTCGCTTCATAATGGCTAAAGCAGAAGCATACCCTGATGGCCCAAGCTTTAGGAGTTTCCGCCACATCACAGGTGTACATTCTATCCTATCTGGGTCTATAAAGGGATCTGGGTTTGCTATGTCCTCTGAGAAGACAATTTCTACCACCGCCATTTCTCTCAAGCGTTGAATCTCTTGTTCTATGGTTCTCCACTGGGTTTGTTGCGAATAGAGATCGTCGGGATGTAGGTATCTTTCCCTCGCAGCTCTGATAGCTCGTCTCCAGAGGCTGCTGCAGTCAGGCCCATCTCGTACAGTTTGGTTGATATCTGGGTCACGTGACACAGTCCCTAAATGCCTTGCCTCAGTAGGATCTAGAAGTGTAACTTCGCCTGCAGCATCCCAAAGACGGACTAACCAACTAATCACAGATTCATCATCTCGTTGGACATAATCTTTTCTTAGGCTGTGAAGGTCTCTCACATTCATGGATTCAACAATGACCTCTGACTCAGTTGCTGACCTTGAGGGTCCCTCCCCACTGTCATCTGGGCGATCAGTCTTAACTTGGGCTTTCCTGCTCCTTGTAACAGGAGCAACTGCCACTGGCTTAGGCTCCCTTCCTTCCTGTTCTAGAATATCCCACAGTGTACGGTAAGTATATGCCAGGGCCCAACATATTGCACTGCAGTTGTCTCTGCACTTCTCTTTCAGATACTTCCCCACCTCAGCTGCTCTCGGGATTTGTCCAGGGGGAAATTCCCAGTCTATTGGATCAGAGAATTTCTTTAAAGTTTTACCTATGTCCTCCCATACTCCACACCATTCACATTTCCTCACATCTGGATTAGGTGCCTGCTCCTGCTCAGCCCCTCTGGACTTCTCAGCCCTCATTCTGGTAAAACTGAACATCATATACATGCAACCTCCCAGGTAAAGCACCTGTACTACCAAGTTAATGGTCTCTTGAACATCCAGGGGAAACTGAATATTCTCAAAAGATGATCTACCAGATTTAAAGGGAAAGAGATGGGTGAGGAGCCAGGAAGCTTCACCCTCTACTTCTCTAACAGGTTGGGTAATATTACTAACAAAACTCCAAAACACGTTACTAAAACTAGAGGAGGAAACTAACAGAGCATGTACATCTTTAACTGTTTCCCATACCTTCTTACAGATCGTCAGTATCACGCACATTACTATAACCAGCCGGAGTCGTGTCCCTGATTGGTGGAAATTATACATTAGGGACAAGATTGCCCCTACCTGTTGGTAGGGGAACAAACCTGTGTGCCAAACAGACAGTATTACATCAAACAACCTCCCATCAAACAGCATAGTGACTACTGATGGCTGTAATTCAATACCAAGCGTTTAAAACCAGAATGCAATTATTAGGATTTTTTCTTCACTTTCTCTAACCCCACAAAAGGTGTAGAACAAGTAATCAAGGCCCCCTAAGTTGGGCGCCAAATACTGTCCCGGGTTAATGATAAAACTCTCCCTCCTCCGAGAGCGAAGGGCCCTGACACCCCCTCCCCCACCCACAACAGAGCGTCTTAGATGGAAGTGAAGAAAAAACTATTTCTTTGACAAAACCACGCAGAGTGCCCTGCAGGGCACAGGGGAAGGGGAAAACCAAGGTGAAAAGGAGTTATTCAACCTGATTAAAAAGTCCTTTTCCTCAGACGCAGCCCCTCTCCTCCTCTCCCCCCCGGGGCCGGGTGGAGCTCCCTGGAGAGCTCTGCTGTCCTCTGGCCCTCCTGGCTCTCCAGGTGGCAAAGCAGATCGAAGAGAAGGGGTCCAAACGAGGAAAAAAGAAAACAATGGGAAAAAAACGGCAACAGAGCTCACTCCGACCTCCGTCCAGCACGCAGTCTCTGCCGAGCCACGAATCCTCCCCCGGAGCGAGTCTTGGGGAAAATGTTTTCAAAACAACCCGCGTTTCTCTCTTCGGCTGGGTGTAGTTAAAGAGACAGGACCACACATATTTTTACACATTTTTTTCTTTCTTGGGCATATAAGCTAACGATAGGGGATAAAGGATTATCATAACATCAATCCAAGACACCCATGCTACACTCCCAGGTGTCTCACTGAAGAAATCCACTTACTCTTGCACAGGAGCACAGAATCAGCCTGAGCTGCAGCCTCCGAGAAGGGTCCCTGTGCTCTGACCCCTCACATTCCAACCAAAGTGTCACTCTTCCTCCTGATCCTCGTCTCCTGTTGTCTCTCTCCGCCCCTCACCTGGCCCTTTGTTATGCTAAGGGTCCGCACTTCCCGGCCTCTTGTCTCGGCCTCCCAGCCAGAGCAAAGCGAGCAGCTGGAGCTGCAGCTGCTCCCCACCCACCTGCAGCACAGCAATTCCTCAGCAGCACACCGCGGCGCTCCCTCGCTGTGCGGCGGCGGGAAGAGCTGCGCTGCCCCAGCCCCCTGCGCTGCCCCAGCCCCCCGCGCTGCCGGGCACCGGGCCCGGACTGCTCCGCTGACACACGCACGGACGGCACGGAGCGCTGAGCGGGGCCGCTGGCTGGAGGCACCCGAACCGGAGGGCGGTGTGTGCCTGGCTGGCTGCTGCCTCGGGCACAGGGGACAGGAGCTTGCCGGCTCCACGGATACCCCTGGGGACACTCGGGCCGCCTCTGAGGGTCTTTCCGAGACGTTCCCTTTGAGCTGCAGTATTCCCACCTCACCGGCCCCTGCTGCTGCTGCTGCTGCTGCCAGGACCTCACCCGCTGCACTGCCCTTCCCACCTGGAGCAGCTCACCAAGTGGAGGCCAAAGCCCTCCTTGCCCGTTTCCCTCGGCCCCACAGGCTGGGGAGCTGCCGGCTGTCGGGCGCCTGCTGCCCAGCCCTGGCTGCACAGCTGCTGCAGGGGCCCCGTCTCACCTGTCTGGACCTGAGTGACAACGAGCTGCAAGCCGACGGCGTCCTGCAGCTCTGCCACAAGCTCCGGCATCCTGCCTGCCCGCTGCGGAGCCTGGGGTGAGGGCTCTGCCACGGCCCTTTCCCCGCCCGGCATCCCCGAGCTGGGGAGCGGATGCTGCGGGACAGGCAGGGATGCACCTGCATCGCGGCTGCTTCAGCTCCTCCCTCCCCACAACCTCCAACACCTTCTCCTCTTTTCCTGCGTGCCCCAAGCCCAGGCTGAGCACAGACAGCTTCAGCCAGGCCCTGCTGCAGGAACTGGATGCCCTGCGGGCACTGCAGCCCGCCCTGAAGATTGGGAACCTCCTGGAGCACGACGTGCCGCAGCCGGGGTCCATGGCCCGGCTGCCCTGCCACCGCGGGGTCCTGCTACGGAGCAGGAAAGCACTCCCCTCCTTCAGGAGACCTTCCCTCCATTAGGAAAATTCCTTCCACCACCCACAGCTATTCCCAGCCCAGCTCTCCGTGCTGTGAGAGGCTCAGAGCCTTCCCCACCCATGGGGTACAGCGAGGAGTTCCTGCTGCCTCTGCGGGGGCTGGTCCTGCCCTCTCCCTTTTCCCCTCAGCCTTGCTGGGAACAGTTGTGTGCATTTGGCAGTGCCAAATGGTGGTCCATTTCTGAGCTGTTCCGCAGGGCAGGAGCCCCAGAATCCGCAAACCGGCTCTCTCCTGGCACCCACCCGCCGGGACCCACCTCGGCGCCAGGCGCGGGCACGGCACAGCAGCGCGGCCAGGGCACCCAGGGCCAGGCACAGCAGCGTCCCCAGCACCACACACAGCACAGCTGGCACGGACACAGTCCCCACGGCCCGGGTGGTTCTGATGGGGATGCCTGTGGGGACACGGGCAAGCAGTGAGGGGAGGGGGATCCCAGCCAGCCCGGCGTAGGGGGTGCCGACACCGGCAGAGATACCTGTGCTGCTGGCGTTGTCCGGATACGGAGTGGTGGCTGTCTCAGCCGTGCCATCAGTGTCCTCCTCCTCACAAGCCACGTAGGCGTCCCCGCCAGGGCCGCAGCTCTGCAAGCGCCAGGGTGGGGAGAAGGGACACTCCACGAGCACTTTGACTTTGTCTTCTGCATTGACTGCAAAGCCATTGCCCTTCCCATGGAAGCCAGCGTGGCAGACCTGGTTTCACAGTGCTGTCCTGGCCAGCGAGTGCCGCCTGGGAAGATCCTGGATGACCAGAAGAAGATCCTGTTCATTTTTGATGGCTTTGAGGCCCTGGGATTTTCTTTGGTGCAGCCCAAAACTGAGCTGAGCTCTGACCCCAGGGAGGTGAAGCCTCTGGAGTTCACCCTGGTGAGCTTGTTGAAGAAGACTCTTCTCCCCAAGGCCTCTTTGCTTATCACCACGAGACCTACAGCTCTTGGAAGCCTGGGGCGGTGCTTGGAGGGTCAGTATTACAGGGAGATACTGGGATTTTCGGCAGCCAGCAGGGAGGAGTATTTCCACAGGTATTTTGAGAACCAGAACAAAGCAGACATGGCCTTCAGGTTTGCCAGACTGACATGGGTTTGATACAGGACCTTGCCAGGAGGACGCACGAAAAAGGGCAAACAGGCTTCAAGTTTAAAGCTGCAAAAAGTGTTTAATTACCTAACAGAGTTGGAGGATAAATGCAGGCAAAAATAAACTTTTCATACAGTTTTTTGTTCAGTCCCCCCTCCCTCTTAAGAACCTATAGTATTCACCCCCTTTCCTCCTTTACAGTCAACAAGCCGGGTGGGGGGGGCAGGGTGTGGGGTCTCTTTTCAGTCCGCAGAGCAGATTCTCAAATTTATTCATCACTACAATTCTTCTACTACAAATACTCTTTATCTCTACTTGTCTCTCTCTCTCTCTCCCCAGTTTTCTGCTCTCACCCCCACCCTCTTAAGAAGCAGTCTCTGCACTCACCCCCCTCCTCCCTTCCCTCTTTCCAAACCAGCAACACAGACAGGGGCAGGTTGAGGGGTCCTCTGGTCAGTCCAATCAGGAAAGGAGGTTCTCTACTTAGCCAGGGGTCCTTCCCACGAGAGACAGTCCTCTGAGACCTTCTTCGGCATGGGTCCAATCTCACGAGCAACATCCTGCCTGAATCTTGCTGCAACATGAGTCTTTTTGTCCATAGGGTGCTGTGCAGACTCTCCCAAGCTGAGGCCAGGCTGCTTCCATGCCAGGAGCAAGGCCTTTCTCTCCCTTGCAAGGCCTTTGCAGTTTTAACTCTTAAATGAGACTCCCACTGGTTCACAGTCTTTTCCAGGCATCCACCTGCCCTTCTGGCGTGGGCTGTGGGCAGAATTTCTGCACTCCTGTGGACTCCATGGGCTGCAGGGGGACCTCCTGCCCCCTCCATGGCCTTCACCACAGCTAGCAATGGGTTTTCAGCTCCAGCGCCTGGAGCACTGGAGCACCTCCTCCCCCACCATCTTCACTGACCTTGGCACTCTCCATGCTGCTCTCCCACTACATATTTTCACCTCCACCTCCTCCTCCTCCAACTACAAAAAAGTGAAAGACGTGTGTGCCTGCTTTGTTTTGAATTTTTCTTAAATATGTTTTCACAGAGGCGTAACCAGCACCTCCAATTGGCCCAAACTTGGCCGGCAGCATGTCCATCACCTTCAGAGCCATCAGAGATTGGCTCTGCTGAACTTGATGTAAAAACTTCCAGAACTTGCACTCAGGACACACAGGAGCCATCTTTGTGCCACACCCCACCCCTCAGACACCTCCCCAGGCCTACTAGAACAGCTTCTGAGGGGTCCACATTTCTCCTAGATGTTAAAAACACTTCACTGATGTTTTGGGCCAATCAAAACCACCACATTCCACCCCTCGCCTCTGCGAAACACATATTTAAGAATCATCAAAATCCACAAGGTACATAGAATAAATCCACCCCTACAATTCTACTTTAAAACAGAACTTAATTCTTGTTTGCCCATAACTTCCCTTGGTCAGTGTCCTTATCTCAAAACACTCATGACTCTTTCCCCGTATGGGCCACCAAATAATGTCATTCGGTGAACGGTGGTATGTTGCCATCCCAACCTTACATGTGGCCTTCACCCAAAATTAAATTTCCCTGAGAGACACATCGTGTTTTTCCATCTTCCTGCATTATCCACCAAGTACACCCTGGTCCCTGGGCAAAGACAAGCCCACGGATGGGTTTGTCTTTATGTGAGGCAGAATCAATGCAGACAGTTTTCCCTAACAAGCCTCTGGCATGTACTGCTGGGACCTTATCTCCATCCACTGTATGTAGAAGCTCAGATTGGGCAGGACCTGCTCGGTTGATGGAGCCTCGGGTATTGACTAACCAGGTGGCCTCTGCTAAATGTCGCTCCCAATTCTTATAAGTTCCCCCACCCAATGCCTTTAGGGTGGTTTTTAACAGTCCATTATACCGTTCCACTTTGCCAGCGGCTGGTGCATGATAGGGAATGTGGTACACCCACTCAATGCCATGGTCTCTAGCCCAGTTATTTTGAGGCTATTTTTAAAACGAGTTCCGTTATCTGACTCAATTCTCTCAGGGGTACCATGCCTCCACAGGACTTGGTTTTCAAGGCCCAGGATGGTGTTACAAGCAGTGGCATGAGGCACAGGGTAGGTTTCCAGCCACCCCGTGGTGGCTTCTACCATTGTGAGCACGTAGCGCTTGCCATGGCGGGTTTGAGGCAGTGTGATGTAATCAATCTGCCAGGCCTCTCCATACGTATATTTAGACCACCTTCCACCATACCACAGGGGTTTCACCCGCTTGGCTTGCTTGATGGCAGCACACGTCTCACAATTATGGATTACCTGGGAGATACAGTCCATGGTTAGATCCACCCCTCGGTCTCGTGCCCACTTATAGGTGGCATCTCTGCCCTGATGGCCTGAGGCATCATGGGCCCATCGAGCTAGGAATAAATCTCATTTATGCTGCCAATCCAAGTCTACCTGGGACACCTTTATCTTTGCAGCCTGATCTACCTGTTCGTTGTTTCGGTGTTCCTCATTAGCTCGACTCTTGGGGACATGGGCGTCTACATGGCGGACCTTCACAGGTAGTCTCTCTGCCCGACTCGCGATGTCTTTCCACTCTTCAGCTGCCCAAATTGGTTTTCCCCTACGCTGCCAACCAGCCTTCTTCCACTTTTCCAGCCAACCCCACAGAGCATTGGCTACCATCCATGAATCAGTATGAAGGTAGAGCTTTGGCCATTTCTCTCTTTCAGCAATGTCCAGGGCTAACTGAACGGCTTTGAGCTCAGCGAATTGGCTCGATCCCCCCTCTTCTTCCCTAGCTTCTGCAACCCATCATGTGGGGCTCCACACAGCTGCTTTCCATTTTTGTTTTGTCCCTACAAGACAACAGGAACTATCAGTGAAAAGAGCATAGCGTGTTTTGTCTGCTGGCAGTTGGTCGTATGGTGGGGCTTCCTCTGCACGGGTCACCTGTTCCAGCTCCTCTTCCTCAATCAGACTAAAATTTTCACCTTCAGGCCAATTTGTAATTATTTCCAAAATCCCAGGGCGATTCAGATTTCCCATACGGGCGCACTGTGTGATAAGGGCAATCCATTTGCTCCACGTGCCATTGGTGGCATGATGAGTAGAGGGAACCTCTGCTTTAAACATCCACCCCAGCACTGGTAGTCGAGGTGCCAGGAGGAGTTGTGCTTCTGTGCCAATTACCTCTGAGGCAGCTTGGACTCCTTCATATGCTGCTAGGATTTCTTTCTCTGTTGGGGTGTAGTTGGCTTCAGACCCTCTGTAACTTCGGCTCCAAAATCCCAATGGACGACCCCGAGTCTCACCAGGCACCTTCTGCCAAAGGCTCCAGGACAGGCCACGGCTCCCGGCTGCAGAGTAAAGCACATTCTTGTTGCGGTTTAGAGGATGTTGCAGCAGACTTTACCCTAGAGCTTCTCTACCCAGCCCGGTTCAGCGCCTCAGTGCTCCAAACCCTCTGTCCCAGGGCTGGACACTGCGCTCTCACCGGCCAGGGAGCCATAAGGCTAACTCTGGTTCGTCTGCTTACACAACCGGCGATGATAAAGGAGGCGAGGAGGGTCTATGCATTGTGTCCATGGAAGATGTTTATTCGCATGGTGCAGCAGAGGCCAACGACCTCCCCGAGGCAGAGATGCCTCGAGGGCGAAGGCCTCACATGCACAGCCACATGAGGAGCATAAGCACACGTGGAGCATAGACAGCAAGATGGCAGAGGGTAAGGGCTTTTATAGGGAAACAGAGAGGGGCAGGGACAGCACACAGCCCCAGTGACCTCTGGGTAAGGGGGAGGTACAGGGGCGGAGTTAGGAGTACAGGAACCAATAGGGGAAACCCGAGGGAGTGGCCAGGGCCAAGTGGGGTTAGGGTACAGGAACCAATAGGGAAAACTGGGGGCGTGGCTAAAACTGTGTGGAGTAGGGAAGGCAGGACAATAGGTGACAAGTACAGTCGTTAAGAAAGGGGTGTGGGGAACTTGCAGCCATTATCACAATACATTCTTTTCTTCTGGCCCTGTCCTGACTGGGCCAAGGGCTACTGCATGAGCAATCTCCTGCTTGATCTGGGTGAAAGCTTGCTGCTGTTCAGGGCCCAAGTGGAAATCATTTTTCTTACGGGTAACCAGGTAGAGAGGACTCACAATCTGGCTGTACTGGGGGATGTGCATTCTCCAAAAGCCTATAGCTCCCAGGAAAGCTTGCGTCACCTTCTTGTTGGCTGGGGGGGACATTGTGATGATTTTATTGATAACCTCAGTAGGAATCTGACGCCGTCCATCTTGCCACTTCACTCCTAGGAACTGGATCTCTTCGGCAGGCCCTTTGACTTTGCTCTTTTTTATAGCGAAACCGGCTTCCAGGAGAATCTGGATGATTTCCTTTCCTTTCTCAAATACTTCTTCTGCTGTGTCCCCCCACACAATGATGTCATCAATGTATTGCAAATGTTCTGGAGCCCCACCCTTTTCCAATGCAGCCTGGATCAGTCCATGGCAGATGGTGGGACTGTGTTTCCACCCCTGGGGCAGTCGGTTCCATGTGTACTGCACGCCCCTCCAGGTGAAAGCAAACTGAGGCCTGCACTCTGCTGCCACAGGAATGGAGAAAAATGCATTTGCAATGTCAATAGTGGCATACCACTTTGCTGCTTTGGACTCTAGCTCATACTGGAGCTCCGGCATACCTAGCACAGCAGCACTCAGAGGTGGAGTCACCTCATTCAAGGCACGATAGTCCACAGTCAATCTCCATTCTCCTTCAGATTTGTGCACAGGCCAGATGGGGCTGTTAAAGGATGAGTGGGTCCTGCTGACCACCCCTTGGCTCTCCAGCTCACGGATTAGTTTGTGAATGGGAATCACGGCATCACGAGTTGTCCGGTACTGTCGGCGGTGCACAATGGAGGTTGCAATCGGTACTTGTTGCTCTTCCCCTTTCAGGAGTCCTACTGCAGATGGGTTCTCTGACAGTCCAGGCAAGGTGTTCAATTGTTTTATGCCCTCTGTCTCTACAGCAGTGTGGTGGTTTTGATTGGCCCAAAACATCAGTGAAGTGTTTTTAACATCTAGGAGAAATTTGGACCCCTCAGAAGCTGTTCTAGTAGGCCTAGGGAGGTGTCTGAGGGGTGGGGTGTGGCACAAAGATGGCTCCTGTGTGTCCTGAGTGCAAATTCTGGACGTTTTTACATCAAGTTCAGCAGAGCCAATCTCTGATGGCTCTGAAGGTGATGGACATGCTGCCGGCCAAGTTTGGGCCAATTGGAGGTGCTGGTTACGCCTCTGTGAAAACATATTTAAGAAAAATTCAAAACAAAGCAGGCACGCACTTCTTTCACTTTGTAGTTGGAGGAGGAGGAGGTGGAGGTGAAAATATGTAGAGGGAGAACAGCATGGAGAGTGCCAAGGTCAGTGAAGAAGGTGGGGGAGGAGGTGCTCCAGTGCTGGAGCTGAAAAACCCTCTGCTAGCCACAGTGAAGGCCATGGGGGGGCAGGAGGTCCCCCTGCAGCCCATGGAGTCCACAGGAGTGCAGAAACTCTGCCCACAGCCCACGCCAGAAGGGCAGGTGGATGCCTGGAAAAGACTGTGAACCAGTGGGAGTCTCATTTAAGAGTTAAAACTGCAAAGGCCTTGCAAGGGAGAGAAAGGCCTTGCTCCTGGCATGGAAGCAGCCTGGCCTCAGCTCGGGAGGGTCTGCACAGCACCCTATGGACAAAAAGACTCATGTTGCAGCAGAATTTCGGGCGGGATGTAGCTCATGAGATTGGACCCACGCCAAAGAAGGTCTCAGAGGACTGTCTCTCGTGGGAAGGACCCCTGGCTAAGTAGAGAACCTCCTTTCCTGATTGGACTGACCAGAGGACCCCTCAACCTGCCCCTGTCTGTGTTGCTGGTTTGGAAAGAGGGAAAGGGGGGGGGGTGAGTGCAGAGACTGCTTCTTAAGAGGGTGGGGGTGAGAGCAGAAAACTGGGGAGAGAGAGACAAGTAGACATAAAGAGTATTTGTAGTAGAAGAATTGTAGTGATGAATAAATTTGAGAATCTGCTCTGTGGACTGAAAAGAGACCCCACACCCTGCCCCCCCCACCCGGCTTGTTGACTGTAAAGGAGGAAAGGGGGTGAATACTATAGGTTCTTAAGAGGGAGGGGGGACTGAACAAAAAACTGTATGAAAAGTTTATTTTAGCCTGCATTTATCCTCCAACTCTGTTAGGTAATTAAACACTTGTTGCAAATTTAAGCTTGAAGCCTGTTTGCCTTTTTTTCGTGCGTCCTACTGGCAAATGTCCTTGTCTCGAACCCATGACAAGCAGCTATCCCAAATGCCCACTTGAGTCCCTTTGGGTCTTTGAAATATCCATTTTGGAGGAAGTCTATACCCAAAATACATGGAGCCTCTGGGCCAGTCACAATGGAATGTTCTTTCCACTCTCTTCCAGTCAGGCTCACCTCAGCTTTCACCAGGGTCAAGTCTTGTGATCCTCCTGTCACGCCGGAAATAGAAACAGGTTCTGTCCCCACATGTCGCGATGGGATTATCGTGCATTGTGCACCAGTGTCAACTAAAGCCTCGTATTCTTGTGGCTCTGATGTGCCAGGCCACCGAATCCACACTGTCCAAAAAATTCGGTTTTCCCTGGCCTCTACCTGGCTAGAGGCAGGGCCCCTCTAACCATGGTGGGCATTCGTGTTAGAGGTTCCTTCAAGGGAATCAGACATGTTGAGCAGAGCTACTTCCCTTCTGGTGGAGTTCCCTCTCTGAGTCTTGCCCTCCTTCAATTCACGCACTCGTCGTGCCAGGACAGCAGTGGGTTGTCCATCCCACCTGTTCATGTTTTCTCCACTGTCACACAGGAAATACCACAACTCACGTCGAGGGATATATCCAGTTCTCATAGCTGAGGAGCGTCTGCGTGGCGTAACAGAACCTCTGATCTGTAGTGCTGAGATTTGGAGAAGGCTGTCTTTAATCTCTTTACCGAGTTTCTCATGATTCTTCTCTATCTTATTTTCTAGTTTCTGCAGATTTGTTTCCACAGCTGAGATTCTTGCATTCATTGGGCTATGCACGACATCTGCATACGCTCGGAGTTTCCTTGTCATATCACGCACAGTCTCATGCCCGTCATCTCGATTCATAATGGCTAAAGCAGAAGCATACCCTGCTGGCCCAAGCTTTAGGAGTTTCCGCCACATCACAGGTGTACATTCTATCCTATCTGGGTCTATAATCGGATCTGGGTTTGCTATGTCCTCTGAGAAGACAATTTCTACCACGGCCATTTCTCTCAAGCGTTGAATCTCTTGTTCTATGGTTCTCCACTGGGTTTGTTGCGAATAGAGATCGTCGGGATGTAGGTATCTTTCCCTCGCAGCTCTGATAGCTCGTCTCCAGAGGCTGCTGCAGTCAGGCCCATCTCGTACAGTTTGGTTGATATCTGGGTCACGTGACACAGTCCCTAAATGCCTTGCCTCAGTAGGATCTAGAAGTGTAACTTCGCCTGCAGCATGCCAAAGACGGACTAACCAACTAATCACAGATTCATCATCTCGTTGGACATAATCTTTTCTTAGGCTGTGAAGGTCTCTCACATTCATGGATTCAACAATGACCTCTGACTCAGCTGCTGACCTTGAGGGTCCCTCCCCACAGTCATCTGGGCGATCAGTCTTAACTTGGGCTTTCCTGCTCCTTGTAACAGGAGCAACTGCCACTGGCTTAGGCTCCCTTCCTTCCTGTTCTAGAATATCCAACAGTGTACGATAAGCATATGCCAGGGCCCAACATATTGCACTGCAGTTGTCTCTGCACTTCTCTTTCAGATACTTCCCCACCTCAGCTGCTCTCGGGATTTGTGCAGGGGGAAATTCCCAGTCTATTGGATCAGAGAATTTCTTTAAAGTTTTACCTATGTCCTCCCATACGCCACACCATTCAAATTTCCTCACATCTGGATTAGGTGCCTGCTCCTGCTCAGCCCCTCTGGACTTCTCAGCCCTCATTCTGGTAAAACTGAACATCATATACATGCAACCTCCTAGGTAAAGCACCTGTACTACCGAGTTAATGGTCTCTTGAACATCCAGGGGAAACTGAATATTCTCAAAAGATGATCTACCAGATTTAAAGGGAAAGAGATGGGTGAGGAGCCAAGAAGCTTCACCCTCTACTTCTCTAACAGGTTGGGTAATATTACTAACAAAACTCCAAAACAGGTGGCTAAAACTAGAGGAGGAAACTAACAGAGCATGTACATCTTTAACTGTTTCCCATACCTTCTTACAGATCGTCAGTATCACGCACATTACTATAACAAGCCGGAGTCGTGTCCCTGATTGGTGGAAATTATACATTAGGGACAAGATTGCCCCTACCTGTTGGTAGGGGAACAAACCTATGTGCCAAACAGACAGTATTACATCAAACAACCTCCCATTAACAGCATAGTGACTACTGATGGCTGTAATTCAATACCAAGCGTTTAAAACCAGAATGCAATTATTAGGGTTTTTTCTTCACTTTCTCTAACCCCACAAAAGGTGTAGAACAAGTAGTCAAGGCCCCCTAAGTTGGGCGCCAAATACTGTCCCGGGTTAATGATAAAACTCTCTCTCCTCCGAGAGCGAAGGGCCCTGACACCCCCTCCCCCACCCACAACAGAGCCTCTTAGATGGAAGTGAAGAAAAAACTATTTCTTTGACAAAACCACGCAGAGTGCCCTGCAGGGCACAGGGGAAGGGGAAAACCAAGGTGAAAAGGAGTTATTCAACCTGATTAAAAAAAAGTCCTTTTCCTCAGACGCGGCCCCTCTCCTCCTCTCCCCCCCCGGGCCCGGGTGGAGCTCCCTGGAGACCTCTGCTGTCGGGGATTGCTGGGATTGGCTGTGGGATCTTTATTTGGCACTGCCCAATGCACACCACTGTTTCCAGCAAGGCTGAGGGGAAAAGGGAGAGGGCAGGACCAGCCCCCGCAGAGGCAGCAGGATCTCCTCGCTGTGCCCCATGGGTGGGGCAGGCTCTGAGCCTCTCACAGCACGGAGACCTGGGCTGGGAATGGCTGTGGGTGTTGGAAGGAATTTTCCTAAAGGAGGGAAGGTCTCCTGAAGGAGGGGAGTGCCTTCCTGCACCGCAGCAGGACCCCGCGGTGGCAGGGCAGCCGGGCCATGGCCCCTGGCTGCGGCACGTCGTGCTCCAGGAGGTTCCCAATCTTCAGGGCGGGCTGCAGTGCCCGCAGGGCATCCAGTTCCTGCAGCAGGGCATGGCTGAAGCCGTCCGTGCTCAGCCTGGGTGGGAAGGATGCAGGAAAGAGGCGTAGGTGTTGGAGGTTGTGGGGAGGGAGGAGCTGAAGCAGCCGCGATGCAGGTGCATCCCTGCCTGTCCCGCAGCATCCGCTCCCCAGCTCGGGGATGCCGGGCGGGGAAAGGGCCGTGGCAGAGCCCTCACCCCAGGCTCCGCAGCGGGCAGGCGGGATGCCGGAGCTTGTGGCAGAGCTGCAGGACGCCGTCGGCTTGCAGCTCGTTGTCACTCAGGTCCAGGCAGGTGAGACGGGGCCCCTGCAGCAGCTGTGCAGCCAGGGCTGGGCAGCAGGCGCCCGACAGCCGGCAGCTCCCCAGCCTGTGGGGCCGAGGGAAACGGGCAAGGAGGGCTTTGGCCTCCACTTGCTGAGCTGCTCCAGGGGGGAAGGGCAGTGCAGCGAGTGACGTCTTCGCAGCAGCAGCAGGGGCCGGTGAGGTGGGAATACGGCAGCTCTAAGGGAACATCTTGGAATGACCCTCAGAGGCGGCCCGAGTGTCCCCAGGGGTATCCGTGGAGCCGGCAAACTCCTGTCCCCTGTGCCCGAGGCAGCAGCCAGCCAGGCACACACCGCCCTCCGGTTTGGGTGCCTCCAGCCAGCGGCCCCGCTCAGCGCTCCGTGCCGTCCGTGCGTGTGTCAGCGGAGCAGTCCGGGCCCGGTGCCCGGCAGCGCGGGGGGCTGGGGCAGCGCAGCTCTTCCCGCCGCCGCACAGCGAGGGAGCGCCGCGGTGTGCTGCTGAGGAATTGCTGTGCTGCAGGTGGGTGGGGAGCAGCTGCAGCTCCAGCTGCTCGCTTTGCTCTGGCTGGGAGGCCGAGACAAGAGGCCGGGAAGTGCGGACACATAGCATAACAAAGGGCCAGGTGAGGGGCGCGGAGAGAGACAGCAGGAGACGAGGATCAGGAGGAAGAGTGAGACGTTTGTGTGCTTGGAATGTGAGGGGTCAGAGCAGAGGGACCCTTCTCGGAAGCTCCAGCTCAGGCTGATTCTGTGCTCCTGTGCAAGAGTAAGTGGATTTCTTCAGTGAGACACCTGGGAGTGTAGCATGGGTGTCTTGGATTGATGTTATGATAATCCTTTATCCCCTATCGTTGGCTTATATGCCCAAGAAAGAAAAAAATGTGGAAAAAAATGTGTGGTCCCGTCTCTTTAACTACACCCAGCCGAAGAGAGAAACGCGGGTTGTTTTGAAAACATTTTCCCCAAGCCTCGCTCCGGGGGAGGATTCGTGGCTCGGCAGAGACTGCGTGCTGGACGGAGGTCGGAGTGAGCGCTGTTCCCGTTTTTTTCCCATTTTTTTCTTTTTTCCTCGTTTGGACCCCTTCTCTTAGATCTGCTTTGCCACCTGGAGACCCAGGAGGGCGAGAGTGCACTCTTCCCTGTAAGCCCACCATGCCCAGGGATGTGTCGGTGGTTCCAGTTCCTGCCACAAATCCCCAAGGGAAGGCTGATGTACCCGGGACGATGGTGCCAGCCTCAAGGGAGGTCCCAGCCCTGGGAGTGACTCTGACCAGTTTACATTTTATTAGGAAAAAAGGGAAATTCACACAGAAATCAGAGACCTTCCCTACAGAGGAACAGTTTTCCTGCACTGCTGCAGGGCTGGGTACCGACAGGTGGCCTCTGTGGGCAAGGCCACCGTGGCTGGTGACAGGGCCACCCCACACTGCCTCACACATGTCCCCAGGGCTGCGGCATGGCCAGGGCATCCTCATGGTGACGTTCCCAGGATGCTGCTGCTGCCAACATCATCATAGTCTGTGTGCTCCGGGGGCTGTTCCGGGGGGTCCCTGGTGGCTCCTGGGGGACTTGGAGGGGAGTCGATCCCACCTTGGGAACAGCACAGAAGGTGTCCCCTCTGACCGATCCCACCAGGGATCTGGCTGCAGCCCCCTTGGATCTGTCGCTGGATCCCTGCCCACCCCCACAGCCAAACCCTGCCATGCAGTGCCTCTGCAGAGGCAACAGGGCAGCTGGGATCCCTTTTACCTGTGGGGAGGACATGGATCCCTCTCCCCAATGCCACTCCCTCAGAGATGTCCCCGGTGCTGGGAGCAGGGGACTCCTCTGCCACATCCAGGGCATCATCATAGCCATCCAGGGTTCCATGCTCGGGCCGGGCAGGGGGACCTGGGACAGGCACAGGGGTCCATGGCAGTGACCCAGTGACCATGACAGGGGTCATGCTGTGCCATCCCCTCCGGCACTGCCACCAGGCATGCTCTGGTGGCCCTCGGATCCCTCTAGGAAAGACGTTACTTTGCTGCACAATAACAAGGGGGGAATTTGTTCCCTCAGCTCCCCAACCCAGGTGTGTCCTCTGTCCCCTGTGACCCCCGCAGGCTCCCTGCCCTGTGCTCCTACCTGGGGCTGCCTCGGTGTCACTTCCCTCCATGCTGTCCTCAGTGTAATACGGCAGCTTCTTCACTGATCCCTCTGACACAGAGCCTGCAGGGGGTAAAGAGGGACTCAGCAGAGGCCTCAAGTGGCACCGCAGGTGGCACAACCTCACACGGCACGGGAGGAGCTGCCACGGGAGCGAGGGAAAGCCCCAGCCCATGGCGAGGAGCCAGGGCCAGGCCACCAGGACCCGGAGCTGCCGTGGGGCTGTGGCGCAGAGCCCTCTCTCCGGGCACAGCTGGGGCACTCGGGCTGCACCCACCTGGGCCACTGGGCACCTCCTGGTACTCGGGCATTGCCGTGTAGTCCAGCTCCTCGTAGACAGCGTTAGAGATGGCATCTGCAGCTCTGCCAGCGCCTGCAATGACAGGCAGCACTTACCTGGGGCCATGGGCACCCTGGGGGGCACCAGGACCACCCCTGCCCGCCTTCGGAGCTGTTCTGCAGGGCGGGAGCCCCAGAACCCGCAACCCGGGTCTCTCCTGGCACCCACCCGCCGGGACCCACCTCGGCGCCAGGCGCGGGCACGGCACAGCAGCGCGGCCAGGGCACCCAGGGCCAGGCACAGCAGCGTCCCCAGCACCACACACAGCACAGCTGGCACGGACACAGTCCCCACGGCCCGGGTGGTTCTGATGGGGATGCCTGTGGGGACACGGGCAAGCAGTGAGGGGAGGGGGATCCCAGCCAGCCCGGCGTAGGGGGTGCCGACACCGGCAGAGATACCTGTGCTGCTGGCGTTGTCTGGATACGGAGTGGTGGCTGTCTCAGCCGTGCCATCAGTGTCCTCCTCCTCACAAGCCACGTAGGCGTCCCCGCCAGGGCCGCAGCTCTGCAAGCGCCAGGGTGCCGAGGGACACCCCCAGAGCGAGCGAGCCTCCTCCTCACAGCCCACCCACGCCAACCAGGCGGGGGCTGGCTGCTGGGCAGGGCCGGCCGACAGCCACCCCCTGTGCCCACAGCCCAGCTGGCGGCAGACGGTGTCGGCCGTGCTGTCGCTGGTTTCGTTGGCGCACACGCGGCCCCAGGTGCCGTTGCGGGACACCTCCAGGTACCCGCGGCAGCGCCCGCTGCCACCCGCCAGCCGCACGGAGAGCTGCTCTGCAAGAGGTGCGGGGGGGTCACGGCACAGCCCAGAAGCCCCCGGGGGGCTCCGCCGCACCCTGAGCTGGGGGCGCCCAGCACCCACCTGAGCACACGGCCCCTGCCCCGCCGCCGCGCTCGCACTCGTGCCCTTCCGAGCGCCCGCATTCCCAGAGAGACTCCTCGCTCCCGGAGCACTCGGGGATGTACGGCCACAGCGGCCCCGGGCCACGAGCGAAGCGCGCCGAGCTCGGGGCCTCCAGCGCCGTGCCGCATCCCAGCTCCCGGCACACAACGGCCGCGTCCTGCAGGTCCCAGCCTTCCTGGCACACGCTGCTCCACCTGCCACCGGAATACACCTCCACCCGCCCGGCGCAGCGCCCAGAGCTCCCTGCCAGCCTCACCCGTCGGCTGCCTGCGGGCAAGGAAGGACACTGCTGTGGTGGCTGCTTGGGGCATCGGCACCTCCAGCCCTTCTCGGGACACTCACCTGAGCAGAAGATGGCTGCCCCATGAGGAATGCCGGCTGATGCAGTGGTCATAGCCCACCTTTGGGTTTCAAAATCGAAATCGTTCCTGTCTTTGGTCCTATTGGTCAGCATGGTGGTCATGCCCTGGATGGTTTTGATCACCGTGAACATGATGGCCAGCTCCGTTCTGTTCAGCGTGGACAGCGTGGTCTCACCAGCGACAGCATCGCTCTTGTCTACCCCTCCACAGCCCAGCTCCCAGCACACTTTGCTGAAATTCCGCGTGATCGAAAGCTCTCCTGGCACACGGCGCCAATCCCCGGAGCTTATGGCCAACTCCAGCCACCCGTCACACCGAGTCTCACCCTCCACCAGCCGCAGGGACTCCACCATGCCTGTAAAATGACGTCACTCAGCCCTTCCCATCACCCCAAAACAGCCCTGCATGCTCTGATCGCAGTGCTTGGGGCGGCCCAAAAGCCCTCAGGGCTCCTCACGCAGGTGCCATACACACCTGAGCAGTTGACGGCGGCGGCGTTTCCAGGGGCGCACGGGGCCTTGCCCAGCACGGCCACGGGGCACTCGCCCGGGTGCCGCTCGCTGCCGCTGCAGCCAAAAGCGTCCGGCCGCAGTGGCCCCTCGCCGCTGCCGAAGGTGCCTCCCGGCGGCACGGCCAAGGCGCGGCCGCAGCCCAGGTGGCGGCACAGGACGTGGGCGTCGGGCAGCTCCCACTCGCTGGCGCACACGGAGCCCCACGTGCCCTGAGCCGCCACCTCCACCCGCCCGGCGCATGCCGAGCTGCTGTTGCCCAGCCGGAAGCCCGTGTAGGCTGTGGCAGAAAGGCCAATGAGGGCGGTGACGCTGCAGGGAGCCCAGCAGCCCCCCGGTGTCCCCGGCACTTACGGGAGCAGATGACGCTGGCGGGGCCGCTGCAGCCCTGGCTCTGGGGCGCTCGCTGGCCGCAGGCACTCAGGAGGGGCTCGCTGCCATTGCACTGGAAGCCCCCCTCCCAGAACGGTCCCCATCCCGCCCCAAACCGGCCACTGCCGCCCATGGCAAGCGCCGTGCCGCAGCCCAGCTCCCGGCACACCACCTGGGCCACCTTCATGTCCACCTCATCCTCGCACACACGGACCCAGGCCAGCCGCTGCCGCACCTCCAGACGCCCAGCGCACGCTCCATCGCCGCCGACCAGCCGGGAAAACCCTGCGGGAGCAACACAGCCTCAGTGTCGAGGGATGTGCCTGAAGTGACAGAGTTCCCCATAGCCTGGCTCCTACCTTGGCAAACGACAGCAGTATCCGTGTCATGCATGATGCCATCATATGGTCCCCAGCCACGGATCTCACAGTCCCAGAGCGTGGCCTCATTCCCACTGCAGTCCACCAGGACGAGACTGACAGTCCCGTTCCCTGCGCCGAAGCGGTCGAGGGCAGAGTAGGCGCCGGCGGCCGAGCCACAGCCCAGCTGCTGGCACACCACCTCAGCGTCCTCCATGTCCCAGTTGTTGTCTCCCACCGAGCCCCAGTGTCCACGCAGCTTCACCTCCACCCTCCCAGCGCAGGGGGTAATGCCGCCCGCCAGCCTCAGCTCCACGGCATCTGCACCGGGAAACCGACAAAGGTCAACCCTGTCCTGGACGTTCCAGCACAGTGCTGGTAGCCCAGCACGGCCAGAGTGTCCCCTCACCTGTGCAGGTCACCCCCACATCCCGCTCGTGGCCACAGTAGTGCTCTCCCCATCCGAGGTGTGAACACTCCTCCAGCGCATCCTCGGTGCCACGGCACAAGTAGGGCTGGAGCCAGATCCGCCCGCTGCCTGGCCCAAACGGGGCGTACGGGGACGCTTTGGCCACCCGGCCACAGCCCAGCTGCCGGCACACCACCACGGCCCAAAGCGCTTCCCAGTCGAAGTCGAAGTCGAAGACGCAGACGGAGCCCCACTCACCGCTGTGCTTCACCTCCACTCGCCCGGCACAGCGCCCGCCGCCGCCCACCAGGCGCAGCTCCGCGGAGCCTGCGGCACGGACGGAGCTCAGCCGGGCCCGGCACCGCCGCGGGCCCCGCTGCCGGCCGCCCGGCACTCACCCCCGCACAGCCGCACGCACAGCAGCAGCCCCAGCGCCGCCATCGGCCCCATGCCACCGGCCCCGAGCCCAGCGCAGCCACGGGATGTCTCGGCAGCGCCCCAGCCTATGCGGGCAGCAGCACCAGGGCGGCCTTTATGAGGCGCCTGATCGCCCGGCTGCGGGGCCACGGCACCAATAACCTGCTCCGTGCCCAAATATGAGCCTCGGCTCTGCTTCTGGCGTCACACGCCTCGCCACAGGGGGCTGGCACCCGGATGTCCCCGGGGGCACACAGCCCCCCCCGAAACACCTGGGCCGCGGGGGCCCTTCCTGTACCCCCCCGTGGCTCCAACTCCGCTGCTGAAGCCTGGCAGGAGCCATCCTCACGGCGACACACCGCACCCCAAATGCTAACGAGAGCCTCCCCGGGACCACCCCCAGGTCCGGCAGGAGGCAACGCCCGAAGCCCCCATGCTCGGGGTGCTCCCCTCTCGGGGTGCCCGCAGCCCCCGCGGGGGGTGGCAGCAGCCGCCGGCTCCGCGCGGCGATGGCAGGTGGCAGCTCCCCGGTCCCTCGCGGCGGCGCTGGCACATGGATGGCGCTGCTGCCGCAGCTGTGGCCCCGCGCTCGCCTCGCCGCCAGCGCAGGAAGGAGGCGGTTTACCCCCCGGCGCCTCCCGGCCTCGCCATCGACCCACCGCGGCTCCTGACACCTGCGCTGCCCGCGATAACGCCGCGGCTCCGCGCTGCCCCTGCCCCGCGGTGCAACCACAATGTGGGGGCGCAGAACCTACTTTATTCTTAGGCTACCCACTTGGGTAAGCTGTCAGCAAGCACCAGCAAAAATAACGGGTGCAGGAGTAGGGAGCAAGAGCTCTCTCGAGGTCTCGGTCGTTTGTGAGGGTGAGGACGGGGCTGAACCACCTCCCGGCAGTGCTGAGCAGAGACAGTGCCGAAGAACAGCGTGTTCCCTACTGGGTCACTCCTGTAGCAGTGCAATCACCTCTACAAGCCACCAGTCTCTGAGGAACCGGGGACCTGCATCTGCCGGTGTCCTAGTGTCACCCCGGGATGGCCTGTGGGCTGGGCTGAACCCTCGTGAACCCTCGGGTGTCCCCCCAACGGTGTGACATGGCCCTGCCGTGGCTGCCTCTCCTTCCTGCCCTTATACAGCCCCGGCCGGGACTGGCGGGAGGGGACGACTCAGCTACGCTGTCCCCGCGGCGGACGGGGACCCTCACAGTGCGTCCCGGCGACAATATCAACCTCCCATCCTACACCGCGGCCTTTCCGTGCAGGTGGCAGAGTGTGACAGGAACTATTCATTCCGGAATGCCCTCCGTGTCTCCCGGAACGGCGCCCGAGGATGCCTGGGGGGAGCCGGGAAAGTGGGAACGGGCTGTGTCACCGCCCGTGGCCACACCCCCCGCCCCGCAGCCCCCGCCCCGCAGCGCCACCGCCGGGCCGACAGGGGGCGCCCCGCGCAGCCGCGACTATCCGGAAAGAGCCGAGCGGCGGCGGAGGCGGCCGAGCCGGGGCGGGCGGCGCGGGCGGAGCGGGCACGATGGCGCAGCAGATCGAGCAGCTGCGGGCGGACGGCGTGGACAAGGAGGTGCTGCGGGAGGGCACCGGGCCGCTGCCGGACTTCCGCGACGGTACCAAGGTCAGGGCCGCGGAGGGACGGGCGGGGTGGGGGAATGTGGAAAGCGGAACGCGACGGGGCAGGCGCGCATGCGCGCACCCCCCCTCCTGTCTGCGTCGCCATGGTGACGCCGCGGGCTCCTCCTGCCCCTTCAGGCCACCTTCCACTACCGGACGCTGCGGTGCGGCGATGAGGAAACGCCGGTGGACGACAGCAGGGCGCGGGGAAAACCCATGGAGCTGATCGCTGGGAAAAAGTTCAAGCTGCCGGTGTGGGAAGCGGCGCTGCGAACCATGCGACCCGGCGAGCGCGCTCGCTTCCGCTGCGACGCCAAGGTGGGCGGGACTGGGGGCTGCGGGGCGTGGCTTGTTCTTGGGGCGTGGTCTGCATGGGTGGGCGGTGCCTTTCCCGCCGTGGGCGTGGCTTGCGGGCGCTCCGGTGCGCTCCAGCCGCGGGGTGCAAGGCCGGAGCATCCCGCTCTTCTCCCTCCCCCCCTCCCTCCCTCCCCAAATCCCGGCTCCCTTCCCTCCTGCAGCACGTGGTGCTCTACCCGCTGGTGTCCAAGAGCTTGCGGAACATCGCGGCAGGGAAGGACCCGCTGGAGGGGCAGCGGCACTGCTGCAGCATCGCCCAGATGCACGAGCACTACTCTCTGGGGTACCCCGACCTCGACGAGCTCCAGAAGAACCCCCAGCCCCTCATTTTCGACATCGAGGTGCTCAAGGTGAGGTGCCAGCATGGGGAGCTTGGGGATGGAAGTGTCCAAAAACCACACCAATGTGGAACATAGGACATGGTTTAGTGGTGGCCTTGGCAATGCAAGACTCAATGATCCTAGAGGTCCTCTCAGACCTAAACGATTCCATGATCCTGTTCTCTGATTCCATGATGGGGTGCTGGCAGGTGGAGCCACCTGGCTCCTACCAGCAGGACCCATGGGCCATGACAGATGAGGAGAAGCTCCAGGCTGTGCCCCAGATCCACAAGGAAGGCAACGAGCTGTACCGGCAGGGCAAGGTGCCTGAGGCAGCTGCCAAATACTATGATGCCATTGCCTGTCTCAAGAACCTGCAGATGAAGGTGGGTCTCCCGTCTCCCTGGATGCACACAGGCATCCCTCTGGGATGCAGGGCTTGAGGGCTGCCCCTCACTCTCCCTGCTCTGTCTGCCACAGGAGCAGCCAGGCTCTCCGGACTGGATCGAGCTTGACCAGAAGATCACACCCCTGCTCCTAAACTACTGCCAGTGCAAGCTGCAGTGCGAGGAGTACTACGAGGTGTTGGACCACTGCTCCTCCATCCTCAACAAGTACGAGGGTAAGGAGCCACAGGCCATCCCAGGCGGCTGCAGCAGGCACTGGGTGACCCCTGTGCTCTGCTGACGCCCAGCTCTCTCCCCACAGACAATGTCAAGGCCTACTTCAAGCGGGGCAAGGCCCACGCAGCCGTGTGGAACGTGGCTGAGGCGCAGGCTGACTTTGCCAAAGTGCTGGCCCTCGACCCCTCGCTGCGCCCCGTGGTCTCCAAGGAGCTGCGGAGCCTGGAAGCACGGCTGCGGGAGAAGGATGCCGAGGACAAGATCCGCTTCAAGGGCATCTTCTCCCAGTAGAGCCCACGGCTGCAAGGGAGAGCCCAGCGCTCTCGGGACAGGTTCTTTTAGATATTCCACATGTGGAATGGTCATGGATGTTTATTAATGTTTAATACAGATTTTACTTATTTGAAGTCAGTGGAAATGGCACCAGAGCTCGCCACAGCCCAGGGACACGGCCAGGCACTTAAGTGGCAACGTAAAGCATTGCAGCACACAGCTGAAGCTCTTTGCTGCTCTAGACTCTGCTCATCGTCACACCGGGGCTGCGTGGGTGACACGAGCCCACTGCTCCCTGCCAACTTTTACACTTATTTGATGTTTTTATACTTTATGGTGGCCATGGGGGGCTGCAGTGCCAAGCCTTGGCCCCGGCTCCAACCCCTTCATGGCTGTTCTCCTCTGTGCCACCCCATTGTCACTTCTCCAGGCTGCTGCTATCATCCCAAACCAGTGTTTCCTCTTGTCATGTCAGTGTCAGGAATATTTTATAATGAATAACAGCTTGTTCCTGCTATCCCTATAAACCTCTGATTGTGCTATGCCAAGATAAACCTCAAGTAAAACCAGTCATAGCCCCTGGTCACTACAAAAATTTGCTGCTAGAGGAAATGAGGGGAAACGAAGTTGGAGAGGGGGAGGGTATGGGCTCTTGTCCCTGTCTTAAATATTGCTTGTGACCTAACTACTGTGCCCCACAGCCACCTCCCTGTGGGACATGGTGTCCCTGGAGACTCCCCAGGGCTTTGCCAGTGGATGGAGCAGAGCAGACTTGCACAGAGCACACTTGTGGGTGCTGGCACCTTGTAACATCTCTTTATTCAACACCAAAATGTAAGGGGGGAACAGAGGAACTGCTCTGGAACCCCAACCCGACCCTGCCCCGCAACACCAGACGGAAATAAATAGGTGGGGAGGTGCCACTTGCCCTGGGGCACAGCCACAGCCCCCCAGTTCTTCACAGGGACAATGACCCTGGGGCGCAGACCCCACTGGGCACTGCCCAACGGCCCTGAAGGACCAGAGGAGGTGGGGCTGGGGGCAGCAGGGAGGATCCAGGGTGGCTCAGCCCTGAAGGGATCACTATGGCCCTCAGGGGGGCTCAGAGCCATCTCCCAGCACCCCTCAGTCTCAGGGGACCAAGTGCCCTCATCTCCTTCCTCTGGGCTCATGGCCCAGCACTGGCTCTGGCCCCAGGTGCTTCCTTGCTGGGAAATCAGGGACACGGCAGAGCAAGGACATGGCCGTGCCACCTTCACTCCTCACCCTCCAGCTTGAGGCTGACACTGCGGGGCTTGGCCCGGGACAAGCTGGGGGGTGCTGAGGGGGGTCCCCCATCCCGCTCTGCCTGGCTGGAGCCTCGGGAGCGCAGGAGCTGGCTCTGCTTCCGCAGGAAGTCGACAGGCGCCGGGCAGCCGTAGGTGCCTTTGCCCAGCATGGGTCGTGGGGGCCCCTTGGGGGAGTGGGCCAGGGCTGCGGCTTCCAGCTGGGCCAGGTGGGCGACATAGCCCTCGGAAAGGAACTGCAGGACACACAGACAGCCTGAGCTGATGGCCGCAGCTGGCTGCTGGGATCTGCCATTGTCCCCTGTGTGCCCCGTATGTCCCCAGCCCTGCCACCACCATACCTGGCACTGGTTGTGGAACTTCTTGACAGCCCGTCCCACGATGTAGATGTGTGCTGGCGCGAGTCCCAGCGAGCTGTAGACGGAAACATCCTTGGTGGAGCCGTAGCCAGCGACTATGGAGATCTCTGCCTGCCCAGGGACAAGAACGTTAGGGCAGGGAACAACCATTCCCACAGGAACAGCCACCCCCAGGGGTTGGCACACCCTCATGTTACAAGGGATGCCTGAGAGCTGCCCTGAGAAGCTTCCAGCTCTGCCATGGCAGCACAGTCCAGCTCCCAGCATCTTCACCAGGATGCAGAGGTGCACAGGCTTCAGCACAGCCCACAGCACCCCGTCACCAGCCCCACGTTCCCCCAGCAGTCTCCCCATCCCCACCTCAGTGCGCAGGCTCTGCAGGAAGGCGGCTTTCTGGCGCAGCGGGTCGTGGGTGAGCCCGTCGCAGAAGGAGACAGCACCGTGGGGGAAGTTGTGCTGGGACAGCCAGGCCACCACACGATGCTTCTGCATGTCAGGGCGCCCCGTCACATAGATGATCATGTACCCAGAGTCCTGCCAGTGCCTAGGAGAGGACATGGATGGCTGCCAGGAGCCTGTGCAGAGACAGTTCTACTGTGGGAAGCTGGGATCTCCCAACACAATGTGTGGGTGCTGCCTCCAAAACCTTCCTGCTCCCAAGGATTTTATCAAGGGGAAGGAACAGCAGAGCTGTGGGGACCACAGCTAAGCTCAGAAAGGATTATTTTCCACAACAGGACACCAGCATAGAGATGATGTGCTTGGGGCAAGAGAGTGGGCCATCCTCCCCCTTGCCCTGCTCCAACTGGCTTGTCAACACACCATGAAAGATGGGGAGATTGACTCCCTCACTGAAGGGCACCCACCTTACAACGTCCACAGCCCCCGCCCGCACTTTGGGATCACTGCCCATGATGGACACGCTGGCGGTGAAAGAGCCGTCGATGCTGAACACAACGGACTCGGTGCCACGGGCCACCACGGTCAGGTATGCCTCGGCGTAGCTGTGGTCCCCCCTGCAATGGCAGACGTGGCAGCTCAGTACTGGCTCTGCTGCCAGGGCAGCAGGTGTAGCTCTGCCAAAAGGGCTGCAGGAGGAACTGAGGCGACACTTCACCTGACCACCATGCGCACAGGGTAGATCCCGATGGCTAGAGCCTTGTCTGGAGGGATGGTGAAGGTCAGGCGGCCGCTGCCACTTGTCACCTCAGTGCCGTAGTACAGCCACTTCCCCGACAACGGCTGTGTCATGATGTAGATGTCCACCTGGGAGAGGGAAATGGGCGGGGCATGGGCTGGACCCCCACATCCTGCTGTGTCCCCACCTGCAAATCCTTACGGCCTTCTCCCATTATCTCCCACAGTGTGCTGTTAACCACATCCTTCCCCTGCTGTGGGTGACAACAGCCCCATGCCCAGTCCTGGACACCCCATCCTATTTGAGGAGTCCTGGTGGCCCCCTGAGCCCAGCAGTACCTTCTCCCCAGTCAGTGTCACCACGTCCAGGGGTCCGTACATGAAGCGCCCACTGAGGACCTGTGCTTTGCCCTCGCACACGATCACATCACAGGCCCGGTGGTTGGCTGTCACATTCTGTGGGCACAAGGGGTGCTCAGCAGCTCCTAGGGGAGCTCCTGAGGTGGCACTGGGACACCACTGGGCTGTGGGATTGTCCAAGAACCTGCACACCACAGGATGCCCCACTGGTCACATACCCTGATCTTTACTTGGGTGCGCTTGCGCTGCCACTTCTCCCGAGGGATGGCGGGGCTGTAGATGGAACTCTCCTCACTCTCTGCCGGCTGTGGCCCCTCTTTCTCCATCACCTGCCGATGGCATGGCCCTGGCTCAGCCTCCAGCAGCCTCAGCTCACCACCCACCCCACTGTGCCTGCCATACCTGGCGCAGGATGAAGGCCACCACGTCGGAGGATTCCCAGTAGCTGGCATGGAAGAGGTGGGGCAGAGTGATGGTGGGGAAGGCAGTCAGGGCGTCAGGGCAGTACAGAGAGTAGTCAATGCGCTTCAGGCCCCACCAGCGCTCCAGGACTGCAGGGAGAGCTGGAATGAAGCCTTTTCCAGACCTCATCCCATGTCGTGCAGCCCAAAGTGCCCACATGGGATGGGGTGGGTAGGGATGACACTTACTCTTGACAACCTCACTGGTGCTGGCGAGAGTGGGGGGCTCTGCTGGCTCATTACCCTTCCAGAAGCCCCCAAAGCTGCCAGTGGGAGTTGGGGGAGCAACCACATCCACTTTGGGCAGGAACAGGGCAGAGTGTGTCTGCAGGGCCTCCGCTGCAGAGAAAGCGGGTGAGCACACCCAGAGCCCCAAAGGATACCCACCACTCTGGGGCCCCCCTGCAGTAGAGCCCCAGAGCAGTGGGAAGGCTTGCATATCCCTCTCCCCCCACCCAGCCAGGCTATGGGTGCTCTGGGTACCCTGACACGGCCCCGGTGTGCCTGGCACCAGCCTGGTGGGGACCTGCTCACCCAAGAGGGATGAGGTGCCATCACCCAGGGGGTACTTCTGGTATCGGGGCACGCTGAGCGGGGGCACAGCATGGAAGGCCTTGGCCAGGAGGGGCTCCAGGCGGGAGGCGCAGGGATCAGCGGCGTGGAAGAGGTTGTAGATCTGCTCACAGGCAGGACGCAGCTGGGCCACTGTAGCACAGAGCGGGGTCAGGGGCGCCCACGAGGGCTGGACGACAGCAGGAGCAAAACACCCAGGAGGGGTAAAGCAGGACACAGTGAGAGGAAAGGCTGGAGAGGGAAATTTGGGGCACTGGGAACAGGCTGAGGCTCTCACAGAACAGGGACACTCAGCCACCCACCAACACCCACACAGCCAGGGCTGGGCATGCGAGGGGCTCAAACCCAGGCAGGCCTCTCTGGCGTCCTGTGGAGCTCAGGCTTGTGGGGGGAGCACAACTCAGGGACTTGAGCCCTGAAGGGAGGGTCAGGGGCTGGCACTGCAGCAGGCAGGGGTCCTCACCATCCAGAGCAGGCATGACGGTCTTGCGCAGCGCGAGCACCAGCCCCAGCGGGGAGCCAAAGAGGAAGAAGCCAGATACCTTAAATTCGAGGCGGGTACTGGCACCATCCGCCCCATCCAGCGCCGTGGCACTGCTCCGGGGTGCCTCTGCCTCCAGCGGGGCCTCGCTGGCCTGCAGACTGGGACAGCAGAGACAGTAGGCATGGGGAGGAATGGCAACAGTCCGCTCCCACCATCCTGAAGACAAAGCTGTGCCTGGCTTGGCCCCATTACTCCAGAAGAGCTCCAGCAAGATTCCCCCAGGTCAGCTAGTCCCATGAAATGTTCCATCCCAGCCTGGAGCAGAAGGGAATTGCACCCTTTCCATAAAGCACAAAACAGCCAACCATCGCCCCTGGGCTCACCTGCATGTGGAGCTGTGCTGCTGGCTGTCCCCCTGTGCCCCTGGGGGCTCAGGGCTGGCCTGGCTCAATCCTGGCACTCCATCCGCCCCATCAGCCAGTGGGTCCAGGCCACCGCACTGCTCTGGGGAGATGGGCTCCATGCTCTGCAGGGAGAGGCAGCAAACACCCTGACCCCACATAGTCCCCAGTGCACCCTGAACCCTCCCCACAGGGTCTTGGGGTGCAGGTACTCACCAGGCTGCCGCGGCGGCTGCTGCTCCGGCTGCCCCCTGAGCCCACCCGGCTCTGGCACAGTGCGTCAAATCCCAGGATGCCGCCCACACAGTCCCCCAGCAGCACCACCTGTGGAGAGCACAGAGCCAGGACGAGGGTAACACCCCCAAACCCTCCATGCAGGGCCACATCTGGACCCCAGAGCCAAGCTTCCCCCCAAATTCCACCTCACCTGGCCGCAGAAGCCGGCACCCTCTCCAGAGTTCAGAAAGGCTGTGTAGGCCTGGTTGGCACGAGCAATGACAGTGCCCACAGCATGCTGGTAGGTGCCTGAGGAGGTAGCCAGCAGCGGGAGCGCTGCCAGTGGGATGTGGTCCTGGCTGCTCGACAGGCTGTCCCTGTCATGGCTGTAGGGGCTGAGCCTGAGGGGGACACAGCTAAGGATGAACGGGACAGTCCTGATGCCCTTATCCCACTGCATGGTACTGGTTCATCATTCGCCACACCACAAGTAATCGCCATCCCGTCCCATCCCACCACAAGACACTTGCTCACCCAGGATGCTGTATCTGGAGTTATCCCCATTTCATCCAATCCCATCCCATTCCACGCTGCCCTGATGTCCCCATCTCTCTGCACAATGCTTGTTTACCCCAGGATGCTGCAAGAGGAGTTATCCCCATCCTATCCCATCCCATCCCACCCCACTGTCCTCATCCCACAAAACACCTGTCTTTCCTGGGATACTATACCAGGAATTATCTGTAGCCCATCCCATCTCACCACACAACACTTGTTTGACCCAGGATACTGCACCAGGAGCTAACCCCCATCCTATTCCCAGTCCTTAACGTCCCACCACGAGAAGACCCCTCTCCAAGGCTACCAGCTCCCTGGTCCCCTGCTTTCCTGGTGGGAATCCATACTTGGAGACGAGGGCGTAGGCTGCGGCGCAGATGGACGGGCAGGGCACCAGGCGCAGCGCCACGTGTCCCAGTGCCTCAGGAAAGTGGACGCGGGTGACGGCGTCAAAGGTGGCCGCCAGTGTCTGCACATCCGCCTGCTTGGAGCCTGGCTCGCCCGCTCCCTGATCCAGGATGTTCCCACTGTGAAGGATGAGGAAGAGCACGTGGATCCGGCACATCTGCTCTGTGCTCTCTGCCATGCCGCCCTGCAGGAAGAAGAGCAGTCAAGTCAGGGGGCACAGCAGGGGGGCATGGCCCAAGGGAGGGGACACGCACCTCAGGGAAGCTAGATGTTCCCAATCCTTCACCATCCCCCTTGGTGGCGCTGGCTCCGTCCCCTGCAAGCACACAGCCCTCCTGAGCCAGTTGGCATCTCTAAGTGGGAATCAGTCTCCTCCCAGGACATCCACCCCAAGACTTGGGGCCAGAGCACCTCCAGTACTCACCCAGTGCCTCATCCAGCTCCGCTGGCCGCTCTAGTGTGTCCAGGAAATCGTTGGAGCTCCACTTGGTCATCTCCTTGGCAAAGACCTCGTCACTGTCAGACAGATCCTCTGTCGAGGCAGAAAGGAGGCATGGGTGGGGGGACACCCCTGTGCCTGCACCTCCATCCGGAGAGCGCCTCGCCCCCATCCAATCTGTCCCGAGATGGTGCCAGTACCGTGGGCATCGAAAAATTCCTCTTCGGAGCTGTTCTCAGAGTCCCGGGCAATGTTCTGCATCCGCCACTCTGACAGGCTCTGAGGAGACACCCCCCCTGCCACCAGCAGGGGCTCAGCACACAGAGCCTTCCACAAAGAAACCCCGCCCCTGCCCCACAGCTCCCCCTTGGTCCTGGACCCAGACCCCTCAGGGAGATCTGGGGCCATCCCTGTGTCACCCAGAGTCCCTCCTTGGGAGATCCATGACCACCCCCGGGTCACCCAGAGTCCCTTCAGGGGATCCAGACAATCCCTTGGTCACACAGGGTCCCTTCAAGAAACCTGGAATCAGACCTGGGACACCCAGAGCCCCACCTCAGGACACCCAAGCCAGGCAAAACAGCCCTGACACATCTCCAATGGAGAACAGCAGCCTCCAAGGCATACCCACACCAGACCTTGCCTCTTACCTCCATGCTGGGAAGAGTAGGAAGACCGGGAAGAGGTGGACCACTGCTTGGCAAACGTATCATCAGAGGGGGTCTCGGTCCCTGCCTGCAGCTCAGCCTCCTCCTGCCCGCCAGGCCCATCTGGCTCCGGCCGCCCCTCAGGGCTGATCCCAGCCACAGGTGGCTCCTCGCCACACTTGGCCATCTTCTGTGCCAGCATTCGCGCCGTCTCCTCCTCCAGCTGCCGGATATCCTCCATTGTCAGGTCCGTCCACTCATCCTGCCAGCACCAGGCTTGGCGGTGAGCGCGCAGCATCACCTTCCTCAAACCTGGGAGGAGAAGGGAGACAGCAAGTCCAGTGTGGCCCCACAGCTGCCCAAATGACCCTCCAGCAACCCACAGCTCCGAACTCACCCACGTCATGGATAAACTGCTCGATCTTGGACTGCATCCCCCAGTATCGGAATTCCACCTTGCAGAGCTTGTAGGCACACATGAGGGGCCCACTGGCTGATGCTGCCTCCAGCCAGTCATCCCCCAGCGGCCCTCGGCCCGTCTTGGATGAGTGGTAGAGTTTGGGATCCTCTTCGGGCTTGTATTCCCCGGGGGAGATGGGATCACGCACAATGTCAATGGTGTCTGTGGGGGGAACGGCGCTTGTGACCCCGCAGCTCTTGGCAAGGGGGCACAGGTAGGAAAACAATGAAAAAGGGACAAAAATCAGGTCAAATTATTCCCACAAGCCATGCACCCAATGAAGGTGGCAGCAAACACTCTCTGTCCTAGAATCCTAAAATCTGGGGAGTTCTGGAATCACAGAATTGTGGAATTGTTTTGGTTAGAAGGGACCTTATGGATCATCTCATTCCACTCCCTGCACGTGCAAGGACACGTTCCACTAGACCAGGTTGTTCCAAGCCCCATCCAGTCTGGCCTTGGACACTTCCAGAGATGGAACACCTGCAGTTTCTCTGGGCAACCTGTGCCAGGGCTCACCACTCTCCCAGAGAATTTCCTAATAGAACATAAAATGCCAAGGCTGGAACATCACAAACAGCCTCGGTGCAGCCAAAGACATCCTGTGCCTGCGTGGGATCCCAATCCGGCACCCCAGGGAGTGGCACAGGGAGGGAGGGGCTTGGAGCATGCGGAGCGCCAGGGCTGACACACATACAGGCATTAGCCAGGAGATCTGGCAGCTGCGGAGGGATCCCAGCCACCCTGGGGGACATGGGGGCTGGGGACAGGGACAGTGCATGGGGCAGCTCAGCACAGCTCCCAGCTGTCCCCCCCAAAAAAGCCCAAAGGTGCCCCAAAAACAGGGACGGCAAAACTACCACGTGATGCTGGAGCCTCTGGAGAGCCAGAGGGTAACGAACCCCATTCCCAAACACAGGTGACCTCTCCCAAAATGAGGGTGAGCTCCCTACAGATTAAGGGTGATCTCCCAAGACTGGAGAGAGGCTCACGAATGACACCCAGGAAAACAGGATCCAACAGCCATTCTGGCTCAATCTAGCACAAAATCTCCTAAACTTTGGCTTTTGGATGACAGCCCCAGGTCAGATTCCAGAAGCCTAGTCTGGGGGATCCCAGGGCACCCTGCTGGCTGCCAGACCATCCCGCAGCACTATCTCCATTCCCAGGATGTGCCAAACCCTGCATTTATTTGCCCCCCTTGACATCCTCAAGGTGAAGGTGCTGCCAGCCTCTTCCTCCAGCTTGGGCTGAAAAAAGAGGGAAAAAGAAAACCATAGAGCCCTGAATCCACAAAAATGATGCAATGCACAGCATGATGCCAAGCATCTTGAATAACAGCAGCAAAGAGCTGGGATAGGACCTGCTGTCCCCAAGCAGATCCTGGCAGTGTCATTCCTATCACAAGCCAACTCCCTTTGCTTTT
The DNA here is from genome assembly GCF_008360975.1 of Lichenostomus cassidix. Taxonomy (NCBI): domain Eukaryota; kingdom Metazoa; phylum Chordata; class Aves; order Passeriformes; family Meliphagidae; genus Lichenostomus; species Lichenostomus cassidix. The sequence goes on from NC_139486.1 coordinate 62,287,469, forward strand.
GCCACTGGGAGAAAGCTGCCAAGGAAACAGTTATCCCTGTGGATCACCCAGACCATGTTATTCCATCACCCTTTGAAATGTGAGAGGAGTTTAAATCTGTCAGTGCTACAGGACACCCGGGCAGAGAAAATCCCTGCAAGATCCACACTGGAGGTGGTCCCACTCCAACCCTGCTCCCTGTGGAAGGCAGCAGCCACTGGAGATGCTGAGTGCCCTGTGGAGTGCCCACAGGATGGGCATTAGAGTGGAAAATCAGGCAGCAGGCACAGGGCCATGCCTTGATGCCGTCTGCTTGGCCCTGGTTTGTTCCCAGGGACGCCAGAACTCCTGCCCCCAGGTCCGAGCCATCGGTATCCCGGCCGGACATCCCCAGTGCCGCAAGAGCCGGGGAGAGAAATAGGTCAGATGAATCATTTCCTCCGGGTGCCTATTTTAGGCCTCCATTTTAAGAGGCAGCGCGTCACACTCCACACTCTGGCGCCTGAACTGACCAGATCCACACCACTGGGAACAGGAATTGGGAACCCACCGGAGAGGGAAGAGTCCCACCCCTGAGCTCCCAGTTCTGCCCACCAGTCCCCCTGGAAAGGAGCCAGAGAGCGATCTGGAGCAAAGCCCTAGGGAGAAGAGAAGCAGGGCAGGGGGTAAGAAAATGGGGACAACACTTTTTCAGCTCTCCCTGCTCCAGTTGATCCGAAACACCCCATACGACCCAGGTGCAGAGTCCCATGTGCACCAGCAGAGACTGAGAAGGCAAATCCATGCCAGAATATGGCTGGAACACGGAAGAAGAGGGGAGCAAGCTGGCACTAGGAAGGACAAGCTGTAAACAGAAATAGAAGCAAGGGAAGAGGCAGAGGACAAAACTGTCCCTGAAAATATCTTTAATGTGGAACTTAATTCAGCAGCGCTGAGAGGGAGCAGGGAGGGAGCTTGGAGCAAGGAGCCTGAGACACAGGGAGCTTGGGGCAGGGAGCTCAGGATCCAGGGAGCTCTTCCCTTTCAGCATCCCAAAAGCATGAAGACCAGCACAGAAAGTGAAGTCGAGCCCCTAAGACCTCATCACATCCACGCACCCATCCCGGGAGCACTGTGCGGGAATCCCAGCAGCCATGGGGTCCTGCCCAGCTCCCCAAGCCAGTCATACCCACCCAAAATCCTCTGCCTCTTCTCCGCCGTGCTCAGGTTGAAGATGTTGGTCTGCTGCCCTGCATCCGGGCGGTAGTACGTCTCAATCTCAATGGAAAACTTCTCCACAAAGGGACACGTGTACCTGGAGGGGATCAGGACTGAGCCAGGAGCACAGCCAGCCCTGCAGCCCACCCCACCGCCTCCCAGCCCCCACCTGGTGCGCGTGTAGGGATAAGCATTCCAGGACTCCTCCTCCACCTGGAGCGCAGCTTTAGGGAGCAGCGCCCGGAACCAGCTGGGGATGTGGGAGCCGACATGGTAGATCTTGTGGGTGTACTGGCCACTGCCCCCAGGGCCGTCGCTGTAGGGCCGGTTGGCCAGGATCTCCACACCGCTGCCCTCACCGCTCGACTCCTCCCGGCTCTTCTTCTGCACAGAAATGATGGCTCAGTGCAGACCCCCCATGGACTCCCGGGGTCCCCATACACTCCCATCCCCCTGTGCTAGCATCCACCAGTCCCATACTTGTTCAAAGGACCCCCTGCTTGGCTCGACAGTCACAAACCCACCCAAAGCCTCACTTACACCCCTGCAACCTGACAATTCCTTGGAATCAGCCTCGGGCCCCCCCGTGCCCCTCCAGGCCACATGCTCAGCCTTACAGCCACCCAGTTCCCCACAGCCCCGCAACACCCTTCAACACCCCATGCTCAACCTCAAAGCTCCCTGTGCACCCCCAGACTCAGCCCCTGCACCCTTCATGCACCCCCACAGCCCACTGCACTCCCCAGGCTACAGTCTCCAGCCTCTCTTAGCCCCCCGCACCCCCCTCAGTCTCAGTCCCCGGATCCCTGCACCCCTCGAGCTCCCCACAGCCCTGCGGACCCTCAGCCTTGGCCCTTGGACCCCCGCACTCCCCATGCTCAGCCCCACAAAGCCCACACCCATGCAGCTCCCGGGCTCAGCCCCCAGACCCCTGCAACCCTCAGCCCTTCCCTGCTCAGCCCCCCGGCCCACCTGGATCATGTAGAGCTGGGCCACCTGGTACTCCTCCAGGCTCATGGGCAGCAGGATGTGGTACTCCTTGATCAGCATGGCGGCGGCGGGAGATAGCGGGGCACAGCGCCTGAGGGGGCTTGCGTTACACCGGATCGGACCGGCTTCGGGACAGCTCGGGCCGGCTCGGCACCCCTTCGGAACCGCTCGGGGCACACTCAGCTCAGCCCGGTACGGCTCGGTCCGGGTTCAGCCCGTCTGAGAACGGCCCCGCCTCCGGGTTCGGCTGAGTCCCGGTACCGCTCGGCTCCGGGTTCGGTCCAGTCCGGTACCGCTCGGCTGAGCTCGGCCCCGGGTTCGGCTGAGTCCGGAACCGCCCGGCACCACTCGGCTACAGGTTCGGCCCGGCTCGGAACCGTTCGGCCCCGGGTTCGGCTGAGTCCGGAACCGCTCGGCCCCCGTCGGCCTCGGGTTCGGCCCGGCTGGGACGCGCGCAGCCCTGAGTCCAGCCCGGCTTGGCCCCACGTTCGGCTCAGTCCGGAACCGCTCGGACCCCCTCGGCCCCGGGTTCGGCCCGGCTCGGTCCCACTCGACTCGGCTCCGTTGCCATGGCAACGCGGCCCCCTCCACTACCCCCCTCCCGCCCGGTCCCCGCTGTCCCCCGGCCCCACCGAACCTGCGCCGCTCTGCACCGGCCCCTCGGATCGTGACATCACAGCCCGTTCCCACGGCGACAGCCGTGACGTAGGGAGGTGAGGGGGGGGCTCGTGACGTCAGAGAGCGGAAGGCAGCGAGCGCCACTCACGGGCGCTCCGAGTGTACCGGCACCGCCGCCCCCAAAAAAACCCGGTGTATTATTTAAAAAGCCACTTTTTTAAGTGTCCAAAGAGTGGTTTGATCGCTCCTGCGCCTCTCAGCTCCGGGACACCCACTCGGCGCGGCTCCAAACCTTTTCCCGACACCCCCACCTCTACCCCGCGTCCCACCATCACCATCGGGACCCACCCCCGTGGGGACACAGAGAGGCCAAGTCCCAACATCGTCCTTTATTTATAAAAACACACATTTATAAAGAGCGGAGAGCGCGGGGAGGGGGGGCTCGGGCAGCACGGCGGCCCCCCCTGCCACCACCGGGGGTTCCCGGGGGGTCCCGGGTGGCAGCTGCCGTTACGTGCGGGCGTTTCGCTCTGTCTCTGCCAGGCACTCCCTGACCAGCGCCCGGGCGTGGATGATCCCTGCGGGGAGAAGCACAAGCACACCCCGAATCACCCTCCAGTCGCTCCCCGCGGGGCTAGGGAGCCTGGGGGGCGCAGCCCCGGCGGCCGCCCGGTTCCCCCGCCGCCCCTACCCCGCTTCAGCCGCTCCATGGCGCTCTTGCTGCCGGCGTAGGTGGGCCGGATCTCCTTCCCCATCTCCTCGATGACCGAGAGCAGGTCGGTGTACGTGCTCTGAGAGCCCTGCGCCCCGGGGGGCTTCATGGCCTGCGGGAACAGAGGGACACGGAGGGACGGAGGCGCTGGGGGCCACCCCCGCCGCCGCGCCCGGCCCCACCGGCCCCAGCCTCGCGGCTCACCTGCACATAGCCCATGGACGGCGGCCCGAAGTCATTGAAGAGCGGCCGGAAAGGGGCGGCGGCGCCGGGGACGGAACCGGAGGGCGACGGGACACTCGTGGCTGCAGGAAACCGAGGGTCACGGCCGCACTCCCCCTTCCTCGGTACCTCCCTCATCCGGTACCATCCCTTCCCGGGTACCCCCCTCCATCTCCCCGGTCCCTCTCCGCTCCCGGTGCCCCCCGTCCTCCGCGGTTACCGCGGGGTTCCCTCACCGGCGGATGGTGCCCCGGGCCCCGGCGGGGCGGGGCTGGCGCTGGCGGCTCCGGGGGTAGTGGGGGCAGGAGCGATGGGCTTGTAGGACATCCCCGACGGCCGCCCGCCGCTCCCGGATCCCTGGAGCCCCGCGGCGGGGGTCGGCGTGCGGCCCCCGCGCTCGCCCCGCCGGTTGTATCGCCGGTGCCCGCCTCTCTTCAGCTCAGCTCGGCCCCGCTCGGCCCGGCGAGAAGCCGGGAACCGGAGCGGAGCGCGGCGGCCCCGGTTCCCGGTAGCGCTGCGCGGCCCCGGCCTGACCCGGGTCTCTCCCCCCTCCGCCGCCGCCGGCGCTCGCGGTGATGACGCAGACGCGTCACGCGCGCGACGTCATCACGCCGCCGCGCGCCCGCCGGCCGGTCACCGTGGAGACACGCGGCGTCGGCCCCGCCCCCGGTGCCTCCTGGACCACGTGACTGTGGCGTAGGCCACGCCCCTCGCTCGGCGGGGGGGGGGGGCTCTCCAGGTCACGTGACCGGCCACCGCCTCGGGGGGAGCGGTACCGGGAGAGGCACCGGGAGCGGCATCGGGAGCCCCACCGGGAGAGGCACCGGGAGCCGGAGCGGCACCGGGAGAGGCACGGGGTGCGGCTGCGGGAGCGGCACCGGGAGAGGCACCGGTAGCGGCACAGGCAGCGCACCGGGAGAGGCACCGGGAGAGGCACCGGCAGCGGCACCGGGTGCGGCACCGGAGAGGCACCGGGAGCGCACCGAGAGAGGCACCGGGAGCGCACCGGGAGAGGCACCGGGAGCGGCACCGGGTGCGGCACCGGGAGAGGCACCGGGAGCGGCACCGGGAGCGCACCGGGTGCGGCACCGTCGGGCTCCTCCCTCCGCCAAGGGACCCCGTGTCACCCCACGGCCCCGAGCCGGCCCCAGTCAGGGTGTCCCGAGTCTCCGCGGGGATGAACCCCAGCCCAGACCTTGGGAGGTATCTGCCGCCGTCGGTCCCGGGAATCAGCCCCACCCGCCGGCTGTGCATTCCCCGCAGCCCCGCGCCTGCACAGGCCGGGCGTGCCCGAGGTCCCGGCTCCCTTCGGGGCTCCCGTGAAACACAGTGGCGGTTCGGGGTTTTGGGGGATACCAGTGGAAGGCACGATCACCAATAAATCCTTTGGAAACAACATAAAACACAAACCAAAAGTCTGTAGAGAGAGTTTTATCATTTCAAAAGGGCAAAATTGGCCCCAAAACTGCAGTCAGGGCAGGGAGGGGTACCTGCAGCAGCCCTGCCTGCAGTTGGCTGAGGCCCTTCCACCCGGTAATGCTTTATTTCTCTCCTTGAGAGTCGCCTGGCCAGGGTGCCAGGAGTCTTCCCTGTGCTAGGGGCTGCCAGAACATCCATGAGGGTCTGTGCCAGCCCCAAACGGGGAGGGATGCCTCACCCTAGGCGGGTCTGGGGTACATCTAAGGTCAAATCACGGTGACGGGCGGTTTATGCCATGCAGTCCGCATTAAACACCGTGTGGGGGGAGCCTGAGAGGCTCAGCGTGGGATACAGAGTGGAAACAGAGGCTGAAGGGATGAGCAGCAGGGATGGGGTGTAACTGAGGGAGAGGAGACCACGACGGTTTGACTTTTAGGGTGAGATCAGGAGGGGAGGAGAGATGGTGCAGAGGGAGCACAGAGATGAGGGTGAGAGTGGGTTGAAGCTCGGCCAAGCCTGTGCCGAAAAGGGTCCCGACATTGGCCCCAGTGCCTCCCACCATGGTCAGAGCTCGGCATCGGAGCAGCTCCGGCGCTCAGCCTCACCCCACGCTTGGGCGCCGCTGCACCAGCACCGCCCTGGCCCCTAGAGCTGGGGGTCCCTCTGTGGCCCCCTCTTCATAAGGCACAGGGGGCTCGGGTCCCACGTTGGCACACACCGCCTTCAGCGCGACATCATCCGCACAAACTCTGCCGGGGCAAAACATACACGGAACATCCCAGATGTTCCCGGGGGCGATCCCGGCCCCTTTCCTGCTCCTACCTTCGAAGTCCACCAGGCCATCACCATTGAGATCTACATCCTTGAGAATCTCATCCACCTCCCGGTAGTTGAGCTGCTGCCCCAGGAGCTTGCGCATGGCCTCCCGCAGCTCCGCCATGCTGATCTGCCCGTCCCCGTTGGTGTCAAACTACAGACAAGAGCCCGTTGCCACTGGCCACCCTTGGCACGCTGGCAGCCTACCCGGCTGTCCCCCAAGACCCCGTACCTCACGGAAGGCATCACGCAGCTCCTTGATCCCAATCATATCTGCCGTCTCTGCCAGCATCTTGGGGCCCATCAGCTCCACGAAATCATCAAAATCCACCTTGCCCCCGGCTGCAGCAGAAGGTGGGTGTCAGCAGGGCGGGGACAGGGATGGCTGGGGACCCACCACCCCACCACATACTGATCTGCTGGGACAGCTCAATGAGCTCCATCTCGGTGGGCATGTAGCCCATGGTCCGCATGCACTCGCCCAGGTCCTTGTAGCTGATGTAGCCGTCACGGTCCTTGTCAAACTCCTGGAACGCGTGCTTCAGCTCTGGGGACACCGCAGTGTCACTTACCGGCACCCCAGCACCAACACCCACCCGAGGGGACCCCCTCCCCAGCGCCTCACCTTCGATCTCCTCAGGCCGCAGCTCCCGATCCTGGGGAAGAGAAAACGGGAAGAGACGAAGGAGGGGTCCTACTCCCGGGGATCCCGCAGGGATCCTGCCCTAAACCCTCCAGGAGAGGGGCGGCACACGGGGAGAGGACAGTCGCGTACCCGTTGAGTGATGGCGATACTCTGCCGCAGGAAGATGCAAGCCGGCCCCACCAGACCCTGGAGCACCGAGTATCCCTGCAGCGGGGGGGTCTGCGCCGCGTCCAGAACATCCTCGGGGTCCCCTGCGCCGGAGCCCGGAGTGCCCGAGCGCGGCTTCCCATCCTGCGGGTGGAGCGGGCGTCAGCAGCGACGGGGGACCAGGCAGGGACCCCCTCCTCCTCCTCCTGCTGCTGCCCCGCGGGGTATCCCAGCCCAGCCGTACCTTGGGGAGCCGCCGCTCAGGGGTCTTGGTGCAGTTGCCCATGGCTGGGGGCTGCCCCCGCGCCGCAGGACATGCCTGGCCCCGGGGGGGCCGGCTGGCGCAGACCGTGAGGCTGCCACCGGGGATTTGAGGTTTTTATGGAATATCTGGGGATATGCAGGGCAGGCGCGGGGGGGGGAGTGCCGCGCCCGCGCGCATAATCCTCCGGATTATTCCCTGCTCGGCCGCCCTGCTCCAGATGTGGGAGCCGCCCAGCTGTTCCCCAGTGCCGCAGCCTCCCTGAGAGGGCACGCAGGAGCCCCGGCACACGCCGTGCCCCGGCCCCGTCCCCGCCGCCGGTTACCTGCCCGAAAGCGGGGAGCGGCCGGGGCCCCGGCTCCTCGGCAGCCCGCTGACGCTCCGTGGGGGACGCACCACCGCGGTTCAACCTCCCCCGGCTCCCCGCAGTGCCGACGGTAGCGGGACCCCCGAGCCGAGGGACCGGGCGGGAGCGGCGGGCACCCCTCCGGCCGGGGCCGTGGGGCCGTGGGGTGCCCCGGCAGGTGGGGGGCGCGGGGCTGCCAGCGCCGCGCCGCTGCGGCCCGCGGAAGAGAAAAAACATTCCGCCTGCTCCTGCTCCTTCTCCCTCCGACCGGGGCTAAGCGGGAAGAAACCAGATCCCCTCCAACCTGCGCTCGCCCCTCGCAGGGACGAGGCCACCGCTGTCCCCGGGACCCGCCGTGTCGCCCAGGAGATCGGGTGGAGCGCAGCGACCTCCCGGGGCGCGGGGAGGGGAGCGGGGCGCCCCGGGGGGCTCCGGGGAGGGCGGCCGGGGGGCTCCAGTTTCAGCGCCGAAACCCGACCCGGCCCGGGAGAGCGGCACGTGGCGGCACGGCGCCAGCGAGGCCACGCCCCCGCGGGGCCCGCGCGCCCGCCCTCTGGACACGCCCCCAGCTCTGGCCACGCCCATCCCCGTGGCCACGCCCCCAAACCTGCCCTGGCCCTGCCTCTCTCCTTGACGTCACTGCCGCGCCGCCGGCGCTGCCCTGACGTCACGCGGGGGCGCCTGAAGGTGACGGTGGTCGGTGCCGGTCCCGGTGCCTCCCGCCATGGCCGGCAGGCAGCTCCTGGCGCTGCGGCGCCTGCCCGCCGCCTCCTTCTCGGTGAGCGGGGACGGGGCGGGGAGCGCCGGAAGCGTGCGGGACGGGTCCCGCCGTTCCCGGGGCTGAATCCGTGTGTCCCCGCAGACGGCGCCCAAGAAGACGCAGTTCGGGTCGCTGCGGGATGAGGACCGTATCTTCACCAACCTCTACGGGCGGCACGACTGGCGGTGAGTAGCGGGGGCAGCGGGGCGGGGTGCCGGTGCGCCGTGCCCGGTGCCACCGTGCCCGGTACCCGCAGGCTGCAGGGCGCCCTGCGCCGCGGCGACTGGTACAAGACGAAGGAGATCCTGCTCAAGGGCGTGGACTGGATCCTCGGCGAGATCAAGACCTCGGGGCTGCGGGGCCGCGGTGGCGCCGGGTTCCCCACCGGGCTCAAGTGGAGCTTCATGAACAAGCCCCCGGATGGCAGGTGAGAGCGGCACGGGCCACAGCGCCTCCGCCGCGTCCCCAGCTCGTGGGGAGCTCCCCCTGACGTGAGCTGCCCGCAGGCCCAAGTACCTGGTGGTGAACGCGGACGAGGGCGAGCCGGGCACCTGCAAGGACCGGGAGATCATGCGGCACGACCCGCACAAGCTGCTGGAGGGCTGCCTGGTGGCAGGGCGGGCCATGGGCGCCCGCGCCGCCTACATCTACATCCGCGGGGAGTTCTACAACGAGGCCTCCAACCTGCAGGTGAGAGGGGAGCGCCCCTCAGCCACCCCACACCCCTCGGCGTGGCTCGGGTCGCACTCCCGGCTCACCCCCCGCCCTGGCTGCAGGTGGCTATCCGTGAGGCATACGAGGCCGGGCTGCTGGGTGGCGATGCCTGCGGGTCGGGATATGCCTTTGACGTGTTCGTGGTGCGTGGTGCCGGCGCCTACATCTGCGGGGAGGAGACAGCACTCATCGAGTCCATCGAGGGCAAGCAGGGCAAGCCTCGCCTCAAGCCCCCCTTCCCCGCTGACGTGGGTATGGCTCCACAGCTACGTCCCAAATTCCTAGCTGTCACCCCAAAACAGTTGTTCCCGGGACACCGTCCTGCTTCAGGGACAACCCCACAGCCAACACCACATCCATTGAGAGCTCCCACTGTTTCATAGAATGGTTTGGGTTAGAAGGGATCTTAAAAGACCACCTCATTCCATCCTGCTTCCATGGGCCACCTTCCACTAGCCCAGGTTGCTCCAAGCTGTGTCCAACATGGCCTTGGACACTTCCAGAGAAGGGATAGCCACAGCTTCTCTGGGCACCCTTTGCCAGGGCATCGCCCCCCTCACAGAGGGGAATTTTTTCCTAATGTTTTCCCAGGTGTGTTTGGCTGCCCCACCACGGTGGCCAACGTGGAGACAGTGTCAGTGGCCCCCACGATCTGCCGGCGCGGCGGCGCCTGGTTTGCCAGCTTTGGCCGGGAGCGGAATTCCGGCACCAAGCTCTTCAACATCTCGGGGCACGTCAACACGCCCTGCACAGTGGAGGAGGAGATGTCAGTGCCGCTGAAGGAGCTCATTGAGAAACATGCTGGTGAGCACCATGGCTGAGCCACGCTGGGCTGCAGTGGGGGTGGAGCCACCTGTCCTGACCCCACTCTTTGCAGGAGGTGTCCGTGGGGGCTGGGACAACCTGCTGGCCGTCATCCCGGGAGGCTCCTCCACACCACTGCTGCCCAAGTCCGTGTGTGAGACGGTGCTGATGGACTTTGATTCCCTGGTGCAGGCGCAGAGCGGGCTGGGCACGGCCGCTGTCATTGTCATGGATAAATCAGTAAGGGATGAGCCCCCTCCCCAACCCCACTGGCCACAGTGGGACCTTTACCTTCCCCTCTCTCCCTCCCCAGACGGACATCATCAAAGCCATCGCGCGCCTGATTGAGTTCTACAAGCACGAGAGCTGTGGGCAGTGCACCCCGTGCCGGGAAGGTGAGCAGGGGACCATGGGTCAGGGGCTGTGGGACAGGGGCACTGCACAGACCCATCCTGACCCCCATTCCTGCAGGTGTGGACTGGATGAACAAGGTGATGGCGCGGTTCGTGCGAGGCGATGCGCAGGCCGCCGAGATCGACGCGCTCTGGGAGATCAGCAAACAGATTGAGGGACACACCATCTGTGCCCTGGGCGATGGTGCAGCCTGGCCCGTGCAGGTGAGAGGCTCGGGGGATCTGCAGGGGGGGTAAAAGCAGCCTTCCCCCACCCCATTAACCAGCTCCTCTGCTCCCTGCAGGGCCTCATCCGCCACTTCCGCCCCGAGCTGGAGGAAAGGATGCGGCGCTATGGTGAGGCCAAGGCCCGAGCGGCGTCGGCGTAAGGATTCACCACCACACCTCCCTTCTCCTGCCTGGAAGGGGCTCCTGGGGTGCTGGCAGCACTTGGGGGTTCTCCAGAGGGTCCTCAATAAATGCTGCTGGGCTCCCAGGCTCTGCTGTGGACATAAAATGGTGGGAAAGGACTGAAGGGGCAGGGGGCCTCTGGGTCCTGCCTCCCCTGGAGCAGGAGGTCCCCAGGGATCATGGGGTCACACAGCCAGGGTCTGGATACCCCAGAGGGGAGATCCTGGATTTCCGTAAGGCTCCATAGCTCCTCTGTGGGACTGAGCATATGGCAGAGGCGATGGCTGTGGGGTATTACACATATGCAGGTCCCTCCTTGGGGACCTCACACTCCCTGTCCCCACCATGGCGGCACTGGGACTCCTCCTCCTGTGCCCGTGCCAGGGGACAGCTGTCCTGGCCATGCTCCATGACTCGGAGCCCGGGGCAGTTCCAAACATGGCTTTTACTGAATCACAGTGTGCGACATCACCGCTGGGCTCGGGGCTGTTTCCCCATGCACGGGTGGAGAACCAAGGCACAGGGACCCCACACCTCTGCCCCCTCCCTGCTCAGGCTGCAGCTTTCCGGGGTGGCACATGGGTCTTCCTGCGGTAGCGGCCGGGCACCAGCAGCTCCAGGGTCAGCTCGGTGACAATGGCCGTGAGCCCCCACACCTTGTGGGGGCCGTTGAGGAACACGGGCAAGGTGTATCCGTAGCCACTGGCTGTGCGGAAGTGGGTGTAGCCCTGGTTCTCCTCGCGGAGCAGGTGAGCCAGGGGCAGGGTGAACACCTCCTCCACCTGTTGGCACAGACCGTGGCTGTGACCGGGGTGGTGACCGGGGCTGGCTGCCTGGGGAAGGGGAGCAGGCCTGGGGAGGAGTCACTCACCTCGTCAGGGTTGGGGGTCAGCGTCAAGGCCTCCAGCGGCCCCAGGTTGGCTACAACGGGCGCCACGGTCATTCCGTGCTGGAAGGTGTGTCAGCAAGGGACAGGGTGACACCTGCCACCCCAAAGTGCCACCCCTGTGCCTTGACCTCCCTGCACCCAGTGCAGGCACCCACCACGAGTGTCACCCTATCAGTGCCACCGTCTTGTGTCCTGTCTCCTTGAATCCCCAGAAATCTTGTCACCCATGTCCACGCTGACTTGTCCCTGTCACCTGTAACCCAGCAACTGTGTTCCTGTCACACCAAATCCACTACCCATGTCCCTGCGCCCTTGTCCCTGTCACCCAGAATCCCCATCACCTGTAGCATTTATCACCTGTCTCCCTGAGCCCATCACCCATGACTCTGCTGCCTTGTCCCTGTCACCCATGACCCTGCTGCTTTGTCCCTGTCATTCCAATCTTGTCACCCGCAACCCCCCTCACCTGTGTCCCTGTCCCCATGTCACCTGCACCCTATCACCCATCTTCCTGTTGCCTAGTCCCTGTCACCCAGAACCCCTGCTCTGTCACCTGTGTCCCAACTGCTTTGTTCCTGACAACAGAAACCCTTCTCCATGTTCCTGCTGTCTTGTTGTCACCCCTTGTTCCTGTCACCAAAACCTCTGTCATCTGTGACCCAGTCACGCCAAACCAATCACCCCGAAGCCCTTATCCCAGTCATCTCGAACCTTCACCCATGATCCTCCTGCCTTGCCCCTGTCACCTATGGCCCTGCTCACCTTGAACCCATCCCTGTGTCCCTGTCGCCTGCCCTTTTGTCCTTGTCCCCGCATGCCCTTGTCCCCCCGAGCCTCCCTGCGCCCCTAAGCCCCGCCGTTCCCCGGTACCCGGTCGGGCAGGGTCCGCAGCTGTCCCCAGACGCTGGTGGGTGCCACGGCCACCCCCAGCTCCTCCCGCGTCTCCCGCAGCGCCGTGGCCACCGCGTCCCCGTCCGCCGGGTCCCGCCGCCCACCGGGAAAGCTGCGGGAGGGATCGGGGGGGTCAGGGCCGGCCCGGCCCCGGTGCCCGCTCCCCCCGCCGGTACCTGACGTCGCCGCTGTGGGGGCCGGCGAGGCGGCGGGAGCGGAGCGTGAAGAGCAGCGCGGGGCGGCCGCGCACCGAGCACAGCGGCACCAGCACCGCGGCCGCCGCCGCCGCGCCCCCCGCGCCCCCCGCCGCCAGCTGCGCTCGGCACCGCCGCTCGCTGCCGCCGCTCAGCACATCCCCGCCGTCGCCGGCACCGCCTGGGCCCGCCATGGCGCCGGCACGGGGCGGGGAGGAGCAGCGAGGGAGGAGGCACGGAGGGAGGGAGGGACCGGCACCGCCCCCCCGCACCGAGCCCGCCCTCGCCGCGGCCCTTCTGTCCCGGGGGTGCGACAGCACCTGCCGGGCGTGTGACCCACGTCCCACCTTTGCATTCTCCCTGCCAAGTGTGCAAGTGCTGCTCCAGCCGTGCAACAGCTCCCACCAGGTGTGGCACAACTCCTGCCAGGTTTGCGACCTACCTTCCAAGTTTGCAACAACCTTCCGGCTCTGCCGGCTGCTCAAGTCCTGTTCCAGCCCTGCTGTAACCCTCACCGCGTGTGCAACAACCACACCAGGTGGGCAGTAACACCTCCCTGGAGTGCATCCCTCTTGCTGGTGTGTGAAAACCCCTGCCAGCTGTGTGTGACCCCCACCTCCCAGCTCTACACACCCCCCGGGTGTGCAAACCTCTGCCCAGGTGTGCAATGCGCTCTGCCATCTCCATGGGCCTTGCAAGAACCCTGCCAGGTGTGCAACAACCCCCACCAGGTGTCCAACAACCCCCACCAGGTGTCCAACAACCCCTGCCAGGTGTGTAACAACCCCTTCCAATTGTGTACAACCCCTTCCAGGTGTCCAACAACTGCTTCCAGGCATACATTATCCACCCACCCCCTAATTCTCACTGTCCCCATGTACCACTGCCCTTCTCTGTCACCAGCCTTGTATCCCCTCCTGCCTGGGGGTGTCAGGGAATTTCCCCTGTGGAAACAGCCTCCAGAGTGTCCGAAGTTGGGAAGTTGAGAAAAGGCTCTTGGATAAATCAGGGAATGCTGGTGACCAGCCAGCCCTACTTCTTGGGAAACCCCCATGGACAGAGACTCTCACACCTGCACCTTCAGCTCTCAGCAGGAAATGATTTTTAAAAAACTGTATAGAAATCATCACTCTCCATGATTCTTCGCTTCCAGAGCCCAGCATTGGCTCCTCAATCCCACTCCCATCTCCGGAATCAGCGGAACCTCCGCTCCTCCCACACATATCGCTTTCCTGCTGGAACCTTGCGGAAGAACAGGCTGTTCCCTCGGCTCATGTTGCCCTGGAAAGGGAAAATGACCATGGAGGGGCAACACGAGGTCCAGGGCAGCCCCTCCAAACACCGTGAGGCTCCTACCCGGCTCCTCCCCGTGTCCTGGTATATCCCAGTGCATCCCAGCTCCAGCACTTACCTCCCTGTGCAGCTGGCTCCAGCAATCCAGCCAGGAGGAGTAGGTGGGTGCGTAGGGAAGGAGACCCCCGGCCAACCTGGGGAAGGGAGGAAAGACCCACAGGGAATCATTCCCACAGGGAATCATTCCCACTTGGGGAGGTAGGACCCATTCCCTCCGTGGCTCCACATTGGGTTGAACCCAAAAACGACCCTTTCCCACTTCAACCAAGGAGGGATCAACCCTACGGAGCACTGGAAGCACCTTTTCCATCTCGGAATTTTGGAAAAGTGGTTCCAGGAGCTGACCCGGGGTGGAGAGATGCAGATGCAGATTAGGGACTCACCCGCAGTTGTTCACAGCCATCAGGTTGGAGACTAGGACAAAGGGGTAGGTCAGCATGCTGGCGAAGAACTGCAGGAAAAACAGGGATCAGTGGAATGTTCCCTCTTCCCTCCACACGGGGAGAATCCCTGGGAGTTTCACCCCGGGGAGGGAGCCCATTCCTGCCACCTCCACAGGGTCACACACGTCCTCCATGGAGCATCCCTTGGCCTGTGCGCTGATCTGGCTGATCCCAGCCTGGCTCCATCCCCACCCTGGCAGCCACAGGATTCTGGGAACACACCATTCCCTAGGGAAAGGACCCACTTCCCACCCGTGGCTGTACTCACCCCAGTGACCGCCTGAGAGTAGCTCTTCATCTCGGTCATGGTGGAGACCTGTGCGAGGAGCAACGGTACTCAAATTCCCCCAAAAAGGATTGTGGCCCCAGAACACCCCTGGAGCTGCCCCCCATCAGCTCCTAGCCCCCCGGATCCTGGAGCGGAGCCTACCCCGTTCTCCAGAGCGTATGTGTTGATGAGGTAGGCCAGCATGTTGCACAGCCACAGGGAGAGGATGTCCCCGAGGAGCCGCGGGATGAGGCCGCTGCAGGGGAAGAAACAGTGGGAATGTCAGCTGAGGGTTTGGATCCAGCTGTGTGGAGAGCTGGGAACAGCTGGTTTGGGATGGGGGGAGGCTGTTCCCACAGCAGCCGGGTGATGGGGGAACAGCCACCCCTGGGAGCAGGGATGCTCAGGTGAATGATCCAGAGCTGCTGGAGAGGGCTCAGGACCTTTCCAATGATGTCACACCCACCGTGCCACTCCCTCCCTGCCCAGCACTCACGCAAAGAATCCCAGGATTCCCTCTTCCCGGTAGATTGTGGTGAAGGCGCTTAGTGTCCCACTGTCACAGGCAGGAAGAGGAGGGATAACATCAGAGGGGATCCTAGGACCCCAAGGTCCCTCCAGAGCCCCCAGAGCCCCCAGGCCATACCTGTACTTGGTCTCACGGCCGATGAACTGCACCATGCAGCGCAGGGTGATCACTGTGGGGACACAGGGGTGACACAGGAGTGACATGGGAGCAACAGGAGGCAGCTGGCACTGCCCCTGACCCCGGTCCCCTGGGAAGGGTGAGCACCTACCATGGAAGGGGTGGGTGATGAGGGTGGCGGCGGAGCGGGCTACCATCTCCCGGGAGGTCTGGAGACAAACAGAGTGTCACTGGGAAGGGACAGGGATGTGACATCCCAGCCCTTTCCTCCTCCTCCTCCTCACCTCCTTGAGCACCTGCTCCAGCGAGGACACCGGCTCCTTCTTGCTGGTTCCAGGCTGGAGGGGGAAGGAGGAGTCAGGTGGGAACAGCCCCCTGGAGAGGGGACACTGTCCCCAGGGTGGGGTCAGAAACTCTGGCCCACCAGAGTGCTCTGGATGCAGAGCTGGGGCTGCCCGAGGCCAGGGGGCACGTGGAGGAGGGAGGGAGGGAAGAAAGAAGGGAGGAAAGGAGGGGAGAAGGAGGAAAGGAAGGAGGGAAAAAGAAGGAAGGGAGGAGGGAGAGAAGGAGAACAGAATGAAGGAAAGAGGGAAGGAGAGAGAGAAGAGGAGGAGGGAGAGAAGAAGAAAAGGAGAGAAAGAAAAAGGGAGGAATAGAGGAATAGAGAAACGGAAAGAGGGAGAAAGGAGAAGAGAGGGATGTAGAAACGGAAGGGAAGGGAAGGGAAGGGAAGGGAAGGGAAGGGAAGGGAAGGGAAGGGAAGGGAAGGGAAGGGAAGGGAAGGGAAGGGAAGGGAAGGGAAGGATCTCTGCACACACCTCAGCCTGCTCGGCCTCCTGGTACCGCTGTGGAGCAAAGGGCAGGGTCAGCGCGGGGTCAGCACGGCGGGGGAGCCAAGGGGTGCCGGTGTCCCCCGGCTCCCGCAGCGCCCCGGGCCCGGCGCCCCGCCCGTGCCGGTACCTGCAGCACTTTGCTGTGCACCACGGTGCCGATGGCGCTGGAGCAGAGGCGGGGGGCGAGGCCTTTGAAGAGTCCCGCTCTCCCGTCCACCTTCACGATGTGCTTGGCTGGGGACAGCGCGGACAGTCAGCCGCGGCGGAACCCCACGGCAGCACCGGACGGCACCGCGGAGGCCCCGGCGGGGCGGACTCACCGTAAGAGAAGAGGCCGGGCAGCTGGTATACCTGGCGGCCGAAGATGTTCCTCCCCAGGGTGGGCGGCAGCGGCTCGTAGCCCACCTGAGGCGGGGACAGGCAGGCTGCACACCCCTCGCGAGCGGTGCCGAGCCCGGTAACCGCCGTCCGACCCCGCCATCCCCGCCCTTACCTGCACCAGCACCTTCACGTACATGAGCGGCTGCGAGAGCACGGTGAGCCCCGAGCCCAGCAGCACCTGCGAAGCCGCGTCCGCCATGGTGCCGCCCCGGCGTCACGGCACAGAAGGACACGGCCACGGCCGCCGCCGCTTCCGCTTCCGCCTCCCGGTACGTCCGGTGCCGCCGTGACGCCCTTCCGACCGCTGGGGGGCGCCCTGGGCGCGCAGCGGCTGCCATGGAAACGGCCGGCGGCGCCGCGCGGGTGTTGCCATGGCAACGGGGCCTGCGGGACTGGGGGCACCCGCGGGGCCTGAGGGGACACCGCGGGTATGGAGGGGACAGCGTGGTGACAGGGAGGAGGAGACACCACGGTGGCAGAGTTAAAGCGACACCATGTCCCTAGAGCCCAAGGTGGCACCATGGTGGCTGGGCTGAGGACACACAATGTCCCTAGAGCCCAAGGTGGCACCATGGTGGCTGGGCTGAGGTGACACTATGGTTACAGGACCTGACAACAGGACTACAGGACAGCACGGTGACAGGGACGAGGAGACACCATGGTGGTAGACTTAAAGTGACTGCACAACCCTAGAGCCCAGGGTGACACCATGGTGGTAGCACTGAGGTGGCACCAGGCAATAGAGGTGACACCCGGGTGGCAGAGCCCAATGTAACACCACAAGTTGACACCATGGTGGCCTGGGGCTGAGTGCCAGCAGCCTCTGGCCAGGCTGGGGGACAACGGGACTCCTAAGGGGACATCGCAATGAGAACAAGCAGCACCAGGCAGGGATGTGGAGGTGGCAGCATCTTTACTGCCGAGCACAGGCACAGCAGCGGGAGGCCACTGCAGGGACAGTGAGGGGACGTGCCCTGGGCCTGAGCCCACCCCGCTGCCAGGATGGCCCCGGAATCACTCCCACATCTGGATCCTGGGAGTGGTCACTGGTGGCACCACAGTGGCAGGAGCTCAGTAGTGGCTGGCAGTGTGACACAGTACTTGTGCCACTGTCCAGCTGATGCCTTCCCATGGTGGCACAGTGGGATGTGCCAACTTCAGATGGTCTGGGAAGGGTCACTCCAAAGTCAGCTCCAGGCATCTCTACCACTGTGGCACAGTGACCACTCCGTGTTTGAGCTGCCCTGGGAAAGGTGACACTGGAGCTGGCTCTGCGCTTCTCTCTCATGGTGGCACAGTGACCATTCCCTGCTCCAGCTGCCCTGGGAAAGGTGACACTGGAGCTGGCTCTGCGCTTCTCTCTCATGGTGGCACAGTGACCACTCCCTGCTCCAGCTGCCCTGGGAAAGGTGACACTGGAGCTGGCTCTGGGCTTCTCTCTCATGGTGGCACAGTGACCATTCTCTGCTCCAGCTGCCCTGGGAAAGGTAACACTGGAGCTGGCTCTGGGCTTCCCTCTCGCAGTGCCACCTCCACTCTGGACACCAGGAAGAACTGGATGCCAGCGGGTCTCAGCCTGGGGGGCACAAGAGAGTGGTCAGACCCACTTGCGGGGTGGGACAGCACTGGGGACAAGTGTCCCTGCAGGACTGTCCCCCTGGGGCCCAGATGGACTGTGGTGGCTCCAGGCTCACCGGAATGCTGGTGCGGCTCTGGGCTGTCCGGCGCAGGGCATTCCTTGTTCTCCTTCTCTGCAGCTGCTTCCTCCTGCGTGGCTTTGGCTGTGTTGGATGGCGAAGTTGCTAGGACCCTCTTGTCACCTTATGCCACCCCAGCACTGTGTAACTCCCACCCCAAAACTGGTGGCACATGGGGACTCACCGGCAAGTCTGGGCTCTGGAAGTCATCTGGGTTCCCATCCGACAAGGAGCTGTCAGAGCCGCTGGTGCTGAGGGGGCAAAGAACCACCTGCAGCCCCCACTGGCACCACGGGGTGACACAGGGTGACAGGGGTGACATACCTGGATTCAAGCTCTGAGGGGGACACATCACTCCAGCTGCCTCCAGAGCCTGGCTCGTGACCCATCTGCTGCCGCAGCAGAGCATCTGCCTCTGCCAGGCACTGCTGGAGCTGTGGGACAGCACGGGTGTCACCATAGTCCTGTGGCATGGGGACACCCTGTGCTGGGTCTGAGCACACCTTGGCGGGCGCAGGGTCACAGAAGTCAAGCAGGGTGTCACACAGGAGGCGGCCCAGCGACTTGAGGTCCTCCACGCTGAAGTGGGAGCTCCTCCTGCCTGGAGGGGACGGGGACAAGGAAACAAGGGCAGCTCCCCAACCCGGGACCACCCCCTTGGCACTGTCCCTTTGGCTGTGGTCGTCCCTCACCCAGCGTGGAGCCACTGAAAGCCACCTCCAGAGTGTAGCTGTGGGAGACGCCCAGACGCCACATGGAGACCCGGCCTGTCCCCTCTTTGCTCTTCTGCACCTGGAACTTGCACCTGGCAAAGGAAAACTGGGGGGGCCCAGGATCAGTGGGGTCCCAAACCCCACAGGGACACCGTGGGAAGTGGCACGGTGGCTGCATTCCTGCTGTCACCGCAACACTCAGCCCTGAGGTGTCTGTGTCCCACCTTGTCAGGGGCATTTTTGCTCAGCATCAGGGGGAACAGGCGCTGGCTCAGTCGTGTCCTGGCATCATCCCCCCTGGCATCGCAGCCATACATGAAGACGTTGTTCTTCCGGCTGTGCCCGTGGAAGTCACAGTACAGCACCACCTCCTGCTCTGCCAGCACCCTGCGTGCATCAGGATATGGCCACTGGCACTGCCACAGGAGCGGCGCCATCCCTCCGGCTCCCTGCGCCCGCCTCACCTCTGGACCATGGCCCGCAGGTGCCACACGCTGGGGAAGGAGCCAGGAAGCGCCGCCCCATAGGCCCTGTTGGGATCCTGTCCCGCCAGGGAGCAGCGGGAGTTGCCCACCACCACCCCGTCGGGGTTGAGCATCGGCACCACCTTGAAGACGAAGAGGCGGCGAAGGAGCTGCGCATCTTCGTGGGTGCTGAGCAGGAAATCAAGGAATCCCCTCATGGCCCAGGAGCTGCCGCTCTCACCGGGGTGCACACGGGCACTCGCCACCACCACCCGCTTGCCAGCCGTGCCGCCGGGGCCAGTGATGGTCAGCAGGTACACGGTGTTGCCGGCCAGGCTGTGGCACAGCGCCTGTACCGCGCAGTACGGCGAGCGTGCCGGATCGTTCACCAGGGCACGCAGGTAGTGCTGCAGGTCAGAGTAGGTGTAAGGGTAGCAAGCAGCAAAGAAGCACGTGTCGCTGTCGTGAGGGAAGCGCACCGTCCAGCTGAGCCGGAATGCCAGTGGCTCCCCCACACTGCCACGGGAGTAGCGGATGTCGGTCCCAACCCGGCGCCAGCCGATGCCGCGGCTCTGGGCATCCTGCTGGGAGTAGAGCAGCGGCTGCAGACCCTGGCTGTAGAGGCTCTTAGGCTTGGCCATGTTGGCGATGGTGAAGCGGTAGAACGGCTCCCGACGGGTGTTTTGGACACGGAAGTAGAACCACTGGGTGTGCTTGGCCGTGTACAGGTCCGGCCGCAGCATCAGCACGTACTCGTAGGGACCCCTGTGTGAAGGAAAGGGCCACATTCCAGATCCCAGCCCAACACTGTTCCCCCATGCCCCCTGGCCCCTTCCTTACACCTTGATGGCCTTCTGGAGGTTCCCGCTCTCAAAGCGGGACTCGAAGAGCAGCGTGGTGTCCTGGGGACCCTCCAAGGGGGCTGCCGGTGAGGAGAGGGGCCCCGGGGCCCCCCCAGTCCGAGCACGGGTGAAGCAGGAGCCTTGGCGTGCTGCAGGGGGAGCAAGGACAGTGGTGAGGCTCTGGGGAGAGCAAGGGCACCCAGGGGTGCTGCCTGTGCCCCGGTACCTGGGCTGGAGTGGTAGACGACAGTGCCCTGCTCCTCGTTGAGGATGTCCGGGGCCTGCTCTGGGCCCGTGGGTGGGCAGAAGGGCTCTTGTTCAGGGGGGACCCACTCTGAGAGAGGGGGGGACACAGAGACAAACACCATGGGCACAGCAGGGTGAGGCACAGGGGTGAGGCGGGGGAACAGCTGAACATTTCCTCACCAATGTGCTTGATCGTCTCCTGGATGACTTCACACTCCACAGGCCATCTTGGGGCAGGGAGGGAGAACACAGCCCGTGGTTCTCCTGGAGATCTCCAGGGCTGTGCTGAGGGGGCTGGCTTGCCCTGGCTGGGGGTCTGCTCTGGTGCCCCAGGGGCTGCAAGAGCACCAGGAAGGGCTGGGGGTCTCCGGTGTGGCGAGGTAGAGGCATCCCCCAAAATCAAGGCAGGAACAGGGTGAGGCCCTCCCACCACACTCTCCGTGCTGGGAGGATGCAGTGCTGGGGGGCTGTGAGGGGCTGCGGGGTCTCACTCACGGTTTGGCTCACGCCCAGGACCTCGCTGCCAGCCAGCGCTGGTGCTGCCGGTGGTAGATGCCTTGGGATGCTGCCCGAAGTGGTCCCCCGGGGACATTGCAGTCTCTTCCCTGCCAGTCTTCTGGCCTTGGGGAGAGCAGCGCTGCAGCCAGGGGGCAGGAGGGGACACAGCCAGGGACAGGAGGCGACACCCTGCCGCGGCCAGGGCTCACCTCGGAAGTAGCCATAGAAGCGCAGGTGGGTGCGGATGAAGCTGTCATAGGGCTTGAGGGTCCGTCCCCCACCAAGCCCTCCCGGAGCCCCCTCCCCTCCCTGAGCAGCGCGGCGCCCCGCGGGCTCCATGGCAGCGAGAGCCCCGGGAGAGCCGGAACAGCAGTGGCAGTGCCGGGGCTGGGCTGGGACGCGGTTGCTGAGCTACAGGGAGGGACGGGGCGGTCCTGGAGCAGAGCTGAGAGAGGAGCCAGAGAGATTTCAGACTCATTAAGGTTGGAAGAGACCTCCGGGATCCTGTGCCTGATGCCCACCTTGTCACCCAGCCCAGAGCACTATGTGTCATGTCCAGTCGTTCCTTGGACATCTCCAGAGATAGGGACTCCACCACCTCCTTGGGCAGCCCCTTCCAATGCCTGACATTTTCTGTGATGAAATTCCTCTTCATATCTAACCTGAATTTCCCCTGGCAGAGCTTGAGGCTATTTCCTCCACCTGCCAGGGAGTTGTAGAGAGAGGAATGCCCCCTTGAGCCTCCTCCAGCCTGCGCCCCCCCAGCTCCTCCTGGTGCTCCAGACCCTTCCTCAGCTCCGTTCCCTTCTTCGGATGGCCCCTCAGCATCTCTCTTGCCATGAGGGGCCCAGAACTGCTCCCAGAACTGCAGGTGGCCCAGCAGTGCCAGCACAGGGGACAGACACTGCCCTGGGCCTGGGGCCACCCCAGTGTGGGGACAGCCAAGGTACCACCAGCCTCTTGCCCACCGAGGTAACCCTGAGCTTATGTTCAGCTGCTCTCACCAGCACCCCCAGGGCCTCTTCCAGCTTTCCAGCCACGTTTCCCCAAGCCTGAAGCATTCCACAGGGTTGGTGTGTCCCACATGTAGGACCTAGGACTTGGCCTTCTTCACCCTCACACCTTTACCCCTGGCCCATTGATCCAGCCCGACCAGATCCCTCTGCAGAGCCTTCCTGCCCTCCATAATTCCCACTCCCACCCAAGTTTGTGCTCCCCATGCCCATCTACCACCTGCCCTCGGCAGAATCAAGAAGGCACTTCCCAAACTGATACGATTTATTGGACAATGGTCAAAGGAACTGTACATCTGTAAAAAAAAAAGCAAAAAAAAAAAAGGCGTGTGTGGCACTGTGCGCCTCATGTGCTCGAGGTGGTTTTCCTCCGCTTCAGGCGCGCGCGCCAGTCTTCTGGCAATGCCTCGAAGTTGGCGTTCCTCTCTGCCATGCCACTGCAGGGATAAAGCGGAATGTCAGCATCCAGATGGCCCTCCCATGGATCCCCCGCCTTTACAGGGCACGAGAAAGTGTCCTGGCACCAGCCCCGGGGTCTGTACCTCATCAGCTGCTGCTGCTTCCATTCCTCAATGCGCCGCTGAGCTGTGGTCTCCCGGTCTTCCTCGCTGGAGCTGGAATTCTCCTCCTCATCTAGCTCCCGCTGGATACTCTGCCACTTCTTCACCAGTGATGGCATCTTCGTCTTGCCCTTCTTGCCCTGTGCCACAAATAGAGTGGTGAGTGTGGCTGGCAAGTGAGGAGGGGGAACGGCGCCAGTGAGGGACCATCCATCCAGCCTACCTTTTCCTTGCGCCCCTTCCTTGGCTTCTCCTTCTCCGGCGGCGGCGGCGCCTTGGGGGTGGGCGGCGGGGGCGTCTGTGGGGGTGGTGGGGGCGGTGGCTGCTCGGCTGCAGTGCCCACGGAGGGCAGGGCTCCCCGTGCTGGGGCTGGCTGAGTGGTGGCTGTGGCAGCTAGGCTGACAGGTGTGGCGCACTCTGAGTAGCCCATCACAGAAGGTGTGGCAGGTCCCGTCACACCCAGGTAGCCAGACTGCAGCCCCAGCGCTGTGGGCTGAGGGCCAGCATGGCCCGGAGCCATGCGGAGGTTGGGGCGTCCCTGGATCTCGCTTTGGAGCCGCTGGCGTGGCCTCAGGGAGGCCAAGGGCACAGCTGATGGCTGGTACTTGCCCGTGGCCATAAGGGGCTGGCTGTAGATGACAGGGCAGCTGCCAATAGTGGCTGTGCGCTGCATCAGCCCCGGGCTCATCTCCACAGCTTTCCTCTTCTGCGGCTTGGCCGAGAGCAGTGGGGCTGGGCTGGGATCAACAGCAGCCTGGGAACAGAGTGCCGAGGTGAGTGCTGCGCCAGGAGCACCACTGAACATCCCTTTCCCAGACTCACACTCTGGGATCAGTGGAGCCCTGGTTTCACCGCTCACCTGGCTGCTGCTGGCAGCAGGGCGCACCAGAGACTTCAGGGGAGCATCTTCCTCAGTTCCGGGGGCAGGTGGCTCCTCGCCCCCCTCATCTTCCATCTCCACCTCCTGGATCTCCCCATCTTCTCCGGGTGGTGGGGGTGGCGGTGGAGGTGGCGGGGGTGAGTCTGGGGGAGGCGGCGGCGGTGGAGGCATTTCCAAAGGCAAGGGAGGTTGGAGGACCGGGACAGAGGACTGAAGCAGAGTCCAAAATGGAGTGAGCGGCATGAGAGATGTAGCAGGAACTTGGCCTGAGAAGGATTCTTTACAAAGGGAGCCTGAAGAATACACATTGACATGGGCATGACCACCCGGTCTACAGACCAAGCTGCCTGCCCCTGCCCACAGTCCCGCTCAGGCCACCAGCTCCCCCTCCAGCAGCTGGGACAGCTGGGATTCAGCGGTCCTGCTCAGGCCACC
This sequence comes from Lichenostomus cassidix, assembly GCF_008360975.1. Classification (NCBI taxonomy): domain Eukaryota; kingdom Metazoa; phylum Chordata; class Aves; order Passeriformes; family Meliphagidae; genus Lichenostomus; species Lichenostomus cassidix. The sequence goes on from NC_139486.1 coordinate 62,311,150, forward strand.
AGCTCTCCCTTCAGCAGCTGGGACACACCACGGACTGCCCTGGCCTCCCACACCCTGCTCTGCAGCCAGGACCCCCCACTGCCAGCAACCTCCTGTGTCCCTGGCTGTACCTGCAGGGCGCTCGGCGGGCTCCTCGGGGTGCTCTCCTTTGTCTTTGGGAGGTGGCTTTGGAGGAGCGTCAGGTTTTCTGTCGGTGCTTCGCTGTCCCTCCTCTTCGTCCTCCCCGTCGGGGAACTCCCATTGCGACTCTCCCGAGCGCTCGTTAACATAGAAATAGCGTCTATGCTCCCTAGATCACAAGAAAGAGAAGGAGGCTTCAGCTTCCCTTCTCCGCCCCCGACACTCCGAGGTGGGCCTGCCCACGACAGCGGTGCGCTCTCGCAGGGGAGACCCTCGTGCAGCGGGGCTGCCGCTCTCCCACACACAACAAACAACTTTGAGGACAGAGGCAGGAGAGGCCCGAGCCGACTCGCTCAAAGCTATTTGCTATCGCTGGCTGTGGCAACGTCTCCCTGAGCCCCCCACTCCGAGGGAGGGGAGGGCCGGGAACGCCGGCGACGTCTCGCTAACATCATGACTTTCAGCACAGCCTTGGCCAAAAGTCGCCCTCCGAGAAGAGGCACCGGGGAACAGCCCAGTGGAGGGAAGCGGCTGCCCCCCTACCCCGTGGTGCGCGGAGTTTTTTATGATACTCTTGGTGTCAAACACACAGTGAATGCTAGAGAGAGGGAGCGGATCTGGGAGCTGAAAAACAAAAGAGCAAAGATTTCAAACAAAGGAAAATTAATCAAGAAAGCCAAATAGACAAAGAAATGTTTGGGTCTGACCTGCTGGCAGGAGACAGAAATCTTGTTCTTCATTCCGTCGGTGAGTTGAAGTTTGTCCTTTGGAAGAGCTGTTGGTCAGAAGAGTTGATCCAGAGATCCTGCAAAGTTCACAGAGCTCTCGCATGCGCGACCCCCCAGGCCCGCCCTCCACAGCGCTGAACACTCGCGAGAGGGACAACCAGCTCTGTCCATCAGGGAATCAGCTCCGTTGCAAAGCACTGGGCACTCCATTTGGATCCTCCAGTTTGGCGGCCGGCCCAAACTCTGCGAGTGCCGGATGTTTCTCTGCCTGCCCAGCACTAACAGAAGCCGCTCTCAGTCTGCCAGAGGGACGGCGCCAGCGTCGTCGGGTGGTTGATGGTCACAAATCATGTCTGAGATGTCAGAGATGAAAGGTGAGAAAGGAGGAGAGCGCGTACCTGTCCCAGTGGCAGGACCAGCCTTTAGGGGTGGCGTTTATTTCGTATTGTTTAAGCTGTTCGGCTGCGTCTTGGAGTTTGCGTTTGAGGTAGTTTCCATTGAGAGCACCTTCTCGCCAGTCTGCAATGCGCGTCTAGAGGGCAAGAACCGGGGGAAGCCGGTGAGGTGGGCTGCCGGCGGCCCCAGGGGGGGACAGGACTCGAGGATCGGGAGGTTCCCTTCCGGCATGGGACGCGGGGGGCCAGGAGGAGGACACCCCGCCTCCGCGCCAAGCCACGCTCTCCCCCCGCCGAGGAAGGGAGGGCCCTGCGCAGCAAGGCGCCACGAGGCTCACGCAGCACCGGCGCTCGGACGGCGGATTGCATCCGATCCGCTCTGGAACACGAGGCCGGAGCGAGGGGCGAAGGCTCGGTTACCTCTGTCTGCAACAGCAACATGTGGAAGTTGGAGATAGATTGTCTGTTGATGCCCAGGAACTCCAATTTACTAGTCAGAGTATTTGCCAGCTCTCCAATCTGAAACTGCCAGGAGAAAGGAAGAGTCAAGAGCCACCCTGTGGGAGCGGCACCGGGTGGCTGCGGCCTGGCGGCTCTCGGGAAACACCGCTCGGGACCACCTGCAGCCCCTCAGCCTGGAAGGACTGGGACGTGCCACCCTGGCCCTGCATGCCTGTCACCCCCTCTGTTAAGTCCCGCTATGTCCTGCACCCCAGGGAGAGGGCAGTGTGGGTGGCTGGGTGACAGCTCCACAGACTGTGCTCGACTCCGTGCAGAAGGACAGCATGGGCTCAGGCTGCTCCGGTACTCTGGAGTTACAGCAAAAGCATCGCCACGGCAGAAAGAGTTAAATCTGAGTGTTCCCCAAATGAATGGACCAGGATGTCATTCCAGGTTCTGTAAATCATTGCTTTCCAGAGGAACTAGCTGGAAAGCACCGGAAAGGGATAACAGCTCTGGATTTACTTCAGAGCAGAGGCAGCAGCTACATCAAAACTCAGGTCAGCCCCCAGTGACCATGGATACTCAAACCCAGCGTCCCATGGGAGTGAAACTTCCAGCCTGGGAACACGGGGTTCCCTGTGTCCATCCCCCTGACTGGGGGCACTGCATGGAAGCAGCCACAAGCCAGAATCAGGAGCAGGAACAGGGATGCCTGCAAGCGGCATCACCACTGCTTTAAGGAGGACTCTAAAAATGTCTACTTTTAGCTTTGCTCCTCAGAAGAGGCTTTGGAATGTGCACCAAAGCCACCAAGGCAGCATTTATCTCCAGAGAGGGGATGGGCCAGACAAGCAAGCCCTAGAGAAGCCTAAGGCAGGGATATGAATTCCCATGTTAACATGGCTCTGGAGAAGCCAGGGAACATCCCGGAGGCAGAGGGTAACTGGGCAGTGGAGGCCCAGGCGCAGCTCCTGTAACCAGAGAGATCCCAACCCGATGAGCAAACGGTACCGGTTACCCAGGGAGCCGGCATTCCTCCGACAGCTCTAAGGGAATCCTGCATGGAAAAGCACCACACGGTCCGTCACAGCGCCCACTGGGACCGGAAGGAGAGGGGATAACACGGGACTGGCAAGTCTGGCCCTGCCACGGGCTTTTATTCTTTTAACTTAAGTAAACTCATTTTAAAATCAGGTTTCAAATGGATGCTGCACTAAAGGAGGCTTAGTTTTAGTCTGGGAACATCAAATCTCAACTTTAAGTTGTTTTATGGGAGAGATGTGGGATTTTTCGCAATGACAGCACGAAAGCCCTTCCCTTTTCACACCAGAAAAATTATTTAAGTGGTGGGAAATGAGGACAGGGATGGGCAACTCTCACTGCAGGTTCCACCCGGGCTCCACCATGAGCCGGCAATTCCCCATCTGCCACAGGGAGGTGACAACATTTCCCAACGTCACAAAATTACTCCAGAGCCAAATTTCACACTGCAGTAGATCTCAGGGTAACAAGTGACATGTGGACCAAAGGACAAACGGGAAAAATCTCCCCTACTGCTCTGTTAAACTGCCCCAGAGCCTGGAGCTCTGCTATAGATGCAGTGCAGCCAAAGGAGCAAATCAAGGCTCAGAGAAAACCTATCAGCAGGATGCTGCAAAAACCCTCAAGGCTTCCCCAGTTTGCATCTAAAAGTAATGCCGGGCGAAGGGCAGAGCGGTACCGTCAGCCTCAAGAAACGGAGAGATTACGGACGAAGAGTCTTCAGCCTGGAAACGGGACGACTGACCGGGCCAGAGACTGGAATATCATTATTGGTGAAAACAAAGTCAAGATCAAACTGGTTGTTCTCTGTCACAACAACACCCAGGGCTCAGTCTTTGCCCCCCCGCACCCTCTTTTCATCCAAGCTTTTGCTGCTGAATCCTACTGAAAAAGGGATATTGTCCCAGTCCTGCACAGCCTTTCCTTAACAAGCTGTTCCCACAGCCACACAGGGATCTGAGCTTTAAAAGCTTCAGGTGGGCCAAATCCAGAGCCCAAAGCTCTGGTGTTCACAGGGAAGAGGTGGCTGGGGGAGCATGTCCCTTGTCCCTTGGCAGATGGAGCACCCATCGTATCCCTCATCTCATGGCCATGCACCTCTGCCTCTCCGTACCTTTAAGTCCTGCTCTTCCTCTTCCATTTTTGGAGCCCCTTGTGATTTTGCTTTTTCCTGGGGCTCCTCAGATTCTGCCTCTTTGTCTGAGCTCAGATCGGTTGCTTCCATGCTTGGGGCTGCAGGAGAAGGAAGGACAGGTCAGTCCTTGTCCCACCACCTCCCTGGCAGTGTCAGCAGCTGGCTGGACACTGTGCCCGGAACCAAAGCCAATGTGGGAAAGAGCAGGGAGAGAGCTAGGAACCACCAGAGCCAGTGACAAGAGCCTGAAACTAAAAAAGAGAGATACTCACTGCCCTGTGTTTTGGTGGTGGGGATCCTTCCAGAAGGATAACATGGGAAGGGGAGGACTGGAGCTGCTACAGTGTAAAGCAGCAATGAGGCAAGGCCTGGAATATGGGGCATCAGGGAAGCACAAAGAGACTAACTCCCAAAATCTGTCATCTTAATAATCTGTCAATAACAGCCACCAGGTATTAAATAAGTTAATCATCTAAGACTGAAGTCCCCAAAAGCTGCCAAGACCAGAAGGTTTTGCCTTCAGATGACTAATTCACTGTCCAAGCAACCAATTCCAAAGAGGGAAGTTTGTGACAGAATCCCACAGCCCTCTGGGGAGAGGAACCCCAATTCCCATCATGTCCTGGTGCTGGAAGGCAGGACACTTCCCTAAATCACCCTATAGCAGTGGGGTGCTCAATTTACACTAGTTATTTTGGAGTGACAACTAACTGTTCTCCAGGTTAAGGTGGAAACTGGTGCTGCTGGGAAGAGCTGGCTTCAGGGATATTTGGAAAGCCCTCCAGCAAAACCATTCATTTTCCTATGGAAAAATGACAACACTGATTTAATGCCAGAGTTGTCACCCAACTCATATCCCTTCCTGAAGCAGGGGTGCCTCAGGGCTACAAGAACTCTGGGATGGTGCAGGCAACAACTCCTACTTCAGCAGGACACAGCCTGCTTCAGGCACTTAAGTACCAGTTTTTCCTTGGAAAAGCAGTTTTGTTAAGTTTTCTATCCTAAACAGGCACACTAATCTTGTGCTAGGAAGGGACTGTCACATCCAGAGAAAAGGATGCTCAGGAAGACCTTCTTGCTCCTCGCAATGCCCTGACAGGAGGGCTCTGCTCCCAGGCAACAAGTGATAGGACAAGAGGAAACAAAGTTGTGCCAGGGAAGGTTTAAGTTGGATATTGGAGAAAATTCCTTAACAGAACAGGCTGTCCGTGGGGATGGGGTCCCCATGCCTGGAGATATTTAAAAGCCATGTGGATGTGGCACCTGGGGACATGGGTTAGTGGTGGCCTTGGCAGTGTGGGGGAAACAGCCTGACTCCATGACCACAGAGGGCATTTCCAACCTGAATGATTCCATGATTCTACTGTCTGGGAGTCCCAGAGCTGCTGGGCACAGAGTGCTCCTTAAAATGCTATAGCTGGTGCATTTTGGGAAGCACAGCTCTGGAGGATCCAACATAACACGAGGGGTAGTTGTGTATGACTGATACATCCGCACACACCTGGAGTTGAACAAGCCCCACAGGAATTGGGGCTGCCTTGCCACAGGGGCTGGAGTTACGTTCCCTATGCACTGACTGTGGAGCCCTGGAGCTGCTCCAGAGACACTTCAGCTGTCTGGAATTTGGTATCAGGCAGCTCAGAAACTGAACTTTGGAAATGGAAGGTGACAGTTCGCAGTGTGCCACAGGCTGGATTTGTGATGTTGAGAGGAATTGGAAGGCAGTGGGATGTGAGGCAGCTGTTATTTGCGTGCCTTCTCCCAAAAAACCACTGAAAATGGCATAAGTGCCACTATGTGGTTTATTAGGATAAAGGAGTTATTCCAATGAGGTTGGGCTGTGACACAGCCACTCCTCAGCCTTGTCCCACCTGGCACACGTACCTCATGGCCCTTCCCAGCTTCTCTCTGTGGGTCTTCAGGGAAACAAGACACCCTGCTCCTCTCTCCAAAGGGAGCATTTTCACTTACCTGCTTCTCCTGCTTCTGGGCTTTCCCGGCCCATTTTGCTGGAGCCTCGACTGGCGGATTCAGGGCTGGTGGCTCCCACAAACAGTTTCCATTTCCCTCTCTTGGAGGCCAGCCTGCGGGATGCATCTTGAGAGGTCGACTGGCTCCCATCGGAGAGGGGGCTGGAGCCTGAAACGCTGCCGTCACCTTCTTCCAAGGCACGGAGCTCTGCCTGCAGAGACATGACAGCCCAGTTTATTCCAGGAAAGCTGTGGCTACATGTGTGACCCTGTTTCTGGGACAAATGTCCCCCCTTACCTTCTTCCTCTCCAGCACCATCTCCAGCTCAAGTGTGTCCTGCTCCTCCTCCTCCTCTGCGCTCTCCCCTGACTGCACTACGCTGCACAGATCCTCCTGCCCCGTGTCTTCCAGGGGGTCCCTGCTGGGCTCTGGCTCTTCGAGGACAGCTGGAGCCTCTTCTGCTTTTGCCTCCTCTTCCAGAGGCGGCTCGACCTCCTCTTTGCAGATCACCTTCCTTCTCCAGCGCTCCTCTTCCTCCTTCACCACGTCAGGCAGGAGTGGGGCCAGGAGGGCTGCAGCCACTCCCTTCCTCTCCTCCTCGCTGTTGGAGAGAGCCTGCACGCCCTCGTTCACTTCCTGCAGGATGAGCTCCCTGTGAGCTTTCTGACAGGTGCCAGAGAAAGAGCCCACGTTGCCAGCCCCCTCCTAGGGCTGCGGATGGAGCAGAGCATCCCACCTGCTTCCAAGGAAGCCCAAGGAGATGCCTACAAACCCCATGGCAACCAGAACCCACACGACTGACCTTCTTCACCTCCCGCTTGCCGAGGCTGGTCCCACGGCCAGCGCTGCCCGGGGCTCCCTTCTCCTGAGGGAAAGGCTCCGTGGCCGCCATGAAGCTGCCATTGGTGCCTGCCACGGTGCTGCTGAGGAAGAAGAGAGTGAATGAAGGTGGGATGGGACAACATTCCACAGGGCTACATCCTGGAGGTCTCGCCCACCTGTGCTGGTAGTGCTGCAGGCCCTGGACCTGCGTTGCCAGGTACTGTGGCAGCTCCCAGGTCACCTCGTTGCTCTGCGTGTTCCAGTAGTAGTAGCAGCCGGTGTTCTCATCCCAAACCTCCTGCCAGTCGCCCATCTCCAGCTCTCCCACTGCCGGGGGGACAAGGACAGCCCGTCACTCCTCTCTCCCCAGTGACACCCATTTGTCAGCACCCCCTTTGGAGACAGGAATGGGGCTCACCTCCAGCCAGCGAGCACTGGGTGTCGTACTGCCATTCCGGGGCCGGCGCTGAGCCCGTGCCGTTGGCTGTGCCCGAGGATGGGCCGGTACCCGAATCCTTGGGCTCCGGCCGGGGCGGCGTGGGGGGTGGCACGGAGGAGGAGGAGGAAGAGGAGGCAGTGGTGGGCTCAGCAGGCTGTGGAGGGGCTGTGATGGCATCGATCTCCTGTAAAAACAGCATCCCTCTGTGAGCTTCAAATCCCAAGCCGAATCAAAGCACTTAATGGATGAAAACAATGTCTTGGCCCCCTCCTCCCACCACCCCCTGCCCTCCCCGAGTGGCACTCACCGCCAGAAAGTTTGCCAGGGTGCTGTCGATGTCGGTGGAATTGCTGCCGTTGGCGTCGGCGGGACGCGCCGGCTTCTCTGGGGTCTCACCCTCCTCATCATCACTGTCGGCATAGGCACCCAGCAGGCACAGACCTCCTGCAGAAGGGACAGTGAGTCCTCAGGGGAATCCTGCTGCTGCTGCAGGGAATCAGATCCAACCCCCACCCTCCCCTCCAGCGGTCATCCCAGGGGGAACAGCCCCGTACAAGTGGCAGGTCAGCTTAGGGGCAGTCAGTACAGGAATGAGTAGGAAAATGTATTTCAGGATGGGCAATCGCCTCTTAGGAAATAAGAGCACGATTAAAATAATTGAAATGGAGACAACTCCAGCCCCAGAGTTAATTATTTAGGAAAGGGTTAATTCTCTTCCTTTAGAAACAATACTTAAAGGTTAAAGAAGTAATAATTAATTTGTATTAAGAATAGGGGGTGATGGAGAAAGAAACAAACACAGTTCCACCAAAAAAAACATGTTTAACACAAAAAACCCCACACTTAGGACCAGAAAATGCATATTTAGCACCTCCAAAAGCCATTCAAAACCTCAAAGCCTCCCACTTCTAGGACCAAAACCCCAATATAGATTCAAAAAAATCACGTTAAGGACCAAAACCCTACACTTAAGACCCCAAACCCTCCACGTTTAAGATCAAAACCACTAAACTTAAAACAAAAAGCCACTTTTAGGATCAGCCCCACCCCCATTTTGGTCTAAAAAAAAAAAAAAAAGAAAATCACATTTCGGACCCAAAAAATGACGTTTGAAAATCAAACCCCCCAAAGTTACGATAAAAATTACATTTAGGACCGAACCCCCTTCAATTTAAGACAAAGAGCCCTATTTAGGAACAGAACTCCCCCATTTTTTTTGTCATTATTGTGCATCAGGGGCCGCTCCACCCCTAAATCTTGAGATTCTCCCACTATTTTTTAGGAGAGATTTAATCCCGCGTCTCAACCCGGGGCGCTCCCTTACCTGTGGCCTTGACGGCGGCGGGAGCGGGAGGCGGCGGATTGGGCGGGTTGCGGGGCGGCTCCGCCACCGTCTCGGGCTCATCTGCGGGGCAGAAGCGTCAATTACGGGGGGCTCAGGCTGGGGGCAGCACGAGGGGGTGGATCGGGAGCCCCGGTCCCGCTAGGCCCCGCTAGGCCGCACCAGGCCGCGCCCCGCCAACAAAGCGCCCCGCGCTTCCACCCGCCTTGGCCGCCTTACCCGCTTCGGAGCCCGAGTCGCCCCCCTCGCCCGCGGGTCCCGCCGCCTCGTCGCGGCGCGGCGCGGGCGGGGAGAGCTGCAGGATGGGCCGGCGGCCGGGCGCGGCCCGCGCCTTCTTCCCCATGGCGGCGGCGGCACCTCGGGGCTGCGGCCGCGCGCGCCGTGCGCAGTGACGTCACAACGGGGGGCGGGGCGGCGGGCGCGCGCTCCCGCTGGATGGGGAAGGGCGGGAAGTTCTGGCTGCATCCTGCCCCGGGCACGGTCCTGTGCCTTGATCCTACGGCCCCATCCCATCCCATGCCATCCCACAGTCCTGTCCGGCACTCCGGGGTTGTTGTGATCCCATGCTATCCTAGAAGCACAATCCTGTCGATTTTCCTGGGGGCTGTAGCCCCTTCTGATCCTATGCCGCCTTCCCTAGAGCCGCCCTTGAGCTATATCCATTGGGGATATAGCTCCATCCTGCCCTACATCCCGGCACCAGAGCAAGGGCAGTCTGGGGATGATCCCAGAACAGGAGCCTCACAGTCCCCGCGTTTCCCACCACATCCTTACACACACCTGGAATAATATTTCCATTTTATTAAAGTTGATCCAAAAACATACCAATAAATAAAAGAAATTCCCAACAGTTCCATGTCCAGAGCAGCTGGAAAGCGAGGCAGGGTCATGGCCACACCCCCCAGCTCTGCTGGTCACCCACTGCCCACAAAAGGGACAGTGAAGGGACACGCCCACAGGGCACTCCACCTCCGGGAACCAGATCCTTATGGAAAAACAATAGGTACATCCAGCACCGCGGGGTGGGATGGTGACATTCCTGGCGATGTCATCTGGACTAGGTCCGGCAGTACAGACGCTCCATGGTGGCGACACTGACCTTCTGCTGGTAGTCCTCCATCCTGTCGTTCAGCTTCTCGTAGAGCTGGGAGAGGCAGGAGTCACAGGGGTCCCACCCCTGCTCCCACCCCCATCCCAGCGTTCCCCATCCCGGTTTTTGGGATCTGGGTACTCACCACGACGCTGTTCTCGCTGGCGCTGCTCTCCCGCAGTGCCTGCAGCAGCTGGTCAATGGCAGTGTAGGGAAGCCACATCGTGGGGGATGTTGGGGACAGAGGGACCTGGAAGGGACAGAAACCCTCACATCGTGTCCCCGAGGTACATCCTGCCACAGCCCAACAGCAGGTGAGCTCACCTCGATCCCGAAATACTGGTGCCCTTTGCCCAGCACAGCATCCACATACTCCAGGACCAAATCCACAGCCTCCTCCAGCAGATCATAGTTCAGGTAGAGGCGCAGCAGCTCGGCAGCATCCACTTCCTGCCAGAAAGAGGGAAACTCAGCCAGGGAATGTGACCAGGACTGGGACCACACTGAGAGGAACCTGCTCTGAGCCTTTGCACCAGGCATGGAGCACCTGGCACCGGTGCCTGGAGCTGGGAGCAGGGAGGTGGGGTGAAGCTGGCAGGTGTCCACTGGAGTGAGAGTGATCCGGCAGCTCTGGGACAGATGGAATTTTGGGATTTCTGGGGACAGCTGTCTCCCTGTTCTCACCTTGTAGCTGTTAATGAGCCAGTTGGGCAGAGGTATCCCGTGAGCCAGGAGCTTGTTGATGACGCAGCGATGGTACAGCCTGTTCTGGGATGGGTAACGCTCCAAGTAGGATGACAGCAGCCTCCAGGCTTCATCTGTGGCACTGGAAGGAAACAATTCCCCATGGAAAACATGCCAGCAGCTCCTGCCCTGCCTGTGAAGCCGTGGTGTGCTCCAGGTGACATGGGGACAGCGTGGAAGCACAGCTCTCCCCATGTCCCAGCCCACAAATCTGCTTTTAGGGGTTTTAAGGACCTGTGATCCTGTGGATTCCCACAGAGCTCCTGTCTCCAGATCCTCCCTCTCCCAAACTGCAGACACAGACCTACCTGGACTCCTTGGTGGTGACCAGGGCTGAGAGCTGGTTGGCTGCCAGCCAGTCCCAGGCCTTTGCCTGCGCCGCTTCCCCTCCCAGCTGGAGCTTGATGCACCTGCACAACCAAAAGCCATTGGAAGGGGCTCCCGAGCCCCTGCAGAGCCCAGCCCCTTCCCACCAGCATCAAAGCCACCCCTTGCAGGACCATTCCCAAGGAACAGCCCAGCTGGACAGGCAGGAAAAGAAGGCTCTTGGGCAAGGTCCACCCCCGAGCCCCTGTGTCCCTCCAGCCCTGTGTCCCCTGAGGTGGGATGGCATCTGGACATACTTGAAGGTGAGGCCCTCGAAGATGGGCGTCAAGGACAGCTTGAAGGTTTGGCACAGGGTGATGGCAGAGTCGAAGAGCCCAGCCCGAACCAGCAGAGACACTGTTTCCTCGGGTGTGGAGTTGCCTGAAGGCGAGGAAAAGTGGGTAAAGCCTCCCCCAGTAACACCCCAGTGCTCACTGGAGCCTTGCCCCATGTTACTCAGCAACAGTTGCAGAAGCAGGGCACCAACAGCCTCCATCACCCCACTGCAGCACTCCTCAATCCACAGCTGGAGACTTTCCTGCTCTCCAGAGCATCCCATGAACCCACATGGAGGTTGTGGGTTGGGGCCCTGGAGGGGCTGGACAGAGCAGCTGTGACCCATGGAGCTGTCCCTGGAGAGGGACACAGGCAGCAATACATGATGAGCAAATGCTGCTGCTGTTTAGAATCGTGGAATTTTTAAGGTTGGATAAAGATCTCCAAGGTCACTGAAGTTAGGGAGGTGGGGACAGCCTCATCACAGGTCTGTATCCAAGCAAACAAGGCATCAGCTCAGCTCTGCCAGCACAGAAACTGTGGCAGTTGGCTTCCTGCATTGTCACTCTGCCCTCAAAGCAGCTGTTCCATCCTTTCCCTGCAATCCCTCGCTGGGAAGTCACCTCCTCCTAACATTTAGAGGGGAAAGATGTGGACATGTTGTGTAACTCCTACCAGAGATACTAAAAGGCTCTGGGCAAGAGAGCTTTCTGTTCCCCAAAAGGGAACAACTTTGACAACTTTATAACACTGCTCCATGAAGCAGGATTGTCCAAGAAAATAACTTATTCATCAATATAAAAGGTTGGATTTGATGATTATGGAGGTATTTTTCAACCTTAATGATTCTATGCTTCCATAATTTCCAAAATTACATTTTTTGTCCCGACTCAGAAGCTCATCCCACCCCTACTGCAGACCACTAGAGCTTGGAAAACCCCAAAAATGGTGGAAAACTTAGAACTGGTTCTCGCAGAACCTGCTGAAGGCAGTGGCTGGATTTTATGGTAGGGATGGGAATTTGATGGTCCCTGGCAGCTTCTGGGTTTGCCTCTGGGGCAGGACAGAGTGGCTGAAACCCCCTCACCTGCCACAGCTGCTGCAGACACATCGTGTTCCACCAGGGTCAGCCGGATCCGTGCCAGCAGACATTCCCTCTCCAAATCCTCCAGCTCCAGGATCTCGATCTGGCGAGTGGCTGGAACAGATGGATACTGGGCTCTCAGCATTTCAAAGAGGGCTCTTTGGGCACTGTGCAGAATGTCATGGAATCATGGAATGGTTTGGGTTAGAAGGGAGCCTTAAAGCTCATTCCCTTCCATGGGCAGGGACACCTTCCACTGTCCCAGGCTGCTTCAAGCCCCATCCAACCAGGCCTGGAACACTTCAGGGATGGGACAGCCACAGCTTCTCTGGGCAACCTGTGCCAGTGCCTCTGCAACCTCACATGGAAAAATTTCTTCCCAACATCCCAAATAAACCCTCCCTCTGGCAGTGGCAAGCCATTCCCACGTGTCTTGGCAAGCCAAACCCTTGGCCAGAGCCCCTCTCCCACTCTCTTGGAACCCCTTTAGGCACTGAAGAGGCTCTGAGGTCTCCCTGGAGCGCCCATGCCCTTTTTTAAAAGCATCTCTACATCCCTCTCCCATCCTAAGAGGAGTTGTACCCCAAAAAGCACCAAAGGAATGATCAGGATTTGCTGATCCTTCCCTGCTCCCTTGACTGTGCTAATGTCCTTGATACCATCTTCCTGATCCTTCTCCTCCAGATGTTAGATAATATTTGGGAACAGCTGCTGCTTTGCCTGCCAGGCACATGCCACAAAAAAAAAAAACTCCTCAGAAAGAGCAGGTTTAAAAATACCTGACCTTAAATTTTCCTACTGGAATGCTGATGATAACCTGATTCCACATCCTGGGCTGTGGAGACACAGGCAGAGCTTATTTCTGACAGGATTTCCAAGGGCACAAACAGGCTTGAACAACTAGAAATTGCCTCAAAAAGCTGCTTTTGTTTTAAATTACAAGTTACTTCCACTGGAAAAAAAGTGCTGTCAAGGCATCAAACTGCTAGAAGCAAGCACAGGAGCTCCTTGGGGAAAAGCTGTTCCCTTGGGGAAATTGCTGTATTCCTTGGGGAACAGTGGCAGCATAGTGCAACTGGGAGACACTGGGAGAGTTAACGACCTTAAAATCCCCCAAATTATTGACCTGGCAGAGGCAGAAGCTGCCCTGAGCCGTCTCCTAGCTCACATGGGAGCTGCAGAGAGGCTGTGGAAACTGCAGAGGCACAGGAAGGACCAGTACTGGGCACTTACTGGGAACAGCCATGCACTCCCCATCATGGCTCCTCTTCGGGGATGCTCCTGGGCGCTCGTACTTGCAGGAAAAAGCAGAAAGAGGATTTTACCCACCTGGTTTCTGAAGGATGTATCACTAACAGGATAAATCCCAACAAGAGCTCTCCATTTCAAGCCTTGATTTGGACCAGGGAAGCTGTGCAACACCCCTTGGAAACTCAGGTTACTTTATCCCTGGCTACCAGGAACATCAGGATCAGGTGACCAGGCTGCAGCCACCTGAGTCCCTGAGTCCTGACTGGGATTTGAAACTGGTATTCCAGCTGTTCACACTCCCCATAATATTTGCTATCTTCAGCATAAGGTGATATATTCCAATATCTATCCACCAGCCCATCTCCAAAAGTTATCCTGCTTCCATGCTGCCCCAAAAATGGGGAATGGCACAAGGGTGATGGATAGAGTTGATGAGCAGGGCAAGATAGCTGGCCAAGAGCAGCAGATTAAGAAGCCAAACACCCCCATTCCCAGTGGGAAAGAAGCTCCTTTGCAGGAAGCTCAGCATTCCTACCACAGCTCCAGAGGCTGGCTGCACTATCCAGGCGTATTCTGGGCGGATCAACCGCAGGCAGTTGATGGCAGCCAGGAAACAATTTCCCTGCTTCTGGAGCCCTCGGAGCGTCCGCACCTCCCTGCCCAGCCGCATGCCGTACTCAAACATCACTGTTCCAGCTGAAAACAGGGAAAATCCATCAGCCAACAGCCTGAAGAGGCTACACACACAGCAGGGACAAGGAAGGGGTGTCCCAGGTTGGTGTTCAGGTAAGAGGTGCCATCCCAGGCTTTACCTTTCCGGTAGTTGTGCCGGTACACGTGGAAGGCGTAGAGCAGCTCGTAGTAGTTGTGAGTCATCAGATCCACAGCCCGAGCGTGGGACTCGATGATCCCAACGACCTGCAGCACACGGAGGCTCCCGTGGGTCCACAATGCCCTTACAGGGAGGGCTGTGCCCCACCCCCGAGCCCTGATCCCAGCGCAGGATTACCTCATTGTGCAGGTTCACGTAAGGGAATTCCACCAGGTCCTGGAGCTGGGATCGCTCACACAGAACCACCACTAGCTGGCGTAAGCAGTCCAGCTGCCTGCAGAGGGAAGTACAGCCCTTTGAAGGAGCAGGAATAAACCCAGGAGCAGGAATGAACCCAGGATTTAAGCCACGAATAACCACTTTGTGACAGGCTCCTGCTTCAGGATGAGCTCCACAGCTTTTTTCCTGGCTTAGAGCCAAAGTTAAACCGTCAGGTTTCTCCTGTGCTGGAAACAGAGATCCTCTAGAAAGGCCTCTCAGGAGGGCAGTCTCCGTCCCTCAATCAGCTAAAAAATACTCTCATTTCTCCTCTGTTATTCCAGTATTTTTCTCTGCTAGGATAAAGCCTCCTCTACCCAGTTCACTTTCCAAACTGAAAACTCAACACCAAATCTTTTCTTTATTAAACTAAATCGATTTGGCTCCTAAAGCTTTTAAACATAGAATGCTACACATGACCCTTCAGCCTCTTCCCTGTTTTCTTCCTCCCATTCTCCTCTTTTGACAGGGTGCCAAATCCCAGGTGTCCTTCAGATGAACATCCCGAAATTAACTCTTCCTTTGTAAACCCACCTCTACAAATTAACTCTCAACACAGCAGCCATGCCCTCCCCCACAGTGTCATTTTCCTTCCACATTCACAGAAAAATGGGAGCATGGACCTCCAACAAAGGCACAATCCTGTCACCTACCTGCCTGGATCCGGGTTTTGCGTTAAGGCTACATAGGCTTCGCTGTTGTGCCCCAAATCCAAGTGATGTTTGAAGATGCAGGTCCTTAAAGTAGCCTGAAAACAGCACAAACCAGTTATAAAACCAGCAAGAAATTCCTGTGGAAGAGGTTCCTGAAGAAACAGCTTGCTGGGAAAGAAGTGAGTGTACCTGGCTTCTCCAGTCATCTGCTGACTCCATGATGGCCAGGGTGGCCAGCTGGATGACCAGCTCTGGCAAGCCCAGCATCTCCAACAAGCGGAGGACCTGGGGAGGAAATACTCCAGTAAAGAGTTGGCAAGAAGGTTTCTCATTGGGTTTTTTTAGGAACTGCTCCTGCCCCCTAAAGATTTGTAAGGGATTAGACTTAAAAAGGGAAGATTTGGGTAAACCACAGGGATTTGGATGAAATCCCAGCACAACAGGACCAGGTTACGGCTTTACTGGAGGATTCACCTCTGAACACAGTGATTTTTCAACCATTTCAGCATTATTGATTAATTTTCTGGATCCTAAATACAGGGAATCCCTCACCAAGAGCCCAGCTCCAGGCTTACAGCCTGCCTGAACCACAGCATTATGCAGAAGGAAGATCCTATCTCAATTTATACACATTTTAATTTGCCTCAGAGCTTAATAACCTTCCCCTCAGGCAGCATCTTACATCGAGTCTGGACATGTCTGGCTTTTGCTTCCAGCAGCTGGATTTCATCCTGCTTTTTTTTGCTAGATAACAAAGTCCTTGGTGATTAGGAAACTAATAGGTGGAAAGTACCTAAATTTCACATACTGAGCTTGTCATTGCCCCCAAACAAAGTAAACAAACTACAGATGTTTCACATTCCAAAAACTAAGTTCTCTGAGGCTCAAGTCATTCCCTCGAAGTGAGGAATTGGGCAGGAATTCCCTCTCCTGTGTGGAAGGACACCTGAGTTTACCTGCTCAGGACTGTACCTTGTTGTAGTACTGTAGGCGTGGCGTGGAGACCACCTCCCCCTCCTCGGGCTGGATCAGCCTGTCCAGAAACTCCTCTCTTCCCACCTCGGAGGCAGCTTGGCAGAAGCAATCCAAAGCCTGGAACCAGACCTGGAATCAGCTCACTGTCCCCTCAGGTGACTGATCCCCCTGCTGCACAGCTGAGGTGACAGTGCTGCCTGTCCCAAGCTAATGAGATCTTCCCCAAAAGCAGATCCCACCACCCTGCTCCAATCCATCCTTTCCCAAAGGAGGCAGAGCTTGCGGGAAAGATGTTTCCTGTGCATCTCCAGCCTCCCAAAGGAAAAGGACCAGACCCCAAACCACGGGAAGGAGACGAGGGAGCACCTCACCTTGTGCCCCTCACCCATGACAAGGTAGCACCTGCCCATCATGAAGCAGCAGGAGCCCATGTTCACGTGGCACCATGGCTGAAGGAGGCGGATGTATTCCTGCGGGAGAGAAGGAATGGGAGTTTGGATTCAGCTCATCTCTTGCTTGTGATCTGCAGGCACCCAGGACTGGTGAGTTTTTGGTGGCCCCTTTAGTTGCTGTGTTCAGACAAATCCTGCTTCTCAAGTTCCAGGGCTGGTTTTTCCAGCCCCAAAGTCCCTAGGATGCACTGATCATAGAATCCTGGAATGGTTTGGGTTGGAAGGGACCCCTTAAAGCCCATCCAGACCCACGCACCTGTGAAAGGCAGGGACACCTTCCACTATCCCAGGCTGCTCCAAGCCCTGTCCAGCCTGGCCTTGGACACTTCCAGGGATGGGGCAGCCACAGCTTGTCTGGGCATCCTGTGCCAGCGCCTCAGTACCCTCACAAGGAAGAATTTATTCCCAATATCCCATCTAATCCTGCTCTCTGGCAGTGGGAAGCAACTCCCCCTTCTCCTGTCAGTTTATGTCCCTGGCCAAAGCCCCTCTCCAGCTCTCTTGGAGCCCCTTTAGGCATTGAAGAGGCTTCCAGATCTTGGAGCATTCTCTTCTCAGGGCTGCACATTCCCAGCTCCCTCAGCTCTTCAGAGCAGAGCTGTTCCAGCCCTGTAAAGGGGAGATATCCCTCACACACTCCTGGGAAACAACAGCTCTGAACAGCTCCAGTGTCTGCATGAAGCACTTCAGAAACAGCTCCCAATGTGCCCAAAAATCAAACAGGATTCTTTCTCCATACTGTTGCAGGGAATTGCAGAGGAAATTTGAGAACATGGAGGGCAGAGCAAAGGCTGCAGGACAATGGGCAAGGCAGACATTGGGAGAGGAATACCTGTGCAGCAGAGGGCCAGCAGCCAAGGAAGTACATGGATTACAGCATGTGGGAGGGAGCACTGATGGCACTGATAAATGGAGATGACCCAGCCTGGCTCCATGCCAGCAGAGAATCCTCATCATCCTTGGAAAAGCAGCCACATCCCACTAGCAGGGCTGCAGGACTCAGCAGGAATGGGGAGGAGAAACCGAGACTTGGAAGTCAAATCACCTCTACAGGTGCACAAACCACCAGAACCTCTTGCCTCACCTTTCTCAGCCATGAGTTCTCTCAAAACTAGGTGGTGACACATCCGGAGCCCGGATCCACTGCCCGGATTAGCAGCTACAAGGGATAAATCCCCCTCCAGCTTGTCACACACAATGAGCAACACGGAGAAGCTTGGCCCGTGTCCCAGGCCTCTGCTTTGTCACCAGACTGTCCCCGTGCCCGCCTGCTCCTCGCAAGGAGCTTCCTGTACCTCCACAATTCGGGTCACCGTGCTCACAGCAAAGCTGCTCTTATCTCCCCAAGGTCACGGCACTTAATCCAAGTTTCCGTGACTGACTGGGATCAGGGAGAGGAACAGAAGGCAGCAGGGAGGAGGAGGAGCTGGGCTCTGTGGATATAAAAGCCTGGAGGAGACAGCAGTGAGGCGAAAGCAATGCGAGGAGATTCAAAGCCTGCACATATGCCAGGAGGGCAAACAGTGCTGCTCCAGTCTTGGCATTTCCTGGCTCAAAAGCTCTGAAGAATTGAAATTCTTCTCTCAATTCTTCTCAGCAGCAACACAAAAGGAAGCAATTCAGCCCCCAGGTATGAGGGGCTGGGAGGATAAAAGGTTCTGCTGAAAAACAGGTCATCACTAACAGCCTGCCTGGCCCTGGTGCCTCCAGGAATGCCCAGACAAGGATGAAGCATCACGTGGAGATGCAGACAAGGAATCGTGCGGGGCAGAACTCGAACACAAACAACTCTAGCTGCCAAGAGCACAGGGAGAGGTGGAGGAACAGTGATCTAAAATACAGCAGTCTAAAACCTCTGGAAATCAGGAGTTCACTGTCCCTGCTAATGGAACATCAGAAGCAGCCAGATATGGAATGATAATGGGTGTTTCTTACAATGATTTTTAATAATAATGACATTTAAGAAATAGATGAGCCCTTTCTGGGCTGAAGAAATCCTTCTGAACCCAGATCCCATAGGCAGTCATGGGTAAAGGTGGCACAAGAAAGGCTGTGGGCACACCAGCAGCCAACAAGCTCTAGGACTGCTGGGATATTTAAACAGGCTCTGTAAAGGTGTTTCAGGAGCGCAGCATCACAGAGTCAGACAAGCCCTGGGAGACTGAACTCCTCCATGGAAAGGGAATAAAATAAACCTGAGTATCTGGATGCCCTTGAAAACAGATGAAAGAAAATGCAGAAGAGGATTCCCCCATGGCAGGGGAGTGGAATGAGATGAGCTTTAAGGTCCTTTCCAACCCAATCATTCTGGGATTCCATGATCTTAAATCATTCCCCATCAAACACTCTGTAGCATTGTCTGTGCTCAGAAAGCAGTGATTAGGGGTGGTGGTTTTAAACTAAAACAGGGGAGATTTACATTGGATATTGGGAAGAAATTCTTCCCTGTGAGGGTGGGCAGGCCCTGGCACAGGCTGCCCAGAGAAGCTGTGGCTGCCCCTGGATCCCTGGAAGTGTCCAAAGCCAGGCTGGACAAGGCTTGGAGCAACCTGAGATAGTGCAAGGTGTCCCTGTCCATGGCAGGGGATGAACTAAATGAGTTCTGAAGTCCCTTCCAGCACAAACCATTCCAGGATTCCATGACTAGGGAAAAGCAGAACTCCAGCTTTCATCCAGATGATGTTTTGGGGAGTCTTTCAACACCTGTGAGAAGGCTGGCATAACACACTCACCTGGAGCTGGGTGTACTGACAGCTCCCCATCAGGCACTCTGGGAAGAGAAAGCTGGGATTGCTGGGCCATCTGAGCAGAGGTTAAGGAACATAGGAGAATCCTGTCTGGAGAGCTTGGAGAACTACTCCAGAAGCCAACATGCCTCTCATGCTCCATTTGTGGGGGGAGAGAAGATTAAGCTACTCTTTATACAAGTCATTATTCTGTAATAAGATTTATCCATATTAGAACAAAATCACTGGTACATCTAATCCCCAGCTCCCGTTACCCTTCCAAATCTCCCAGCATCCCACCCCACCAAGTCAAGTAGTGAGCTCAGGGGTTTAAAGTCAAAAACTCAAATCCTTTATCATGCACCTAAACAGGATGAAATCTGCGAAATCTTAAAATACCCACAAATCCCATTAATGCCAATAACCTCACTCCTTGAGGAGGCTTGTCTTGGAAATTTGCGAGCGGAAAACTGATTTTGCAACAGCAGGAAGCTCAGTGGCAACAGATTCACAGCCAAGGATACAGAAGAGGCAGAAAATCAGCCACTATTGAGGTGATGAGGTGGGGCCAGTTCAAACTTGTCTCAGCCAAAGAGGTGTTTGGTTGCAAGAAGAGTCGGGATATGATGTGTTTTCTGGCCACTTCCTGGAAGAAGAGTTCCACGATTGTTTGAGGGCCGGATACTAAAAGCACAAATTAAAGGAACAGTGAGTAGAGGGCCTGCAGCAGAGATCCCAGGTTTTCCATCCTGTCCTATGCTCATCAGCCCAAACAGCACAGATTAAGTCAGGGCAAACCAAAAGCACATTCCACACTCCAACTTGTTAGTTTTGGATTTCTCCTGCCGTCTGGTTAAGTCAGAGGGAGCAGCAGGAGATCAAAGTGCTCCATCCCACAGTGTTTATTAACCACAGCTC
The DNA here is from genome assembly GCF_008360975.1 of Lichenostomus cassidix. NCBI lineage: Eukaryota > Metazoa > Chordata > Aves > Passeriformes > Meliphagidae > Lichenostomus > Lichenostomus cassidix. The sequence goes on from NC_139486.1 coordinate 62,331,212, forward strand.
AATTAAAACACACCAAAAAATGGCTCTGCTCCCTCTCCACTTGTTATTCCCAGCCCAGCTGCAGCTTTCCAGCACAACAGGGCTGGGGAAGCGCTGAGCTGGCTGTTTCAATCCCTCCCTCCTCATTCCAGCACCCCAAAAATCCCCCCTTACTGACTATTCTCAACGCCTCTCCCCGAGCTGCCACCTCCTTCCCTGCGTTTCACATATTTTTCCCCAAAGAACAGCGGCCAAACAGGACTTTCCTCATGAGCCAGCCAAGAAATAACCCACGACACCGGAGCACACAAAGGATGTTTTCAACTTCCCTGACATTTCCAGCTGCCTCCTGCACCCAGACTCTCCATCAGGGAGAACTCAGACTCTGAGGATGACCCGTGTCAGAAAGTGGAGGAAGCTCTTTCCCAGCTCACACGTGGCACTGCCGCCTGTTTGTCCCAGATTTTCCAGGCTCCCTCTGAAGTATCTCTGCCTCCAAGTGCTGACTAGTCACAGCAGGTTCTTACCTGCATATTTCCTTCCCATCCCTGCTCACCTCCTCCCTCTGGAACCACTTCAAGGCCCACATTTCCCTAATTAAGCTGCCTTATATCCTCACAGAAAGCACTAACCCAAAACTTACATCTTTGCAGCAAAACCTTAAAAACATGAACCAAATATCAGCTGCAATGTTTTGGGGAGGCATTTCCACATTTTCAAACATGTTTGGAGGAAGTACTTCTACATTTTCACACTTCCCTGAGCTGCTGCTCCTGGTTGCTGTAGGATAAAGGCTGGAGAGCAGGAGAGGTTGGATGGAGCAGGTTGCTCTGAACAACTCCAGCCAGGGAAAGGTGTCCCAGCCACGGCAGGGGGGTGGAACTGGATGAGCTTTAAGGTCCTTCCAACCCAAACCATTCTGGGATCCTGTGACAGACCTGGTCTGAGCTACTACAGCCACTGTAAAGTACACAAGGGCTGAGTTTGGCTGATGCTGCCAGGGTTAGAATGAATACTTTTTGGCTGAGTGAGGCATTCCCATCCTCAGGCGGAGACAAAAATCTGAGTCCAACACTCCAAGATCCATTGTTGTTGCTGTTCTGTTGGTTTTTTTTTTTTTTTTTTTGCAGACAGCCTGACAAACATCCCCACTTAAACCGGGGTCATTCGACCACACAGTCCATTAGCTTCCTGCATAAAGCACTTCCCTCAGGTGGCAGAGATAGGCTTAAATAACAGAAAGGGAGAGTTGATGATCCGTGGACACCTTACCCAGTTTGTGTGGTGTCAGAGCCGTGGTGTCTGCTAACTCCAGCACGGAGAGATGCTGCAGATTAGATTCCCTAGGGAAGAAAGGAGCCATCAGTGAAGAGACAACAAAACACCTCCTGCTTTAATTGTGCTCATTGTTCAGCTCCCACGGAGCACAGAACAGCGCGGCCTCGCAGGGCAGATTTAGCACAAGGCAGAGTCAGCTCAGAACATGGAAGGGAAAAAAACCTTCTCCAGGTGCTCCTGAAGTGATACTCCCACAGCAACCGCCTGCTTTCCACACCAGGAAGGGCATTTCAGGTGGATTTAGGAGGAATCAAAGCCAGGCCAGGTAAAGACTTACAGCGTGTCCATGGGGACGTCAGAGGCCAGGCACTGGCTCGCCCACCGGACCAGGAAGTAGGACAGCAGCAGGGGAGAGGTGCGGTGCAGCAGGTCCTGCTGGGACTGGAAGAGCTGTCCCCCTCCCAAAACCATCTGCAAGGAAGGCACAGAGCTTGGCACACTAGGAGCAACAGCAGGACAAGAACAACCAGAGAGGTTAGTTTAGCATCAAGCCCAGGTCATCCCTCCTGTGAACACCAAAGTGCTCAACAGCCTGGCAGGAACTCAGCCCTTGCCCCACCTTTTCAAGTGTTCAAGGCCAGGTTGGATGGGGATTGGAGAAATCTGGTCTAGTGGAAAATGCCCCTGTCTATGTCAGGGGCTTGGAATTAAATGATCTTTAAGGCCCCTTCCAACCCAAAGCATTCTAGGATTCTTGTCCCTGAGAGTGAAATCCTGGCTTTGCAGCAGAGATCACCTCAGGGTCTCCACAAGCTCCAGCAAAGAGCAGGAGTCACAGGAGAAGAAACAATCTGAGCTTTTGAAGGACACAGGTCCATCAGGGTGGGAAAGGAGCAGGTCACATGCCTCAGGGTCTGGGAGAGCCTGCCCCAGAGGGCACCTTGCAATGCACCTTAAATGCTACCAGGACAACCTTATCCAGGAAAAAGGGGTTTATTTTCAACCAGGAAACTCCTGCAGTGACGTTTCTAAGTAAATAATATTGGTTTAAACAAGGCTGTCCTTGTCTGGGGACTTGTTCCGCATCCCTGCATCCATCCAAAGCAGCAGCACTGTGCCTTAGGCCACTTCAGGCCTGATGGGACAGACCCAGACCAGTCCATCCCACCACTCCAAACACAGCTGCCATCCTGAGGGCTGTTTGCTCCAGCTGGAGCAGATTCCAAGGGGCTGAAACTGCAGCTTTGGAATGTGCAGCCAGAGAATGGCGCTACCATCGGTGTCGGGAGGGGGACAGGGAGAGCTGGGAGAGCTGCACGTGTGCTGATTCACACAGGTTGGAATCCATGCCCTCCTCCCACAAATACAGCCTGGCCTCCTGCTTCCTGGATGCTCACTGTGGAATAAAGGGAATTAGGCTGCTTTGCTTAGAAAGACAAAAGCAGCTGGAGGAGAGAGCAGGACCTGCCCAAGCCTCGGGCTATTCCAACAGCCTTGTGGGAAGAGACAGCGCTCCGCCCTGCACCAGCAGAGCCTCACAGGACTCCCAAGTCCCAGGAGCGTGGCAGTAGCTCCGGGGGGCTGTACTCACGGGATCTCCGAGGCGCAGCAGGAGCTGCTGGAGGATGAGCAGGTCCCGGCAGAGGAGGAAGCGCACGGTGCAGATCTTGGCCACCCCCCCGCACACCACGTGCGCCGCGGTGCTGCTGCCGAACAGCTGGGACAGGCTCATGCGCAGCGCCAGGTGAGGAGCTGCGGGGAAAACCACCCAGGTGAGGCAGGAGCCGCACAGGCAGCAACAATTCCCAGGAAAAGGACACTTCACAGCATTTCCCAGAAGCTGGTAAAGACCTTTCACCTCTTTCCATGTCGGCGTCTGTCTCATAGTCCATCTCTCGGATGAGCAATCCGATGGCATTGATGGGGTTCCGGATCTCCTGCAGTTTGCTGTGGATATCCTCCATCACATTTTCCCTGCAAAACCGAAAGGATCCTCATAATCACAAACGGCAACGTGACGTTCCAACTGAAGAGGGCTCCCTTACACTCCCTTCCAGGGAGGACTGGTATCTGATCAGCCTGGACATTCCTGACGGGAATCCTTGGCTGGCTTGTGAGTTTTATCTTACAGCGCCTGCAGGGAACAGTCTATTTATTCCACTCCCTCAGGCTACGAGGAAATAACAGACAGATAGTTGGCATTCCACGAGGGAATGATTTCGGGTTAGCACAGGAACCACACGGTTCTGACCTCTCCCTGCTGTCTCCAGGCACTTTTTCCACACCTGGCAGGAATTTCTCCCTCTCCTGCTCTCCAGGTTCTGGATGGAAGACCCTGCTGACACCAAACCACGATGCCCATCTCTGGAAATGTCTTCTGCAGCACAGGGCGAGGACCCTACACATCTCAAACGCCCTTGGATGTCAAGCAAGGACAGCTCCGGACAATCCCAGCTCAGCCACCCTGAGAAGCTTCTGGAAAACACATCTCCTTACGCGTCATTAGCTATCAAGTCCTCCAGGATCTGCTCTGCAGCCTTTTCTGGAGGCTGGAGGCGGGAGCAAGCCATTTCCATGATGAATGCCATTTCCATGGAAATTGATTCTCCAATCAGGCGAAGGCACTGGACAAGACAGACAACATCACGAGACATCTCCAAATCTGCAATGAAAGAATCTAACTGTGTATTTTCCAAGAGATTTCCAAGGGAAGGTGGGAAGACCATGCAAAAACCAGTTAGTTCAGCTCCTATCACCAGTAACAGCAGACTGGTCCCAGTTCCCTGTGCCAAACCCTTCCCCAATAACAGTGAAGCTGAATTGAAGCTCAGGAGTTGACAAGGGAAATATTTGGGCTTTATTATTTGGAATATAAAAAACTATGCAACAATAAAAAAATTAAATTCCCTCCAAGGGATTTTTTCCAGCCACAGGTTGAAAGGAAATAATTAGTGCAAAAAAATATATCCTGGAGAAAATGGCTCAGCTTGGCTCTGCAATCCTTTATGGATGAGATTTTAAATTAAATCCCATTTTTTGAAACTATGACTGTTTAAAACAGCCAGGGCAGGAACTGCTGGGGCTCCCAAAACGAGCCAAGGCCTCCAGTGTTCCTTCCCTCTGCTCCACAAAAAGCTCAACCAAACAGATGACGATCCTGCTTTATAAAAATATATAAAAATCACTCAAGCATAAAAGTAGAGCTTAGGTAACATTTTCCATTGCCTTTTTCCTAGTGAAATGGCATTCCAGGGCCAGCAAAGCACAGAGGGCACTGTGGTGGCAATATTAATGACATGTTTTCCATGCTCTGGCATTTACTTCCTGAACACAAGGAATGAACGACATGGCCCCTCTCCACAGCTGATGTGAAAATATTCCATAAATCCTGGAATGGTTTGGGCTGGAAGGAACCTTAAAGCCCATCCAGTCCCACCCCCTGCCATGGGCAGGGACACCTTCCACTATCCCAGGTTGCTCCAAGCCCTGTTCAACTTGGCACTGGACACTTCCAGGGATGGGACAGCCAGAGTTTCTCTGGGCAACCTGTACCAGGGCCTCTCCACCCTCACAGGGAAGAATTTCTCCCAACCCAAACCATTCCATGATTACACAATTCTATTTGCAGCCTTTGCGCCATTTTCTCATTGCTGGTGTGAGCAAAATGACAAGTTTTACAAAATAAATCTCCCTGCAAAGCCAAAATAAAACTATCTCCATGCAACTGTGGATCAGGAGCTCTTCAAGAGATCTCTGTGGAAGCTCCCACATCCCTGGCAGGAGGGAAAAAGCTCCATGTCTCCTCACCTTCAAAGATGGCAGCGTCATCCTCGGTCAGGAGGTGCTCATTGGAGAGGAGATAGAGGTGATCCACCAAGGAGCAGGGCACCAGGAAGGACATGGAGCCCTGAAAGGTGAGGACAAAGCCCTTGAGCTTCCCAAACCTGCTGGAGAAACCTCTCCAGGGAATCCCACCACCACCCACAGCCTCACCTTCTTCAGCAGGCACACCATGCTGGTGTAGGGGTTCAGGTGCAAGGCCAGGGGCCGGGAAAGAGCTTCCTGGTACTGCAGGCAGCAGGCATAGAACTTGGACCAGAATTCCACCTGCAGCTGCCAAAACTCCTCTGGAGAGCACTCGTATTCCGTCACACTGCCCTGGAACTAGCAGGGGCAAAACAAAGGAATCAGGAATGGCCAAGTAAAATAAGGACAAACAGGATAAATGAGGAAAATTCAGACCCAAAACAGCATGGGGATTTTTCAGGTAGGTCCCCTAAAAATTATTATTTGGATTCTTTGGAAGATAATCCCTCTATTTTGGATTCTCTTCCACAATTATGAGTAACAACTCTGTACGGTGGTGGCCTGGGCACTGTGTGATGGGTGACCAAAGTGCAGGCAGGGAGAAGAGACAGAACACCCAGAAGGATTCCAAAAATCCAGGAGGGAATGGAAAACCCAGGCAGGAAGGATGGAGATTTGTACTTTTTAAAACATCTGCCTGTGGAGCAATAAAGGATAAACCAAGACCCCAGGTTTATCTTTTATTTCTCCCTTTATCCTTGGCACCTAAAACATCATGACACTGCATGCAACAAAATATCCTGGAAGGAAAATCCATCTCACCTCACTTTCCACGGCTAAGGTGACTTCTTTCCTTAATTCATCCCACGTCAGATCCATGTGCCTCTCAGTTCCTTGAGAAAAGATCTGCAAAGCAGCACAAGACGTGTGGATTTTAAGGCAAAATAAAAGTCTCATCAAAGGTTCAAGCAGCATTGAGATAAAGCAGCACAAGAGCATCAGCCAGCACTTCGTGGGATAGAAGTGTTAAAAGAAAGGTCTGGATGCTAAATTTGGGACACATGGATGTACGGCAGTGTGCAGCCACCACACCTCAAGGGATTTAAAAGCCATGTGATGTGGCACTTGGGGACATGGGTTAGTGGTGGCCTTGGCAGTGCTGGAGGGAATGGCTGGATTCCACCATCTCTGAAGGCTTTTCCAACCCTAGTAATTCCATGATTCCATGACATATCCTGACAAACAGCACCACAAGCGGCTGAGTCCCCATTCACCTGGCTAAAGCAGGAGGAATGAAAAACAAGCTCAGCAACTTGCTGAGTGCTATCCAAGGTGAAAAACACAATCATCTGCAACCCAAGTTCTGCCTCTGGCTGTGGGCACACAGCAACTGCAACACGGCCCAGCAGCCACCAACTCACTCCAGGGATTCCCCATGAAAACATGCCTGGCAAGAGCTCCAAGGAATCCTGCTGCATCACATCAAAAGAGCCAGGAAGAAGCTGAACACAGAGTATCCCAAATTCCTTCTCACTTACCTGCAAAGCCTTCTGGATCGCTGCATTAGTGAACCGGCCGGGCATGAACAGATATTCCAGGTAGGTTTCCTGCAAAAACATCACGATTTAAAGAAGCTCAAGGATGAGGAGAGCATTTAAGCTGCTGTTTCCTTCCTCCCATTCTCCACCTCATCCTCTGGATCTGTGTTTCTATCCACACCTGGCTCCAGCCTGGGATCAAAGCTGCCTCCTGCACACTCCAGACTTTGCTTATTCCCATTTTCTCAGCTGAGTGACCTCATTTATTCTTTAGTGCTGTTTTACAGCTGGCTCACCCTGGGGTCCTGATCCCGTCGCACTGTCACCTCCTCCTCAGGGAGAGGCTGCACAAACACCTGGTTCCACTGGCCTGCGACATTCCTGGAGGGAAACAAACCTGGAATCAGCTTGGCATCCACCTGAACCAAACCTGTGGCTTACACCAGCAAAAAAAGAGCCCACTGGGTCTGGAAACAGAAGGTTTGAGGAGTGACAAAGGACAGATTTTGGCAGGAGAGCTCACTAGTGGCACTCCCAGCCCTAAGCTGATGGAACAGGTTCCTTCATTTAAATCAATGTTCTTCCCATTGAACAAGCTCACAAGCGACTCTCAGACTGACTAGTAGCTTCTTCTCCTGAAATTTGTACACTCACAGCATTTTCCACCCACTGTTTAACTCCCTGGCTCTGCACCAACCCACCCTCTCAGCTTTATATTCATGGATAATCCTTCCACATCACCATCTCCCCAAAACATGTTTTTTCCTGGAAGGGACCACCTGGTTGTTTTGAAGGAGCTGTGGGGAAGCAAAACCCTCCCTGTGCCACACTCAAACGGCACTTTCAGCAACCCTGCCACCTGATTTTCCATGCTCTGGCAGCTTGAATATAAACCTCTAAGCTGAGGACCTGTCAGGGTTCATAGGAGCTGCTCCTGCAATTATCCCAGTGATCCACTCCCAAAACTCACTGCTCAAAGTTGATGTATTTCACAACAGTTTGGTTCTCCTCGTTGTGCCACAGTGCCCAGATCTCAGCTGATGTTAAGGCAAAGTCAACCAGAGTCTCCTACAAAAGAAGGAAAGAGCCAATTTCCTTTCTTATCCTCAAATCAGAGTACAGCAGAGGAAGGTGGGTACTCAACAACAGCAAAATGTTCCCTTGTGTCATTTAACAGGCTTTGGGAATTGTTCAGTCTGGAGAAGAGAAGGCTTTGGGGTGAACAAACTGCCCCTTTCAGTACCTGAAGGGAGCTACAAGAAAGATGGAGAGGGACTTTGGACAAGGGCTTGAAATAATGGGATAAGGGGGAATGGCTCTAAACTGGAAAAGAGGAGATTCAGATGGGATATTGGAAAGAAATTGTTCCCTGTGAGGGTGGTGAGGGCCTGGCACAGGCTGCCCAGAGAGGCTGTGGCTGCCCCATCCCTGGGAGTGTCCAAGGCTGAACAGGGCTTGGAGCAACCTGGGATTGTGGAAGGTGTCCCTGCATATGGCAGGAGGTTGGAACAAGATGAGCTTTAAGGGATCACTTCCAACCCAACTATTCCATGATTCTGTGGTTTAAGTCCCAAAGTCCAGGCCTCTCCCTCCTGGGAGCCACCCAGCTCTCACCTGCGAGGAGAACAGGGAGGAGATGTGGTCAAGGCTGTAGCGGTTGCTCTCAGTGCTCACCAGCTGGAAGACACAAAACTACAAACACACCTCATAAATCACTTCCTGAAGGACTAAACCAGCACATCCCAAGGAAACTCATCATTCCAGTCCCTCTCCCTGCCTGGTGCTACAGGTAACAGAGCCTAGAGGGCAGGAGGGTTGAGCTGAGCATGCCGCTGGACCATCTGCACCAGCATCCTGGCTTCACCCTTCTGCCCAAGAACACTCATCCCTGCCTGGACCTGAAGGACTCCCCCAGGTCTTTCCAATAACCAAACCAGAAAAACGGTAAGACCACCACATCTGGCACTGCTGGTGACCGCAAGATGTGGGAAAAGAAGGAGACTAAGGTGGGAAAGCCGCAAATCCTCAGCTGCAGGCCCAGCTCTGCGTGTTCTTCCCACAGCAGAGCACTCGTGGGACAACAGGACTCATGTTACACACTCCTGCTCTGTGTGGGAATTCCCTGGAGAACAGGATAAGCTGTCCAACAGATGAGCCCAGTCTGTGCCGTCATTCCCTTCCTGCTAAATTTATCCTCCATGTTGCAGAAGCACCCACACACTCCTAGGAGCCCAGAGCAACACACCATCAGCATTTCCATGCTTTTAGCTCCTTTTGGACCTTTCCTTTTCCCACGGCACATCCGTTTTTGGAGCAGGAGGTAAACAAGTGAACTAGCCCTCATGGATCAGCTTAGTCACACAGGGAATTCCACTCCCAGGGCTCAGGCACACATATCCCATAGTGCTGTGAGGGGGGAAAATATTTATTTACAAAGCACTGATCCCTCCAGAAGGTCACACATTAAACTTTTCCCTATTTCTTGCCTTCTAGACCCAAATCCTAGGAGAATGGTGCCTCCTCCTGCAGCCTGAAGAGCCCGTGGCTCCCTACCTGCCCTCGCTTGGGAGCGTGCATGTAGACTCCCAGGTAGAGGCCCAGGGACTGGGAGAAGGCCAGGCGCAGGCGGTGCCCGGTGCCAGCTGCCAGCCGCAGGTCCTTGCTGACCGGCATGAATTCCAGCAGATCTGCCACCATCAGGCACATCTGATCCTGCAAACAACACAAGCATGGGGACAGGGGCTTAGGAAAGACTCAGCATTGAGAAACTGCTCTTCTCCCTCCTCTCCTTCCCCTTTCAGCCAACATTGGCCCCGAGCTTTCTGCAAAGGGGGTAAATTAGGGCTCCATACATTTACCTGAGCCACTCCTTGGCTTCTCCCAGCCCACCTGGGCCCCCTTCCCACCAATCCCACAGGCTGCCAGAACCCAGGCACGTTAGGATAAAGCTTCCCCTCCCTCCTACAGCACATTCCAGTGCCACTGAGCCGTGAAAGTGCTGTGCTGCTCCATTAGCTCTGGCACTCAATGTCTGGAGCAGAAGGCTTTTATTAACTTCTTGTTGACAAAGACACTTTCATTACTCCTGAAAGCAGGAGAAAATCCATTTGGGATGGCTCCTTGGGCCTCAAAGCGCTCCTGTCTTCCCAAATGCTCTACTAGGTCTGGAAATAACCCTTAGCCCAGGAATGAGGCTGGGCAGGAAACCCCTCACTTTCCAGATACTACTACGAACACATACCATATCTGTTCTCACATATTGTCCCAAATCAGAGCATGGAGAGAAGCCAGTGACAATTTAATGGCAGACAGATCCATGCCAAGCACTCACCCATGATTCCTTGGGCATCACTTTGCTCCCCCAAACCCAGACTCTGCTCACCTTGTAGGACCACATCCGGAGCTTATGGTCCTGGCAGAGGGCGAACAGGAAGGCATCGTGATCCAAGCAGTGCACGGAGAGGCTGACGGGAACATCCAAGGGGCCACCATCGCCTCTGGAAAACCAGAGGTTACATCAACACCTTCAAAGAGAATTCCCCATCCCTGAAGTGTCCAAAGCCAGCCTGGACAAGGCTTGGAGCAACCTCATCTGGTTGAAGATGTACCTGCCCTAGGCAGGGAATGGAACTGGATGAGCTTTAAGGCTCAGATCATCCAATTTAAACCATTCCAGGATTCCATGATTCTAAAATCAAGGCAGGTGCACAGATACAAGGCACTGGGGTTCCACCGTTGTGTTTAAATCCAAATAAACCAGTGGGGTGAGACTGGGAGAAGGGAATGTTTCAGCATCCATGGAGCACAGGATCCCACCACCCCAGTGACACCCAGCTCTTCCCTCGCTTTGGTGGAGCTGAAGCACATTCCCATTTCTCCATCCCCAGCCTGATACTTGCAGAATGCAGGTGAAGGATCCAGAGGGAAAAACAGATCTGAGCAGCCCCAAATATGAACCCAAGCAGCCTCCAGCAGAGATCCTGCCAGCCTCTGACAAGGATCCAAGAAGACACAAGCAAGGATCCCAACAGCCCCAGGATATACTCCCTCATGGTCAGAGTCACTCAAAGGCACTCACTTCCACTTGCAAGGAAAAGGCCCTAGGATCTGTCTGTGTGCGCTTAGCCACCTAACAATCCCAACCCTAACGATCCCAATCCACCACGGCGCATCCATGTGATCCCAAACGTAACCTCTGCCGGTCAGAAACACGCCTGGCTCCTCAGCACAAGGGCAGAGTAATCCCTAATCCGTGCTGGCTGCAAGCCACATCCTGAGCAAAGCCTTGGAGGCCAATTACTAGAGAACATATTCACGGACACATGGAATCAGCAGGACCCTGTTAATCCAGCATTCCACTCCCAACTTCCGTACTCCGATAGTTCCTGTGACCACGTTAACTTTTTCAAATGGTGTATTTATAGGTGCCTGTGTGACTCGAGCTACAAATTCCAGGTGAGGGGATCCAAAAGCCAAAATTAGCTCCATTCATCTGTCTCCAGGCATTCATTCACCTGATGGCAGTCGGCATCCAGCCTGTGAGGAAACGCTGCACCACCGAGCTCTGCTTCAATTCCACCATGGAAACACTTCCTTCAAAAACAACAGGAAAATCAAAAATTAAGATTAAATGAAATTCCAATCTGGGAGAGGGGTTCTAGCTCCCAAACCTTACCTGGACCATCGGGAGGAGGCAGCTTAAGCACAAAGATCCCTCCCGAGGCAGAGGGAAGGGCAAAGAGAGCCTCCCCCTCGCTGCTCAGCCAGGCTGCAGAGGCCACGGAGTTGGGAGCCAGCCCTGGCACGCTGGGAATCACATAGTAATTGGAAGGATCCCTGATGTGGATTTTGCTGATATCCGTAAACACCGACTGCACTTGGCTCTCCGTTATCAGCTCCTGGAGGAGAACAGGACAAAACAGCCTCAAGTTGTGCCAGGGAAGGTTTAGGTTGGATACCAGGGAAAATTCCTCCATGGAGAGGATTATTAGGCATTGGAACAGGTCCAGTGGTGGAGTTCCCATCCCACGTGGATGTGGCACTCGGGGACATGGGTGGCCTTGGCAGTGCTGAGGAATTGGCTGCACTCCATGATCCTAGAGGATTCCATAAAACAGCAAATCCTGAACACACATAGCTAAGGCACAGAAAAGAAACACCAGGCACTGATGGAATGGCAACTGTCTCCTTGATAAAAAGGATTTCTCCAGTAAAAAAAATCTTTGGGACAGCTCAGAGAAAAGTGCTGGTGACAAATCCCAGGAAGAGCAGTTCTGCCACAGCACAGGGTCATCCCTTGGGAAAGCTCTCTGGAGCTCTAAAAGCAGGAGAGAAGCTCTCCAAGAGAGGAGAGGGTCCTGGCGAGATGAAGGCACAAGACAAAAAGTCGGAGCAAACTAGGGAGAGTCATGGAATCCTGAAACAGTTTTGGTCACAATGGACCTTAAAAACTATCCAGTTCCAACCCACATCCACAGAAAGATGGTAAACATGATATAAACCCTGCCTAGGATCCATGTTCCACATGATTCCAACAGAGACAAAACCAGCCTGCAGCCTTCTCAGCTGGGGGAAAAAAGACAATCCAGCTGGGAAGGGCTCTGGAAAAGCCGAGGCTCATTCCCAGCAGCAACTCAACTCCAGTGTCACCACAATCCACATGAGACAGACTGGACATTCGGCCAGTTCCTCAGCAAAACGCAGCTTAATTCCCCAAACTCCTCTTTTCCCTCTTGCTCCCGATGTATTTTGAGTCACCTGCCCCCTCCCAAGCCCTCCCTGTGGTGACAGGGTCGCCTGCCCTGGCCCCCGAGGACACTCCCGAGGACCCTCCCAGCACTCACGCTGCGGTAGAGGCGGGCGGGGTGCGGCAGCAGCAGCCGGTGCACCGTCTGCGCCGTGAGCAGCAGCACCACCAGGTGACTCTGCACCTCGCACAGGTGGATCCCGCCCGGCAGCACCGGGCAGCCCTGGATCCGCAGCCGCACCGCGTTGTTCAGCAGGTTCACGTCCAGCGACTCCTCCACCAGCTCCACCGTGTCCCCCGACGTGCTCCTGGGGAACAGAGGGGTAGACGTGAGGATGAGGAGGGTCTGAGAGGGGAGAGAAGGGCAGAGATGAGGATGAGGAGGGTGTGAAGGGGGAGAGAAGGGCAGAGATGAGGATGAGGAAGGTCTGAGAGGGGAGAGAAGGGCAGAGATGAGGATGAAGAGGGTCTGAAGGGGGAGAGAAGGGCAGAGATGAGGAGGATCTGAGGGACAGGAGAATCTCAGTGAGGTGAAAAGGTAAGAGCTGAGGGGAAGGTGAAGATAAGGAGGATTGAGTGAAAGAAGGGTCTGAGGAGGGTGAGAAGGGAGAGGTGAGGATGAGGAAGGTCCAAGCGGGGCGAGGTGGGCGGGGACGTGCACTCACCATCGCACCCAGCGATTCCTGGTGGCAGCCCCGAGCTGCGCGCTCTCCTGGTAGCAGAAGCCGCCAGCGCTGTCGCTGTAGCGCCCGGCGGGGAGCGGGGCGATGCCGGGGGGCATGAAGACCAGCTCCTGCGGGGGTCGCGGCGGGGCCCGGCCGGCCGCGCTCAGCTCCAGGCAGCTCCGCGCCGCCAGAGCCGCCGCCATCTTGAGCCGCCGCGTTCCCGCCTCGGCCGCGCGGGGCACGACGGGACGGGGAGGGAGCGGGCGCCCCCTGGCGGGCGGGAGGACGGGGGCAGGAGGGGAGGAGGGGCGGGGCGCCCCCTGGCGGGCGGCAGGACAAGGGGCAAGAGGGAGGGGGAGGGGGAGGGAGAGGGAGAGGACAGGACAGGACAGGACAGGACAGGACAGGACAGGACAGGACAGGACAGGACAGGGGTCTGGGATGGAGATATGGGAAGGGGACGATGGGGAGGAGACAATGGGGAGAAGGTCTGGGGAGGGGAAGAGGAGTGACTACAGGGAGAGTAGATATGGGGAGAAGGGAAAGGGGATTTGGGGGTATTGTTGAGGACAGTCTGTGAGATTTGGGGCAGGTTGCTGGGGGACAGGACAGGGGCTCTGGCTTAGTGGGGGTGTGTGCCCCCAGCAGCATCCACCCTACCTGCTCCTGACACTCACCTGTGCCCACACCTCATCCTGGCGGAGCAGCCACAACCATCTTCCTGGACATGTCCAGCACACTGGACTCAACCACTGCCACAGCACATGTTCCCGTACTGGCGAGGACAGTGGGGACCCCACCATCCCATCCCATGGATGCCACACGTCCCCTCACAATGCCACCCAGTGCCGGTGCCGGGCCTGGCCAGGCTCCCACTGTGCTCGGAACAATCCAGCCTTTTAGCGGGATCCAGCGCCCGAGGCACAAGGCGCCTGCTGCAGAATGGGCTCATTCTGGTGGCAGGTGCCGTCAGGGGCCGGGGGCTCCAGCTGGCCCGCAGCTCTGTTTGGGGAAGGGGGTGTCGAAGCCCCCGGGATGCTGTGGGAGCCATGGGGAGCTGGCACAGCTGGATTTGGGGCTCAAGTGTCATGGCAGTGCCAGGGCCATGCGCCGGCGGTGGAAGGGGCTGAGGTGGGATGGAGGGGCTCTGGGATCAGCCCCTACCTGCAAGCACCCGCCCTGCCTTGGCACCGAGGGGTGCCCCACATCCACCCCGCGGCTGGTGGCACTGGGCGTCCATGTCCCCACAGGCAGGAATGGGGAGTGTCCATGGCTGGGGCTGGGACCCCTTTGGGTGCACGTGTCCCCTGGGACCCCATGGGTGACCCGGCTGGTGCGGGGTCCTCTCTGCCACGCTCGGTGCGCCCCCGGGACAGGATTGGGACCGTCCCGGGACCGTGCCTGGACAGTACCAGGAGTGTGCCAGAAGCATGCCTAGGTCGGTACCGGAACAGTACCGGGACCATGCCAGGACCGTGCCAGGACAGTGCCTGAACCATCCCTGGACCGTACCTGGACCATACCTGGACTGTGCCGGGGCCGTTTCAGGACCGTACAAAGACTGTACCGGGACCACACCTGAACCGGACCGGGATAGGGACTGTACCGGACCGTGCCCCGCGGTCACACCCGGGCTCGCTGCGGTCCTGTCCCGCTCCCAGGCCCGGGAGTTCCCGTTCCCGGGGCCGGGCGGGGCGGCCGCTGTCCCCGCCCCAGGGCGCTCCCGCCGCTTCCTGCGGGCACGGCCGGGACGGGGCGGAACGGGACGGGTCGGGGCGGCGGCGGTAGCGGAGTGCGGTGAGTCCGGCCCGGGCGGGAACGGGGCACGGCCGTGGGGTCCGCGGGGGGGAAGAAACCGGGGGTCCCACTCGGGCGGGGTGGGGGGGGATAGTCCCGAGGGTCCCCGGCAGCGGGGGTCTCCCGGTGGGGCGGGATCCGGGGGGCCCGGTGCGGCAGGAGCCGTTGCATCCCGGTGGAGCGGGAGTCGTGGCATCCCAGTGGAGTGGGATCCCTGGGACCCGATGGGGCGGGAGCCGTTGCATTCTCGCACGGCAGGATCCATGGGTCCCGGTGGGGCAGGAGCCGTTGCATCCCGGTGGAGCAGGATCCACGGGTCCTGCTGAGGCAGGATTCGTGGGCCCAGGGGTACCTGGAGCTGTGGGCTCCAGTGGGGCAGGAGCTGGGGGTCCCCAAAAAGTGGGAGCTGTGGATCCTGGGGTCCCCGAGGTGCAGGGGACAGAAAGACCTGGGGGTGCTGGGAGACCCCCGGGTCAGGCACCCAGGGAAATGGGAAGTGGTTCCCAGGCCGAGCGGGGGGTGTAGGACAGGCTGTGGCACGTGGGGTGGCCCTGGACGGGGGTCCCAGTATGGGGTGGGGGTGTCCTGCGCCCCTCCTTCGGGATTAGGCGGTGCGACGCCACGGGCGCCGGGCTCTAAGAGGCTTTGTAAGCCCCGCGGGTCGGTGTCGCCGTGTCCCGGGAATGCCGTGACACGGGGACCCCCGTGGTCCCGAGCCGCCCTAGTCCCCGCGGGCGGGAGCGCCGGCGCCCAGCCTGTGCCCGCCGGGCAGCGGCGGTGCCAGCCGGGGCCGGGAGCGACGGCCGCGGCAGCTGCGCTGGAGCCGGCGGCGACCTGCTCGCTCCCAAGGCCGCTGGGATTCTGGAAAATGCCTGGAAATGGTGAACCGCCTGCCCTTATATGGCTCCGGCGGGCTGGCGCGCCGCGGCCCCTCTCCCGGCGTGCCGTGCCTTGCCGTGCCGGGATCCTGGGAAAACGCCGTGGGCTGTGCCTCGCGCCCCAACTCCCGCGCTGGAATGTGCAACGGGGCTGGCGATCCCACGGTGGGGAGAAAATCCCACCTCCCTCCCGCCGGCACCGGCGGCTCGGCACAACAAACCCGGCCCCTGCCTCAGTTTCCCCCACCGGGGAGTTTTGGGGACCCCCCGGAGCCCCCTTTTCGGCACTCCAGGGGGATTGCCCGTCCTGGCGGGGTCGGGGAGGGTCGGGGGAGTGAAGGTCAGAACTAATCCCGCTCGGAGCAGGCGGGAGCCGGGGGGCTCTGGGCGGCCGCGTGCCCACCGAGGTGACACTGGGGGGGTAAGAGGATCAAACCCCCCCGATCAGAGGGGCGGGATGACGGTGGCCGAGGGGCCGAGGCGAGTGGCCGCGGTCTCGGTGACGTGGGAGCGGCGCCGTAATCCCGGTGCTCTGAGCGGATTAGGATGGCCTGGGGGTGGCCTTCGGGGACGAGCTGCGGTAGCCACAAATCCCCGGCCAGGTGCTAGGTAGGGGAGCCTCTGTCTGGTCCCCCAGTGCCACCTGGGGGGGTCCTTTTGCCTCCCCCCCGGCAGGGTGGGATCGGGGTCGGGCACTGCCGGGAAGGATGCTCGGGGTCTGCTGTCTCTGGTGTCACCGGCTGCCCGTGGGGCTGGGGACCCCCCCGGGGTCGGGGTGACCCTGGGACCGGTTGTGCCATGCCTGTAGGGGTGAGAAATTTGGGAGCTGGGGGGGGGGGCTGCTCCCCAAATCACCCAGATCCGGGGTGCCCAGGAGGTGTCCCCTGGCAGAGTCCGAGGTGCCAGCACCCGGGGTCCCGAGCTGTGGCATCACTGGGGACATGGGGCAGGACCTCACTTGGGGGGCACCGCGGTGGCTTTTTGGGGGGCTCCTGGCGTGCTCGGGGAAGCCCCGGGGAGGGCGGCGGCTGGATGGCGGCCACGAGGCCCGGTGGGTGTGGGGAGGCGCCGACGGGAACCGGCCTGACCGGTTGGGTGCCGGCACCGGGGGTGCCGGGGGGCTCGGGCAGCCACGCCGCCAGCGCAGCACGTGGCCCAGCTCAAGGTCACTGTCCCCAGGGCCGCTCACAGCGGTGGGTGGCCCCGCGGTGACCGGGCTCAGTGGCCTCGACACTCCCACATGCTTCACCACTGGCCACTGTTTCTGGGCGTCCCAACTGTGTTTGTGGCACCGAGCGGTTTCGGTGGCGCGGGAGGATCCCGGTGGCACCGGTGGTCCGGAAGGGCGAGCCGGTGCTGAGCTCACCTGGAAGGTGTCCTGCGGGCGCGGCCGTGACGCATGGTCCCCGTGGGTGGGGGTGGAGGCGCTCGTCCCGCCTGGTCCCAGCACGGTCCGCAGGTCTGGGATGGGCATGGGGGCTGAACTTCCAAATCTTGGCATTGGTGGGCTGTGCTGAGACCACGTTGTGCTGTTTCCAGGCATTTTTGGGGGTGGGGGATGCTGGCACCCCTTGGCATAAAGGGTTTGGCCGTCAGGGCTCTTCATCAGGGTGACCCCCTTGATGCCACATGCCACCATATTTGGGGGGTCTCCGCACCACCTAACCTGCCATTCTCCCCCCAGAGCCACCTTGTGCCCCAACGGTGCCAGGGGATGCCGGGATGCCGGTGCCCGCGTGCCTGCAGCACCCTGCCCTGAGCCCGGAGCCCGGCTGTGCCATGGAGGATCCGCCCGGCGCCAGGACCGAGCCGTGGGCAGAGGGCCTCCACAATGCCAACAACAACGCGTCCCCGGGGGGGTGGCCAGGTGCCCGCGGTGGGCACCCCTTGGCAGCTTTTGGGAGTCCCGGGGCCAAGCCCAGCTACCTGGACCGTGTGGTGCAGGAGATCGTGGAGTCGGAGCGCACCTATGCCCGCGACCTGCGCAGCATCGTGGAGGTGGGCAGCGGGGGGCACCCGGGGGGACGCCCCTTGGGCGGGGTTTGGGGTCTGGGGGTGCAATGGTGCCACTGTGGGTGCCTGGCAGGGTTACCTGGGCAAGATCATTGACGCAGAGGAGCCGGTGCTGCGGCCGGAGCAGGTCAGCGCACTCTTTGGGAACATCGAGGACATCTACGAGCTCAGCAGGTGGGGGAGCTGGTGCCACTGCGGGGAGGACTGGGGTGCCACCCTGTTCTGTGGGTGGTGGGGGGAAGCTGTGGTCACCCTGTCCCCTCTGTGCCCCCAGCACCCTCCTGCAAAATCTGGAGAGCTGCGCCAATGACCCTGTGGCTGTGGCCGTGTGCTTCGTCACCCGGGTAAGGGTGGGCAGAGGGGAGGGCACTGGGGTGACACCAGGGGGGACACGTGGTCATACCAAGCTCTCACTGTTTTCCCCTTGCCTGCAGAGCCAGGAATTTGCCATCTACACCCAGTACTGCAACAACTACCCCAGGTGGGTGGCAGGCACAGGTCAGGGAGGTGGGCAGGGGGCACACGGGTGGGCAGGGGTCTGAGCCCCCTTCCCACCCGCAGCTCCGTGGCTGCACTGACTGAGTGCATGAGGAGCAAGGTCCAGGCGCGGTTCCTGCGGGAATGCCAGGAGCGACTGCGCCACGCGCTGCCCCTCGGGGCCTACCTGCTCAAGCCCGTCCAGAGGATCCTCAAGTACCACCTGCTGCTCCAGGTGAGCTCCCAGTGCCTGGCACAGCACAGTGCAGGTACCTGCTGTGGCGTGGGCACCTGGCACAGCCTGGTGTGACAGAGGGAGAGGCCACAGGCATCTGGCACAGCCTGGGTGCCTGAGATGGCACAGGGACATGGCTTGGGTGCCTGTAGCAGTCCAGGCACCTGGCACAGCACATTCCCGTGCCCTGATGCCACACGCTGTGCCCAGGAGATTGCCAGGCACTTTGAGCACAAGGCAGGGGACGACTACGAGCTGGTGCTGGAGGCCATTGACACCATGACCTGTGTGGCCTGGTACATCAATGACATGAAGCGCAAGCACGAGCACGCCATCCGTCAGCAGGTGGGTGCCAGGGGGGCACATGGGGGTGCTGGATGGCACCAGGTGACACGAGATAGGCACCGTGGCAAGGGTGCTGACGCTCCTGTCCCCGGGTCTGTGCAGGAGATCCAGTCACTGCTGCTGGGCTGGAAGGGGCCAGACCTGACGAGCTACGGGGAGCTGGTGCTGGAGGGCACGTTCCGGGCACAGCGGGTGCGCCATGACCGTGCCCTCTTCCTCTTCGACAAGGCCCTGCTCATCACCAAGCGCCGTGGTGACCACTACATCTACAAGAGCCACATTCCGGTGCGGGATAAGGACGGGAGACTGGGAGGGTGACAGGGATGGGGGAGCCCACTGGGTGACAGGGACCCCAGTGGATGCCAGGGATGGAGGAGCAGGGTGGGTGCCAGGGACCCCAGTGGATGCTGAGGTTGGGGGAACTGAGGAGTGCTGGGAATGTGGGACCCCAGTGGGTGCCAGGGACCCTGGTGGGTTCCGGGGTGGGAAATTCCAGGGATGCTGATGCCTCTCCGGGCAGTGCTCCTCGCTGATGCTGATCGAGAGCACGCGGGACTCGCTGTGCTTCAGCCTGGCACACTACAAGCATGGCAAGCAGCAGCACAGCCTGCAGGTAGGGGGGCATGGAGTGGGGGGGCACCCTGGGGACCCCCGGGAGTCCCTGCCCGACCCCACCACCCTCCCTGTGCCCCCCAGGCCAAGAGCGTGGAGGAGAAGCGTGTGTGGACACACCACATCAAGAGGCTCATCTTGGAGAACCACCATGCTACCATCCCCCAGAAGGTGAGGGTGGTGGGGTGGGCACCTCAGTGACAACAGAGACCCCCCTGGCACAGCAAGGGGGGCAGCTGCACCCTGCCTTTTCCGCATTTCTCTCCATCCTCCCTCCACCCAGGCTAAGGAAGCCATCCTGGAGATGGACCTATTCTGTAAGTGCTACTGATGCCCTGCCATCCCCTCCCTGCCTTCCTCTGTCCCCTCCATTTTCCCGGTGTCACCCCTTGTCCCCACAGACCCCCCGCGCCTGCCCCGCTGCAGCCCCGAGCGCCTGAAGAAGAGCTGGTCCTGCCAGCCCCTGGGTGACGCTGTCACTGACCCACTCCAGGGACGCCGGCAGTCTGGTGAGAGCAGCATGTCACCGGTGTCCCTGCTGTCCCGTGTGTTCCCACCGTGCCACCCCACCATCACCCCTTCCCCATGGCCAAGCTGGCTGAGTGACACCAGTGCCAGCAGGGAGGGTGGTGCAGGGTGCTGATGGTGGCCCTGTCCCTGTCCTCACAGAGCCCTTCCAGCACCAGGAGCACACGGAGACACTGCTGGAGCGGCTGCAGGGACACGGGGGGCACAGGCAGTCGCGTGTGGACAGCAGCTGGCATCAGGGGACTCGGGGGGCTGACAAGCTGGGGGACACAGGGGTGATGCCACCGTCACCTCCCCTCCCCACAGAGCCCACCAGGCACAACCTGTGGCACCTGGGTGAGCAAGGTGAGCTGGCACAGCCGTGGCAGCAGCGCGACTGGTGGAGGGGTGACTTGGGGCGGCTGTGGGGGGAATTCTGGGGTGCTGCCCCCACTAATCTCTGCTTTTCTCTCTCCTGGCTGGCAGGGCTGAAGGTAAGGCCAGCTGTAGGTGGGTTGGGGTGCCCGGTGCCCCCAGCTCTGTCACGGGGCGCTGAGCCTGGCACTCGTCCCCGCGCAGAACACTGGCAAGGAAGGGGCGCTCCTGGAGGTGGGGGAGCCCCCCCAGCACCCCAGAGCCTGGGCCGCAGCTGAGGGCATGGCAGAGGAGGAAGAGGAGCAGGAGGAAGAGGAGGAGGAAGAAGAGGCTTTGGGCAAGGAGTGCCAGGAGGAGCTGCCAGGGGCTGGGGATCTGCTGGTGGAGCCCCAGGAGGAGCAGGTACCCACCCCAGCCCTTCAAACCCCAGGGAGGACATCCAGAGCACCCCAAATCACTTCTGGGGCATTCCCATATCACATCTAGGGCACCTGGCATCACTACCAGGACATCCCACACCACTCCAGGGCACCCCATGTTGCTCCCAGGGCCCCTGCAGGCTCCCCAACCATGGTTTGGCTGGGATTTATCCTGCTTGGAGCACCCGGGTGCCCCCCAACTCATGACATCCCACATTTGCTCTTGCCCAGGCCGGGGGGCACCCATGGGTGCTGGAGGGACCCAAGCGGCCGAGCAGCTGGGGCCCAGGGAGCTGCGAGAAGGTCAGTGCAGCCCCCCGGCCCTCACCCGGGGGTGCCCAAGGACCCAACAGCAGCGCTGGGGAGCACCCCGAGCTCCTGGGAGCTCCCAAATCCCCGTCCCTGGTGGGGACCATGGCGCTGCCCGGTGGGGTCAGGGAACCAGAGCACGCTGGAGAGGATTTGCAGGTGATGAGCAGCGAGGAGGAAGAGGAGGAGGAAGAGGAGGAAGGAGCTGCCAGCATCCTGCCACTTTCTGTGCTGGACCAGGCCAGCGTCATCGCCGAGCGGTTTGGTGGCGGCAGCAGCTTGTCCCGAAGGAGCAGCCTGGCGCTGGAGGGGCCCCTGGGACGCACCCCCAGCCACGGCGGCAGCACCCTCAGCCTGGACGGGGGCCCCCCGCTCGAATCCGGGGAGCCCGGGGTGTCCCCCAGCGCCATCCCCTCACCCGAGCCCTTTGTCAGAGCCCGCCGGGAATCGCTGCTCTCCAACCGGGACCGCCTGCTCCTCGACAAGATCAAGAGCTACTACGGCCACGCCGAGAACCGTGACGCTGGTTTTGGGGTGCGCCGCCGCGAGAGCCTCTCCTTCATCCCCAAAGGGCTGGTGCGGAGCTCCGTGTGCCGTCTCAACGGGCTCCCGCGGCCCCCGGAGAACCCCGAGCCGCCCGCCCAGCCCAAGACACCCGAGCCGTGCCAGGAGAACGGGGCACAGCCCCCTGAGCCGCTGCTCATCCTGGAGGAGGATGATGTGGGCACCGCTGTGACACCCCCGGGGCCTCCCCCGCAGCTGCTGCTGATGCCCCCTCCCCTGGGCAGCAAGGTGTACCAGCTGGCGCGGCAGTACAGCCTCCGCATCAAGAGCCGCCGCGCCGGCAGCCGCCGCCCCCCGCTGCCGCAGCAGGAGGACGGGGACCCCCACCCCAGCACCCCTTCGCTGGCTGTGCCACAGGACGGGGGGCTGGCGGCATCCCCATCCCCGCGTGCCCCCCGCAGCCCCTCGAGCCCCATGGGCACCGAGCCGTTCGCCTGGCCGGACGTGCAGGAGCTCCGTGCCCGGTTCGGTGCCCCGCGGCCGCCGCCGGTGAGCCGCAGCCGCTCGGCACCCGAGGGTCCTGGCCGCGGTGGGCGCCCAGCCGGGAAGGAGCGGGGCAGCGGCCGGAGCCGCAGCGCCGAGGCCAACGGGGGCTCCGACACCCCGAGCCCGGCACCGGCGCGGCACAGCAGCGACGGGGCATTGTGGGTGGCGGCCGAAGCCCCCCTGGGCCCCGGGCAGCGGGTGCTGGTGCTGGAACGGCTGCCAGAGCCCCCCGCCTACGTGCAGATCCGCTCGCCCACCACGCGGGAGAAGATCTGCCTGAAGGCGGTGGTGGAGCGCTGCAAAGCCTACCAGGCGTCCGAGGAGTACCGTCGGCGCTGCCCGGAGACCCCCGGTAGCCCCGAGCCGCCGCGCCATGGCCTCGTCAGGGACCTCCGGCAGAAGTTTCAGACCCTAGATGCTGCCAGCTAGGGCCAGGGATCGGCAGAAGGGGTGTCCCGTGGACCACCAGGGGAAGGAGCACCCTGTGGACCCTCGGGAAAAGGAGTACCCTGTGGACCCTCAACCTGCCCTGGAGAAGGGGCACCGGATGGACCTCCAACTTACCTGGAAGAAGGGGCATTCCATGGCCCCCCAGGCTGTTTGGAAGAAGGAGCACTGTGGGGACCTCCAATCTACCCAGGAGAAGGGGCACCCTGTGGACCCCCAGCCCACCTGGAAGAAGGAGCATTCCATGGACTTGTCCAGCTTGTCCAGGAGAAGGGGTACCCCACAGATCCCCAATCTACCTGCAAGAAGGGGCACCCCATGGCCCCCCAGCCCACAGGGAAACGGGTACCCCATGGACTCCCTCAACCCACCTGGTGAAAGAGCACCCTGGAGAATCCCACCCTGCTCTGGTCAAGGGACATCCACTATTCTTTCCACCCACAGGACCAGGGGCGCCCCAAGAACCACCCACCACAAGGACCAGAGGCCCCCCCTGCCCTCCAGGCGCCCAGCACTGCACCCCCACTCGCTTTCATATCTTTATTAGAAAAAAAACCCCAAACTGAACCCAAAGTTCCTCTCTGGTCGCCCGCCCCCCCTGGGGTGTCTCGGCCCAGCCGCGGGGTGCAGGGGGCCCCCCCACTCCGGCTGGGGAGGGCACGGGGTGGGGGGTGCCGGAGAGGGGCCCCCATGGGCCGACGCTCTTTGGTTGGTGCCCGCGGGGGCCAGGGGTTCCCCCCTTTGCACCCACGTGCTGCGGGGGGTTATGGCTTTGGGGGGCACCCATGCGCCCCCCGTGCGGGTGCTGGGGGGTCCATGCACACCTGTGGGGCGCACACCTG
The DNA here is from genome assembly GCF_008360975.1 of Lichenostomus cassidix. Taxonomy (NCBI): domain Eukaryota; kingdom Metazoa; phylum Chordata; class Aves; order Passeriformes; family Meliphagidae; genus Lichenostomus; species Lichenostomus cassidix. Next base: position 62,354,531 of record NC_139486.1, read on the forward strand.
TGCCGTGCGTGCGGAGGGGGGCCGGGGGTGCACCTGCATGCGGGGACACACGTGTACAGACGTGTGCGTGCAGGGACACGTGTGGGCACGGGGGGCACACGCCTGGCGGGCGCCTGGGGCCGCCTCCGCGCAGGGGTGCGCCTGAAGCGTGTAAATGTATGTATATATATAAATACAAATATATATATATACACCTGTGCACACGGACATGTGTGCTCGTGGCAGGAGGGGCTGGGGGGCTCCCACCCACGCATGACCCCCTTGTGCCCCTCTAGACCCGGTGGCACCTGTACAGGCACCGCACACGCGTGTCCTTACACACATGTGGCCCCGCTGGCATGACGTGGGGTGTTGTTCCCCCCCACCCCGCCATCCAGGGGGGCTATTTCTTTTTTGGGAAGAAGCTGAAGCGTTTCTCCTTGTCCTTGCGGGGCAGAGCGGCTTCGGGCGGGGCTGGGGGTATGGGGAGCGGGAGGCTCTGCGCCTTCCCGCGGCTGCCCCGACACTCGGTGATGGCTGCGCTCAGCCCCTGCAGCCAGGCCTGCAGCTCTTCCTGTGGGCATGGGGGGGGTGGGGGGGTCAAGGGGGATGTCCCTGGTCCCCCAGCAGTGTCCCGGCCACCCCCACGGCCCCCTGAGTGATGCCAGTTGCTCCAGCTCTTCTCCAGCCACCAATGTCCCCATGGGCACCGCACCAGCTCCCCATCATATTCTCACGGCACCCCTGGCCATCCCTTGTCCCTCTGGGCACTGCTAGCCACTGCTGACCACGTTCCCTGGCCATCCCTGTGTCCTGCTACTACCCTCCTATGTCCCCTGGGTCACTGCTGGCCACCACCACATCCCCTGGACATCTACGGCCAGCCCATCTACTCCTGAACACCACTGCTGTTCCCCTGGGAACAACCAGTCAACCTGTGTCCCTCTGGACCTCTCTGACCACCCGTGTCCCCTGGGCACCACTAGCCACCCCACATCCCCCTGGGAACTGCTGACCTCTACCATGTCCCCCAGCCACCCCACGTCCCCCCAGGCCACCCCTCACCTCATCCTTGCCATGGAACAGCCACTCGCTGCCATTGCTGAGCCTGGGGACAGAGCACAGACACCAGTGCCACGCATGCCCACCGTGCCACCCCCCGCGGCGCCACGCCCTCACCTGAGCTTGAAGACGTGTTTCTTCTTCTTGTAGCCCGTGGGCACCTCGCAGCGGGCATCCCATAGCCCCAGGGGCTCCTCGCCCTGGCACGGCAGCCCCAGCGCGCGGCTCTTGGCGTCCTTGAAGAAGGCGAGCTGGCCGCCCCGCAGGACGCAGTACCGTGTGCTCCACGACCTGCACCAGCACCGTGTCACCCCAGGGACACGCCGGTGCCACCGCCCCGCCGGGGCAGCTCGCCGCTGCCGCCGCTGTGCCTACCGGTTGGACGCACGCTTGGTGGCTGCCTCCAGGTCGTGCTTGCGGCCGAGGTAGCCCTCCAGCTGGACACTGCTGACGCGGGCGGGCAGCGTGGCCGGCTCCTCCGGCTCCTCCCGCGGTGGCCGTGGGGTTGGTGACACCGGCTCCTCGTCTCCCGTCCTCGGTGCCGGCTGTCGCGAGGCAATGGCGCGGTTACACCGCGGTGTCACCCACCCATCGCCACCGATGCACGTGCAGTGAGGTGTTGTCCCCTCCCATGGTGGCACTGGGGCACGTGGGTTGTGTCACCAGTGGATCATGGACCTCAGGCTGGTGGCCTGGGGTGGGACACCCCCCCCGGTCTCGGTACCAGAGACCTCACCACTTCTGATATGTGGGAACTGGTGGTCACTGGGAGGACCCCAGTGAGTGGCTGGGTGCCAATAACCCCACCAGCTCCAACACATAGGAACTGGTGATTGCTGGGATGACCACTCAGCATCCCCATCCCCATGTGATCCCGCAGTGAGTGTCTGGAATCCTGCAGTGAGCTCAGCTCTGGGACCCTCCATGCAATGCTGGTGACCCTGCCAGATCCAGCATGTGGGAACTGGCAGTTGTTGGGAAGACCCCAGTGAGCATATGGGACACAGTCCAGCCCTGGGACTCTCAGTGCAGTGTCAATGACCCCACCAGCTCCAGTATGCAGAAACTGGTGGCTACTGGGAGGACCCCAGTGAGTGGCTGGGACATGGTCCAGCCCTAGGACTCCCAGATCTCGGTGACAGTGACCCCACCAGCTCCAGTATGTGGGAACTGGTGGGTACAGGGAAGACCCCATCAATCAGCTGAGACCCTCAGCACAGTGCCAGTGAAGCCACCAGCTCCAGTACATGAGAACTGGTGGCTACTGGGAGGACCCCAGCGAGTGGCTGGGACACAGTCCAGCCCTGGCACCCCCCAGTCTCAGTGCCAATATCTCCCCAGATTTGGGGTGATGAGGTTAAGCTAGATAAGTAGTCCTGGGAGCCACCTCAGTGTTGTTGCCAGCCCAGGGGACTTGGGGACAGCACGCTTGGTGGGAGGTCCAGTCAGTCCCATGGTGCCTGGTGAAGGGTGCACAGCTGGGTGCCACAGGAGAGGCTCAGCCAGGGTCCCAGTCCCCAGGGAGCCAGGAAATGTCCATGTCTCCAAGCAGGCAGGAACGATCTTGTCCCCAGGTGTGTAGTCAGGGGTCTTGTCCCCAGGCAGGCAAATGTGATCTTGTCCCCAGGGAAGCAGGAGACGTCCCAGGTAGAGGGGGCTCCTGTCCCCAAGCAGGGGAAAGTGTCTGTGTTCCCAAGCAGACAGAGAGGACCCTGTCCCCAACGAGCCAGAAGATTCCCATGTCCCCAAGAATGCAGAGCAGGACCCTGTTCCCAAGGAGATGCCCATGTGCCTGAGCTGGCAGAAATGATCTTGTCCCCAAGTAGGTTGACAAGGATCCTGTCCCTAGGCAGGGGAAAGTGATCTGGTCCCCAAGATTCCAGCGATGCCTATGTTTGTGAGCAGGCTGGCAGTAAGCAGACAGTGAGCTCCTGTCCCCAAGCAGTTGAAAGTGGCCATGTCCCCAAGGAGGCAGAGAGGATCCTGTCCCTGAGTAGCCAGTAGATGCCTATGTCCCTGTGCTGGCAGAAATGATCTTGTCCCCAAGGAGCCAGGAGATGCCCATGTCCCCAAGCAGGCAGAAGAGGCAGAAGAGGAAGAAGAGGTTCCTGTCCCCAAGGATCCAGAGGATGTCCATGCCCCAGGCAGGCTGGCAGTAAGCAAACAGGGCTCCTGTCCCCAGGCTGATGTAAGTGGCCATGTTCCCAAGCAGACAGAGGGGCACACTGTCCCTGAGCAGCCAGAAGATCCCCACATCCCTCATCAGACAAAAATGAGCTTGTTCATGTGTAGGGACTCCAGGATACTGTCCCCGAGCAGCGGAAAGTGATCTGGTCCCTGAGGAGCCAGGAGATGCCCATGTCCCCAAGCAGGCAGCAGAGGCAGAAGGGGTTCCTGTCCCCAAGCAGGCAGAGCAGGTGGGAGGAGCAGAGAGCTGGCAGTGAGCACAGCGGGGCTGGCACACAGGGTGACAATGCCCCGTGGGTGATGATGCCTTGCAGGGTGACAACACTGTGAAAGGTTACAATGCTCCATGGTGCTGATGCCTTGCAGAGTGGCAATGTCCCACAGGGTGATGATGCCCTGTAGGGTGACAGTGCCCCATGGGGTGACGATGCCCCATATGGTGACCCTGTTTCTTGGGGTGCCGATGCTCCACAGGGTGATAATGACCCACAGGGTGACAATGTCCTGCACAGTGCCGATGTCCCACAGGGTGCCAGTGCCCCGTGGGGTGCTGATGTCCTGCACAGTGCCGATGCTCCACAGGGTGATAATGACCCACAGGGTGACAATGTCCTGCACAGTGCCGATGTCCCACAGGGTGCCAGTGCCCCGTGGGGTGCTGATGTCCTGCATGGTGCTGATGCCCCGCAGGGTGCCGATGTCCCACACAGCAACGATGTCCCTTGGGGTGACACGGTGGCCCCAGGGTAGACACTCCAGCTCTGGCCGCTGCACTAATCCCCGACACACACATGCACCCATGAGTGCCACCCCCCATGTCACCCCAGGAGTCGAGGCAAACGGGACCTCAGCACCCCTCTGCCCGCCCGGCCTTTTTGGGGTAATTCAGCATTTATTCAACTCAAGGCAAGGACAAGGTGAGGGTTGGGAACACGGGGATCTGTCAACACAACACGGTCACAGTCACAGGGGGTACCAGGAACTGAGGGACATGCAGGGACACCTTTCTGGCTGTTGGGGAAGGTAAAAGCTAAACTCAAGAACTGACCGGCTCTGGTCCATCTGTGGTGGGCAGTGAAGTGTCCTGTGTGCTCTCATCCTTCCTCTTCTCCTCGTCTTCCTCCTCCTCCTCGGACCTGCACAGGGAGACAGCTGGTCAGCATCCCCATCCCAGATGTGATCCCACAGGGATGGGCCTGGCTGCTGCTCTTCTGTCCCCACTGGGGGATGAAAGTCCTGTCAGGGTGAGGCTTGATCTTCGTCTCTCCTCTTCAGCAGCATCAACTTATTGCTCGGAAAAGGCAAATTGCTAAAAATCCCCTTAATGCTAAAAAACATCCTCAATGGTTTGAGAAGAGGGAATTGGAAACAGCATCGCTGGTCACATGGAATGGTGGTGGCATCCCTTACCCGGCCTCCAGCTCCCCATCCAGATCCAGGCAGTAGTCAGGAGCCTCGGAGCGGGTCATCCCATCCTGCATCAGCCCCTCACGCAAGGACCGCCCACCCAGGAGCTCCAGCTGCAGGGGAAGGGGTGAAAGCGTTAAGGGATGTGGGGGGAGACTGAGGCAGGGCAGGCAGAGGCCTCATCCCAAGCCTTCCTCACCGTTGTCAGCTTCCTGAGGGCGGCGATGCGCTCCTCCCAGGTGGCCGAGGACTTCTCAAAAGCCTCGTGCCGCTTCAGCAGCTTCTCCACCGCGTCCACCGTCTGCCCGTAGTCACTGCTGGCCAGGTAGGGCTCCTGAGCCATGAGCCACGACTCGGCCATCGAGGCGTCGCGGGAGAACTGGCACACCTCCAGCACTGTGGGAGGGATGGGCAGTGCTCAGCCCCTGGACCACCTGCCCTGACACCCCCAGTACCTCTGCGCTCCTCCCCAGAACCCCTGGCGCACTCACGCAGCCGCAGCCGCTCCCAGCGCTGCTCCCACGTCTCCTTCATGGCTTTCCTCTTGTCCACCAGCTCCACCAGCTTCGCCTTGATCTGTGAAGGGATGCTGTCAGGGTGTGGCCCTGGTGGCACCACCACCACCACCCCCCATCCCTGATTCCCTCACCTCTGGTGAGTCCTGGTGCTTGCGCTGCAGCAGCTTCTTGCCCAGCTCGATGCAGGTGGTGAAGTTCTTGTCCCGAGCATCCATCTCAGCCTTAATTCCCTGGTGGTACTTCATCAGCAGCTCCACAGAGGAGACATCCCTGGGGACACAGAGGTGCCAGCGTCAGTGGTGCCATCAGTGTCGTGTGCCATCCCAGCTGCCTGCCGGGTGCATCCATACCTGGGCTTCTCCTGCGTCTCAATCTGCCGGACGGTGCTCTCCATCCAGGAGAGCAGATCCCGTGCCATGCTGAAGAAGCGGTGCTTGTCGGCCGTGTCCACCAGCCGTGCCCGACGCCCGCTGCATGCCTCCAGCAGCTCCTGCAATGCTTGGGCCACCTCCTGCTCCTGCTCCTGGATTCCGGCCGCCTTCTCCCCAGCATAGGCAGTCTGCAGGCGCGCTGCTGTCTCCCGAAACTGCTGCACCTGCATGGGGAATCACAGAATGGCTCAGGTTGCCAGAGACCTCAAAGACCATTGAGCCCAACCTCCCACCATGGGCAGGGACACCTTCCACGAGACCACAGGGAACGCTGAGTGTTGGCATCCACGCCAGGATGGAGCCTCACCTGTGCCTCCAGCAGCTGGAGGTCCCTCTCGAAGGCGCTGTGCATGCGGTGGAAAGCCTCCACCGTGCCAGCATCCTCGCCCAGATCCTGGGGCAGCTCCTGGCGCCGGGTGGCAATGAGGGCCAGCAGCTCTCCACCATCATAGAAGTACTTGTGGAGGTCGTGGGATGCAGCGAGGAGCTGCATACGGGTGTCGATCAGCTCCAGGAGGTCAGCCCAGCTCTCGTTCAGCCCATCCTTCCACTCGGCTATGGTGGCCGCCTCGCTGTGCCCCGCGTCGATGAGGTCCTCGATGGTCAGGTTCACCCGGTCCACGCGCTCCTGCCCCACGCTGCCCGTCTCCCGCGCGAACTCCCGAAACTTCTCCCGCAGCAGCTGGGTGGAGGGAACAGAAGAGTCAAGTCGCCCCCCTCAAGCCACCCACTGGCACTGCCACATCCACCCCATCAGTCTCACCATGACGTGGTCCAGGTCCTGCCCCATCTCCTGGGAGGAGGCGACCACATCGCGCTCGGCAATCCACTGCTCCAGCTCTTCCACCTCCCGCTTCAGCTGGAAGAGGTGGGACATGTTCTCCAGGCGCCGGTGCCGCTCCTCGGCCGCCTCCTTCAGGCCCGCGTAGTGCTTGTCCACCTGGCCCTGCAGCCGGATGATCTGCTCCCTGCACGGCCCCGGCACACAGACACCCAGTTCTCACCCATGAAAAGATGTCTCTGACCCACCCGTGTTGACATCCGGGGGGTTTGGGGATGAAGGACCCACTTTGTGCTCCCCACATCCCTCTGCAACCACCTCCCTGCCCAGCTGGAGCAGCTGACACCGCCAGAGCTCCAGCCAAACCCCCCACCCACGCAGTGCTGAGGGCATGGGGTTGCCCTGAGGGACAGGGGACATGCGGTGGTGGCACCTACCCCTCGGGGTGGCCAGCAGAGAGCAGCTGCTGCGCCCTTCCTGCCAGCTCCTTGATAGTTTGTCCATAGTCCTCGATGGAGCGCAGCTGCCGGACATGTCTCTTCAGCATAATCAAGCAGCTCTCCTCGTCCTATGGCATGGAAAACATCGGTTCCATCAGCATTTGTCATGGTCTGGGGACATGGACCAGGGTCTAGACCCAGCGCCCACCCTACGGGAACCTGCTGGCTCCGTCTGATGCCACAGGGAGCAATGGTGAGCATGGAATGGGATGGATGGTGTGCAATGGCATGGGAATGACATGTAAGAGCAGAACACACCATGGTTTGTTACATATGGATGATGTCCAACAGCACAGCATGGTACCACCTGAGTCAACACTGGACATCCCAGCAAGGCACAGTCCAGTGTGGCACAGACCCCCCAAACATGGAGCACCCTATGGAACTGCTCCTCACCTTTGGCTTTTCCTCAGGTCCCATGAAGAGCTCCTGCTCACTGACCCAGGCCTCAGCCTCATCAGCATCCAGGTAGTACTGCTGGGCCTCTTCGGCCTCATGCAGCCGGCGGTGCCGGGCGGCTGCCTCCTCCTGCAGCGTCTCCCACAGTGCCTGCAGCTCCTGTGCCTGTGCTGCCAGCTCTGGGCCTGGCTCCTCACTGCTCCCTGCTGCCTCCCCACGGCTCAGCACCTCGCTCAGGCGGGGGGCATGGCCTGCCAGCTCCTTCTGCAGCGTCTGCCAGCAGGAGGGAAGTCATGGTGAGGGTCATCCATGGGATGGATCCCAAGGGACCACCCAGGATGGTGGCAGCTCAGGCTCACCTCGTTCCTCTTGGTCAGGCGCTGCACACTTGGAAGGTCTGTGCCATAATCTGTTGACCTCACCAGGGAAAGCCGCTCCTGCACCCATAGCTGTGGAAAGGAGCACCCACTGAGCCTGCTGTGGCACCCATGGGTGCTCCCAGCTCCCCAGCCCCTGCCACACTGAGGATGCTCACCGTCTCATCCTCCAGATCCCGCCCCAGTTGGTACATAGCCTTGGCAGTCTCCAGCTCCTTCCTCTTCCTCTCCAGCGGCTCCAGCAGCTCAAGGACTCGCTGCCGGAGCATCTGCTCCTGCCCAGTAGCATCTGGCACATCCCTGGCACCAGGGGTGCCCTGCCACCCCAGTTCTTCCAGCTCCTTCATCCACGTTCTCACTTGCTCTTCCAGTCTCTGGCGGGGCAAATCCATGTGAGTCAGGGATCAGAGCTGAGCTGGAGAACCCCAGTCCCATCTGGGAACAAACGCCACCCCTCGGACCTCCCGCCTCTTCCCAAAGGAGCCAGTGAGGTGCCAACACCCACCGTCAACCTCTTCAGCAGCAGGTTGGTGGCAGTGAGGTCCTTGACCTTCTCGGCATGGCGCAGCTCCTCCTGCGCCCGCCCCAGCCAGCTCTCCAGCTCCCCGTAGCTCCGGGCGTACAGCGCCGAGCGCTCGGCCTCGAACAGCTGCCGGCCCCTGTCCTCGGCAGCGTCGCGCAGCATGGCCCAGCGCCGGCGCAGCTCCTCCAGCCGCTGCGTCACCACCGCGCTGTGCTGCGGCTTGCGTGCGGCCAGCTCCGTCCCCTCCTGCAGCAACAGCAGAGAGCTGGGTGGTCACTGCAGCACGGGGACATCCCACCCACGCGGCAGGTTGGGAGCCTTCCAGAATCACGGAATTGTTTAGGTTGGAAGACACCTCTTAGGCCATCGAGTGCAACTGTTCCCCCAGCACTACCAAGGCCGCTACTAACCAACGTCCCCAAGTGCCACATCCACACAGCTTTAAAATCCCTCCAGGGAAGGGGATTCTACCACTGCCACGGGCAGTCTGTGCCAGGGCTGCACAACCCTTTCCCTGAAGAAATTTTCCCTGATATCCAACCAAAACCTCCCCTGGTGCAACTTGCAGCTGTTTCCTCTTGTCCTGTCCCTTGTTCCCTGGAAGCAGAGCCTGACCCCACCCCACTGCACCCTCTTGTTAGGGAGTTGCAGAGAGCGAGAGGGTCTCCCCTGAGCCTCCTTTTTTCCAGGCTGAGACCCCCAGCTCCCTCAGTAATTCCTCATGCTCCAGACTCTTCCCCAACTCTGTTGCCCCTCTCCAATCACGGTGCCAGCACTCACTGCCTCAATCTTTTCCAGCCAGCTCTGGTTGGGTGCCAGCTCAGCCATGAACGCCTGGTGTTTCTTCCACTTGCTGTGGAGACCACGGCCTTCTCCATAGGAGACATCCTGAGCCATCAGCATCTTCTCATCCACCCAAGCATCAAACTGCAGGGAAGGCGTGTCAGTGCTCAGCTGGTGGGGATCCCCCAAGGGTGCCACCGGCTGTGCTGCATTCTTACCTCCCGGCAGCTCTGCAGGAAGGTTTGTAAGTCGTGGTTGTCCTGCAGCAAACCCTGAGCCTCCTCCACCTTGTCCATGACAGCTCCATGCCTGGCAGGGGACCATGGATGGGCAAGGTCAGCCTCACTGCCTACACGTTGCCCACCCACCCACCTGCCAGCCCTTCTCCAGACTCACCGCTCCTGGAGAGCCTGGCACTTCTCAGAGATCTTCTCAGCAAAGATGTTCTCCTCAGCCACCAGTTTGGTGCCACCAGCCACCACCTGTGGGACCTTGTCGGCGTTGCTCTCCACACCAGCACGGAAGTTCTGGAAGCGGTGCAGGGCAGCAGCTGCTCCCTCCAGCGTGGGGGGCAGCTCCAGGTGGGACAGCGTGTACTCCTGAGGGGCATGGTGAGGGGTCAGCGCGCAGTCGCCCCTTTCTGGGGTGCCTGTGAGCCACGACAGACAAAGGACATCACTTGAGCACCCACCTGCTTGGTGAGGAGGATCTCCGCCTGCTTGGTGTCACGAAGGAACTCCTGGAAGTCGCGGCACTGGGTGAGGAAGCGCTTCCGAGCCTCTGCCATCTTGCCCAGGGCAGCCCAGCCATCCTTCACACCGCCCAGACGCTGCCGCAGCCCCTCGTATTCGGGGTCCGTCTGGCCCCCCAGCACCCGCTCCCCCGACTCCGCCAAAGCAGCGAAGGCTCCTGCGTGCTCCTCGGCGTCGCGCCGGGCAGCTTCGTGCCGCTGCAGCATCTCCTCTGCCTCCCCCAGCGACGCCGGCACCTCATCGACGGCCGCCACGGCTTTCTGAGCGCCGAAGAGCCACGCCTGGAAGTCATCCAGGTCCTGCAGGAAGCTCCGGAGCTGCCCGGCTTCCCCCAGGGACGCTGCCCGCTCTGCCAGGGCCGCCTGCAGTTCGTCCCAGGCGGACGTGGCCGTTGCCAGCTTCTGGGCCACCTCAGGGGCCACCTCAGGGCGCTCCTCGGCCAGGCGCTCGGCTTGGGAGCGCAGGGCGGCCAGGCGGTCCTGAGCCACCGCCAGCTCCCGCTCGATGCCGTAGAGCTTGCGCTGGGTGGCCAGGACGCCAGCCAGGTCGTGGCCCAGCTCAGCCGTGGCCTCCACCGCCCGGGCTTTGCTCCGCAGCCATTTCTGGGTCTCCTCGGACTCCAGGTTGTAGTTGAGGAGGCGCAGTGCCGAGCCCACCGCCCGCCGGCGCTCCGACACCAGCTCCCGGAACCGGCCCCACCTGCGGGACAGAGGCGGGGGATGGCGGGGAAGGCACGGTCACCGTGTCACCCGCCCGCCCCGGTGTAGCCCACCACCGCACCTCTCGTTGAGCTGCTCCCGGCACTGCCGGACCTGAGGGCTGCGGGGGTGCCCGCTGGCCAGGAGCCCGTCGGCTGCCTGGTTGACCGCGGCGATCTGGGAAGCCACAGTGGCCATGTCTTGCTCCAGCCCGTCCAACCTGCGGGAACGTCCAGGCTTAGAACGGGCGGCAACTCGGGGCAGGGCACGGCAGCCATCGCCACGGCTGGGGCTCCTTCCTACCTGCGCTGCGTCACGTCCAGGTCCTCCAGCGCCTGCGGTACCTCCAGCTGCCCCAGCCAGGTCTCCTTGGAGCTCATCCAGAGGTGGCAGGCATCGCTCTCCCCGAAAACGGTGTAGAGGTCCAGGGCGTCCTGCAGCTGGCGGCCGCGGCGCTCGGCCAGCGCGGCCGCCTCAGCGTGCAGCTCCCGCAGGGCCGCCAGCCGGCTCTGCGCCTCGGGGCCGGCGCGCAGCTCCGCCGGGAAGCCCTCGGCCTGCTGCGCCAGCCTGTCCAGCTGCTCCCGGGCGGCCGACAGCTCGTCCAGCAGCTCCTGGTGCTGCCGCAGCAGGACGAGGGTGCGGGATTCATCCTGGCCCAGCTCCTCGGCGGCCGCCCGCCGGCGGGCATCCTGCAGCCCCTCCGCCAGCTCCTCCACCTCCGCCTGGAACTGGAAGAAGCCCTCGGCTTCCCGCAAGCCGCGCCGTCGGAACGCCGCCAGCTCCTCCAGCTGCGCCCACAGCGCCCGCACGGCCGCCCCCCGCTCCCGCAGCCGCTCGGCCGCCCGGCCCGTGGCCGCCAGCCCCTCGCCCACCGCCAGCGCCTGCTCCAGCCGCCCGCCCCGGCTCCGCAGCTCTGCCTCGAAGGCGGCGTGCCGGCGCTGGAGCAGCAGCACGCCCGGCAGGTCCTTCCCGAAGTCCAGGGAGGAGTAGAGCTGCTCCTGCTCCTTGATCCAGCTCTCCGCCTCGTCCAGCTCCCACAGGCAGGTCCAGAGGGAGCGGGATTGCTCCAGCAAGTCTCTCCTCCGTGCCGCCAGCAACCGCAGCTCCCGCCAGCACATCTCCAAGTGGCGCACGCGGTCCTGGATGACTTTGGGGTCGCAGGGACGGTAGCCTGGGCAGGGAGCAGTGAGGGTGCTTGTCAGCACGGCGTCCTGCTTTGCCTTGGCCACGCCGGGGATGGCGGCGTGTCCTGGCACACCTACCCTCGGCCTCGGCGAAGCGGAGGGCAGCAGCGCTGATGGCCCGGGTCTTCTCTGCCTGTACGGCCATGTCGGCCTCCAGCAGACGGTGGGTCTGCAGCAACTCCTCCGCTTCCAGAAGGTGCTTCCCAGCTTCGGGAGATGCCAGTTTCACCTGCAGGAGTCTCTCAGCCTTTACCCACTGACACCCAAAACTTGACACCAGCACCTCAACACCCCATCTCCCTCCTCGGGGGGCTCCCACCAACAGCTGGTGGGACAAGGACATCTCATCCATGGTGACACCCAGTGCCCACAGCTCACCTTGACCTCATCCATCCAGTCGATGCAATGGAGCATCTCCTGGAAGAGGTGCTGCAGGGTGAGGTTCATCTCTAGGCGCTGGCGCCGGGCGGCCAGCAGCTCCAGGAGCTGCTTCCAGAGGCGCAGAATGTTGTCCTTGCGCCCGTTGATGCGCTGGATGTCGTGGTAGCCCTCCAGCTCCAGCTCCTTGGCCACCGCCTCAATGGCCTGCACCCTCTCCCTGTAGGCAGCTGTGTCTGTCTCAATGGCCTCGTGCTTCTTCTTGGCCGCCTCCACCGCCGCCAGATCTTGCCCAAAGTTGTCCTGCCCCGGCACAGAGCCCGTGGTGAGGCTCTGGTGGGGCTCCCCAGGGTGGGGGTCCCCAGGGCGGGGTGTCCCCATCCTCACCTGGGCCACCAGGCGCTGGTTCTCGCTCAGCCAGGCCTCCCGCATGGCCGCTTTGCGGTCGAAGCGCCGTGCCAGCTGCTCCAGCTTCTCCTGACGGATCAGCTCGTTGCGCAGCGCCAGCTCCCGCTCATGCTCCGCTTTCTCCAGCTGCTCCCAGGCCTGGGGAAAGGTGGCACTGGGCAGGTGGCACCCATGTCCCACATCCCCCCACCCACCCATGCCTTGTTCTGCTGGTGAACTCCACTGTGAAGCCCAGGTGGAGAAACACAACCTGCCATGGGATGGATTAGTCCTGCCCCAGGATGGATTCAGCGTGTCCTGGGATGGACCTGAACTGCCTCAGGAGATGGACTCAGCCTGCCCCAGGACCCATCCCAGCCTGCCCAAGGACCTATCCCCACCTGCCCAAAGACCTGAAGGAGATGGATCTGATGACCCTGGGTGACAGATCCCAACTACCACAGCAGACAGAGCCCATACCCGGTTGATGTCAGAGACCAGGCGCCCCTCGTGTGGGGTGTAGACACGCTGGTTGTTGGCCCTCATCCGCGACTGGATGGTGAAGAGCAGCACCTCCAGGTTGCCCTTCTCCTGAAACCTGCCCCAGAGAGAGCTCAGCGTTGGGTACCCTTGGGTGCCCCACACTGCCAGGCAGGCACGGGGAGCGGGGAGCTCTTACTTGGGGGGCTTCTCCACGGTGCGGTAGGTGCTGAAAGCTTGCAGCTGGTGCTGCACCCCAGCCAGCGAGTTGGCGAAGCTGCGGCTGTTGAGGGAGGCGATGGTCTGCTCAATCCAGGTGAGCAGGTCAGATGCCAGCCCCCCGTAGCCCTCGATCATCCTCTCTGTCTCCTTGGCGTGCTCAATGACCTGCAGCGGGACTGAGGGTGAGCGTGAGGTGCTGGCAAACCAAGAGAACCCCTGCAACCACTTCAACACCATTCCCTACCTTGCCCAGGCGCCTTCCCTCCACCTCCAGCACCTTCATCTTGGAGAAGTAGTGGTAGAAGGCCACCACGTAGGTGATGATGGACTTCTCATCAGGGTTCTCCGTGAACACATCTGCCCAGTGTGAGTGAGAGGCGTCACTCTTGACCCAACCTTAACCCACCCCACAAGCTACCGCAGCCTCGTGAGGTCCCTCCTGTGCCCACCCAGGCTCTCTTTCCATGTATTGGGAACCTCTCTGAGCTTCATGAATCCTGGGAATGTCCCAGAGGAAACTGAGACAGGAGGACTGGCAGCAACCACCTCACCTTCGGGGTCGAGGAGCGGGGTGATGCCCAGATGCCGTTCTGCCACGCTGAATGCATGCTCCAGGTTGTGCCGGGCGTTGGATTTGGTCAGGTTTTGGAAGTCAACCAGCTCAGGCCTGGGGACAGGGGGTGCAGGACAGTGGTGACGCACCTGTGGAACATTCCTTGGTGCCACCACCACCCCAATGCCTGCCACTGTGCTGCCTACCTGTGCTTGTGGATGAGGGCATTGAAGGCCAACCCGTCCTTCCAGCTTGAGGTGAAGTTGGTGACGTTCACGTGGGGGTACCTGCGATGGGGACAGGGTGTCACTGTCACCCTCTGGATTCTCCCGGACCCTGATGCAATGGCATGGGGGTCCTACCACCTACCCTGCTGTCTTCATCTGGCACCAGAGCAGCAGTGCATCCCTGGCAGAGCGTGTCTCCCGGCCCTCCTGTGTCTCCACAATGATGTCCTGGATCTGGGGGCAAAAGGACATCCTGGTGTTGGGACAGCAGCTCCATGGAGGATGGCTCCCACTTGGGAATGAGGTGTGGAGCTGAGCGATGTCCCAAACCACCCCTCCTCACCTGGAAGCGGAGGATGATGGTCCAGATGAGGCCAAGGACAAGGCGGTGGTTGCCGTCCACAATGTCGTGGGAGCCCATGTTCTCCAGGTGCACCCGCTGCTCCTTCAGGAACTGCAGTGCCTTGTCCACATTCTCCAGGCAGTGGATCCGCATCCGGCCCTTGGTGGGCTTGGGCTGGGGCACAGCAGTGCTCAGCACCCTCCCCTCCACACCCCAAGCCCTGCCCAGGAACACCCCATGCCCATGCTGCCACCCCAACCCTTGGCCAACACCAAGGTCAGCGCTTTGGTGGAGCAGCTGAGATGGCATGGCAGGGCACAGGTCCCAGGGTCTCCAGCTGAATGAGATACCTACCAGAAGCTCTCCTGACAGCACTTCCAGCAGCTTGATGAGCACCCGCCCATCCCGGAGATCCATGTAGAGGTCTGAGATGCGGCAGGTGACACGAGCCAGGTGCGAGTTCACCCATTTGGTAAAGGTTTTCTTCTGCACGGCCTCCCGCTCATCTGCGGGGACAGTGGGCATGGAGTCACCGACAGCAGGGACAACCCGGGGGAGACCGAGGGGACCCGCCACCCACCTGCCAGGGCTTTGATGCGGGAGCGCTCGAAGAGCCGCGCGGAGCTGTTGTCGTTGTCCAGCTCATCGTCGGACGCATCCCAGCGGACATTGAAGCGGCTGTACTGCTGCTGCAGCTCCAGCTGCTCGTAGTCGTTGGCCGAGGTCATGGTCCCGGTGTGCCCCGGCCTGGTGGCCGTTGGCTACCGGTGAGAGGCCCCTGGGGGACAGCGGAACCGTGAGCATTGGTGCGGCTGCGGCGGCTCACTGGCCCTGTGGCACGTGGGGATTTGCGGCTCAGAGCCGCGGGATAAGCTGCTCAGAGGGATTTAGCCTCACCCCACCCAGGTGTTGGGGGGGCACCTGGCAGCTGCCCGCTCCAGGACCCCCATGCCGAGCCATGCTGAGCTGTGCCATTGGCTATTTACGGCGCTGTGTCCCCACCCAGGTCCCTTGGCCCAGCTAAAACGCCAGCCCAGGTCCCCAGGGGTCCCCCCCAAATCCTTGGGTGCCCCCAGGGAAGGGGCTGCTGCTCACCCCCACCCCAACCCCTGCGCCACACAGGGGCGTCGCTGGCACCGATGGCAGAAAGTGGGTGACAGCTGCCGGCAGGGGGGGGCCACCCACCCCCGGGGACATTTGAGACACAGATAGGACGTGGCTGGTATCTAAAAATGCCTCCGAGCAGCTGTCGGTGGCTGCTGGGGCCCCCGAGGGGTGCGAGGAGATGGGCTGGGGCTCCCCACAGCCAGAAGCACGTCCAGGGCCCCCCTGGCAGCCCTGAGCTACACAGAGCCCTCAGTCATGGGTGCCAGGGGGAACCCCATGTGCTCCAAATCCCTGGTGTTCCCGTGAGCTGTGATAGCCCGTGCGCCCCCAGGTCTCCCTGGGACCCCCGTGCATCCCCCAGCTCCTCCCTGGCAGGGTTATCGGGGCAGCCAGGCTGTGCCACACCCAACTCCACACCCTAATCGGGGCGGTGCACGCAGGGCCTTGCCTCAGAGCTGGCAGCATGGGGAGCATGCAAGGACATGGCGGAGTGTGCAGGAGTGTGGACAGCACAGCAAGGACACGTGGGAGCACGCCAGCGTGTGCAAGTGTGAGGACGGCCATGCAGAAATGTGGCAGAGTGTGTATCTGTGAGCCAGGACATGCAGGGACATGTCACAGCGTGCACATGCGAATGAGGACACAAAGAAGTGTGACAGAGTGTGCACGTGTGAACAAGGACACACAGGGACATGCCAGAGCGTGCACAGGTGAACAAGGACACACAGAAGTGTGCCAGAGTGTGTGTGCCCGAGCAAAGACAAGTAGGAACATGCCAGAGTGTGCCAGAGCATGCACATATGACCAAGGACATGCAGGAACATGCCAGAGAGTGCCAGAGTGTGCATACATGACCAAGGACATGCAGGAACACCCCAGAGCGTGCACGGGACACACGCAGCAGGCACACGAGTGGGTGCAGGGCCATGCAGATGTGCACAGGAGCAGGCAGGGGGTGCTGGAGCTGGGCCTGCAGCCCCTCGTGCCGTGACTCCATGCCTCTGCCAGAGCACCGAGCTGGCCCTGGCAGGAAAGCCATGTGGGAGCCCAGATTTGGGGATTTTGCCCCCAAAACTTCAGGGACTGGCAGCAAGACGGGTGTGCTAAGTTGTGATGGGTCTCTGCAGGACACCTCAGTCCTGACTGTGTCCCTGACAACACGGCGGCAGGGCCATGGCCGTGAGCATCCAAGGAGGAGAAAGAGGAGGAGGAGGAGGAGGAGGAGGAGATGACGCGGAAGGGAGCCACAGCAGGCCCATGGGAGCATTCTGAGCGCGGGTGCTCACCCACCCTTTAAATCTCCCTCCGCCTCACCGGCGCCTTCCGAGCATCCCTCCCTGGCACAGCCGTGCCGCCACCAGCGCCCGCCACCCGGGAATTGCCATTCCTCCCGCTCAGCGTGCAGAAAGCTGGGAATGCCAGTGTGCTGGCCTCGCCGCCAGCATCCTGCGGCCGCGGCCCGGGCAGCATTGTCTTGCCCGGCCAGCAGCTCAGCACGGTGAATCAGCACTTCCCGGTGAGGGGCTGGCACCGTGCCACCACCACGGTCCCCCCACCAGGCACAGGGGATGTCCCCCTGCGCCCCAAGGGTGGCTGGGGCAGCGGTTGGCACCTGGCACCTATGGCACCCTCAGACCCATTCCCTGGCTCATCCCTCACAGCCACAGCATGCTGCCGGAAAGCCCATTCCCGGTGCACAGAAACTCATCAGAATCCCCCAAAACACCCCAAAATTCTGCCCCATCACAGCCCCCCATAGCCTGGCATGTCCCCATTGCTCCGCTTCACCAAAACACTTGGATTTGGCATCTCCCCCATGTCCACAAGCAGTCATGCTCCCGCTGGGAAGGGGCAGGAGCCCGGGGGGCATCCCCCAGCCCCACAGCAGCCTCCTGCCTGCGAGGCACAGGGCCAGGGCCGGGAGCAGATGGTCCCTCTCGGCACGGCCGCGTGGCACAGCACGGGGCGGTTGGGCATGGAAAGGCACGGCACGGCTCCTCCGGCTGCGATGCCCCGCTCCGGCCAGGGCTCCCCGGCCACACTCCCACCCCCCAGGAGAATTCGGGCTTCCCCAGGGCCACATGCCGGCCATGCCAGGACTGTCCCATGTCACCCAAGCCGGTGACACGCACACGTGCTGACACTCCACAGACATTTTTGGCTATAAATAGGCCTCCCCTGCACACAGCGCCAGCCAAGCCCCGCTCCCTTCTTAGGAGCTGCCCCCCTGCACCCCAAGATCACCAGCCAGTGCCCCAAAACCACCCGATAGTGATAAAACACTCCACGGGGGGCTGTGCTGGCACCCAGCAGGGTTTTCTGAGTCTCCTCTGCTTGCCACCGTCTTCCAGGGCACCCCAATCCCCTGGAGATTTAGAAAGGGAAAAGCTGGGAAATCAGGCCTGGGGGATGCCTAAGTTATTGGGGTGAGGGTAAGAATTCCCCCAGCCCAATGCCCACCCGTGAGCATCCTCCTGACACTGGGACGAGGAAGGCCAAGGGCACGGCACCCGGAAAACTCTTCCCAGTAACTCCATGTTGCCCAGTTGCTAAAAACTGGGGGATGAAGTGGGTTGGGTGACGTGTCCCACCAAGATCCTCTGGACTTGCCTTGCCCACCATGTCCCGACCATGCTAGGAGCACCCAGGACTGGTGTCGGGAACCCTCCAGGGGTTGGCACCCCAGGAAAAGTGTCCTCAGGGGTGTCCCCACACTGTCCCCGGGCTGTCCCCAGGGTGTCCCTAGAAAGTCACCGCCACTTGCCCGCCCCGTCCTTCCCGAGAGCAGCCCCGAGGGACACGGGGTGACAGCAGACGCCCCACCGCGGGGCGAAAAGGAGGTTCAGGCCCCCCAGAAGGCTCTTCAGCCCCCCCCACCAAACTTTCCTCCGTGCCCACCGTCGCCCCACCGGTACCGAGCCCCGCGTTCGGTGCCGCATCCCCACCCGGTACCCTCCGGGTGGGCAGCGCCTGCCGGTGCCCCCCGCCGCGTGTCCCCGGGGAGCGGCGCGTCCCGCTGTCCCCCGCCCCTCCCGTGTCCCCCGGAGCGGCGCATCCCGGTGCCGCGGGGTCTCACCTGCGCGGGGCGGCGGGCGGGCGAGCGGCGGCGGCGGCGGCGGGGCCGGTGCGGGAGCGGGGCGGGGGGAGCGGAGCCGCCCTGCACCGCGATATAAATAACATTATCTGGGCGCGCAGGGACATTCCTACCCGGAGCCGGCGGCGCTGCCCGGCCCCGATAGCCCCGCTCCCCCCGGGAGGGCCGAGCCGGGCGGGCGGGGACGGGGATGGGCGCAGGGACGGGGACGGGGACGGGCCGCCCGCCCCGCAATGCAGCACAGCGGCGCCCCCCGGCCGCCAGCGCCACCGGCACCGGCAGCAGCACCAGCAGCATCGACACCGGCAGCACCGGCAGCGGCAGCAGCAGCGGCAGCAGCAGCGGCAGCAGCACCGGTAGCAGCACCGGCAGCAGCACCGGCAGTAGCACCGGCAGTAGCACCGGCACCTGCAGGGTGCGGAGCGGCGCAGCGCCCCGCCGACACCGCTGGGGATCCCCGGCCAGCGCACGTGTCCTCCGCTAGCCCTGGATGTCCCCCAGCTAGTCCTGGGTGTACCCCATTAGCTCTGAATGCCCCCCAGCTAGTCCCAGGCATCCCTGACCTAGCCCTACGTGTTCTCCACTAGCCCTATGAATTTCCTAACTTGCCCCAGGCACCCCATAGTTAGACCTCAATGTCCTCCAGCACGCCCCAGGCACCCCCCAGTTAGCCCTGGGTGACCCCCACCAGCCCTGGATGTCCCCCACCTAGTCAGTGGTGTCCTCCATCTAACTCAAGCAGTCCCCAGCTAGCCCTGGATTGGCTCCCAGATAGCCCAGGCCCCCCCTACAATCAGCCCTGCGTGTCCCCTACTAGCCCTGGATGCCCCCCAGGTACCTCCCAGGGTCTCCCAGTAGCCCTGAATGTCTCCCAGCTAATCTCAGGCAGCTCCCACCTAGCCCTGGCTGGCCCTCGATACTCAGGGCTCCCCAGGTCCCTCCAGGTGTCCCCCACTAGCCCTGGGTGCCCGACCAGCCCGGACCTCTCCATTATCCTTGGTTGCCCCAAGCAGCCCAGCGGGCTCACAGGCCCCGCCCATCCACCGAGCCCCGCCCAACCGCGCAGGCCCCGCCCACCCCGCGCGCCAGCCCCGCCCCCCGGCCGAGCCCCGCCCCTCGGCGCAGCTCTCGCGACAGCTGCGGGTGAGGGCGGCGCGAGATGTGCGGCGGCTGTGTGGGCACCGAGTACCCGGAGCGGGTGAGGGGGCGCGGGGGCACCGAGCCCGGCACCGGCCCTGGCACCGGCACCGGCCCTGGCACCGGCACCGGCACCGGCCCCAGCCTGTGTTCCCGCCCTAGGGCACCACCTGCCTGGAGGGCGGATCTTTCCTCCTGAACTTCGTGGGGTGCGCGCAGTGCGGCCGCCGGGATTTCGTGCTGGTCGGCAACCGGGCCGCGGGGCTGCACGGCGGGGAGGAGATCATCACCTATGACCGTGCGGTGGGGGGCACCGGGGGGCGTGAGGGGGTGGGGGAGATTTGAGGGGGTCTGGAGCTTGGGGTTCTTGGGTGTTGGGGGGCCTGAGGGGACCTTTGGGGTCTGTTGAAGGCTTGAGGGGGGACTTGGCGCCTGGGGATCGCTGAAGGTTGGGCGGGGGTCTTGATGGCTGGGAGAGGTCAAGGGCACGGGGGTGTTGAGTGTTGGGGGAAACTTTGGGTCTTGACCATCTTGAGGGATGCTGAGGGCTCTGGGGGACTTGTGGAGTCTGGAGCTTGCGGGATCTTGAGGGTTAGAGAGAGTTGGAGGGGAGCTTTGGGATCTGGGGGTTTTAAAGGCTGGGGGCACAGGTGGAGGCCTTGAAGATTGAGGCCTGGGGGTAACATTTGGGTCCTGAGGGCTGGGAGGAATTCTGGAGCCTGGGGATTTTCGAGGGGGCGTGATAGGAAGGGCTCAGAGGTCAGAGGAGGGGAAGGCCTAAGGGAGGATTAATTTGGGGAAAATTTAGGGGCCCAATATTCGGGAGGTCCCTGGGGGCGGGAATGGTGGATGCCCAGGGAGGGGGTCTCAACTTCTGGGGGAGGTGTCAGGGAGCCAAGAGACCTTAAGGGGAGTGAGGTGCTGGGAGGGAATTTTGGGTGCTTGATGCTTTACGGACAGGGATATGTGTGCCCCAGAGGTGAGGGCAGGCACAGAGGGTTGGGGCTTGTCCCAAGAGATTGGGAGTGGGAGGATACTCCAGGGACAGTGTCTGTATCCCGTCACCCCATTGTCCGCTGCCCCACAGACCTGTGCAAGAACTGCCACCACCTGATCGCACGCCATGAGTACACTTTCAGCGTGGTGGACGACTACCAGGTTTGCCCCTTGTTCCCCAAAAGCCCTTCCCAGCTCCTCTGCCTCCCGAATTCCAGACCCACCCTTCCATGGGCTGATTCCCAATTTCCCTGGGACAGAGCCTCGAAGGCTTCAGAGCTACATCCCTGTGCTCAGGGCTACCTGGAGTGCCCCCAGCACTAGTCCATGCCTTATGGGGGAAGCCCAGTTCACCTGGCATGGGAATGTGGGTGATGGGAGAGGCCCATGACCCCCATTCCTCATTCCTGGCACATCTCCTATGCAGCAAACTGCTGGAAAAAGGGCTCAGGGGAGGCAATGGGGCTGGAAACGAGATCCCCTGGCTCTGATTGCAATCGGGGATCGGGTACCAGATCCAGCTCAGGTTTCCCTGTGGGGGAGCAGGGCTGTGGCAGCCCCCCTTTTTCCAGCCCCGCCTTTTCCTTCCCCCAGGAATACACCATGCTATGCCTGCTCTGCGGCCGTGCCGAGGATTCCATCAGCATCCTGCCTGACGACCCTCGCCAGATGACCCCGCTGTTCTGATGCCCATGGAGCTCTGGGAGATCTCTGGATCCCTGGCACTGCCATCCCTGGGGACCACACTGTCCCTGACATGATTCGCTCCTCCAAACCTCCAGCCTGGATGTGGCGAATGCCCAATGCTGGATGCTCCCGTGTTTCCGGAGCCTTTTGGCTCCGACCCTGGCTGGGGTGGGATTCAGTGGCATGGCTCGAGTCCCCTGTGTGCTGAAGACATAAAAGGGTCCCCAAAACAGGGTCCAAAGGGATTCCCACCCCATCCTGCCTCAGGAGCACCTTGTGTGTGGGGCAATAAATGTGACATGTGACAGCTCGATGGCATAGTATTTTGGAGGTGGCCTTCACCCCCTGGAGCTGATGAAGGGTGCTGGGGGCTGATGCAGGGATCAAGGGGACTTTTCTCATCCCAGGAGCCTGTGGAATTCCTCCTTGACACTTCCCAGCATTGGAGAGCCCACTGTACTCTCCCAGTGTTCTAAACCCTACAGAGAAAGGACTTGGCTCATTCTCGCTTCCTAGTGAGCTGGTTTGGGGTCAGTTCCCCCTGCCCCGGGGTGTGTAACCTGGCCCTGCCCTGCTGGGAATTCCATATTCCCGAGGCGGGAAGGAGCTGGGTGTGGGAAATCACTGCCCTGGGGTGGGTGAGGTGCTGCTCTTGGCACCTGGCCCCAGCAACACCTCCGGGGAACTGGGTGCAGCTGGCTTGGCACCCACCTATCCCTGAGCCACTGTTTCCTGGATCTGGCACCTCAGGGCTGCTTCATCCTTCCTGATCCCTCTGACAGCCCCCAAAAACCACATGGGTATGGGTACGTTCCCAAAAACCTTATAAATCCATTTATGCTCCCAAAAACCACGTGGATCCAGGCACGGTCCCTCCTGCTCCTTTATTGCCACCAGCCCACACCATCCCGGTGGCTCCAACCCTCTGCCCCTATCGAGTCCCCTCCCCGCGGAGGTTTCAGAGGGGGCTGTCACCCTGCGGAGAGCTGGGGCCATCCCGGGGTGACGCTGGAGCTGGGATCACACCGGAGCCAGGATCACACCAGAGCCAGGATCACACCAGAGCCAGGATTACTTCGCCAGCTTGAGGAGACGCTGGATGTCGGGCTCCAGCTGGGCCGTGGGCACACGGGGGCTGTAGCGCCGGAACGGTTCCCCCTCGGGCCCCACCAGGAACTTCTCAAAATTCCAGGAGATATCGGAGCGCCGCACAGGGCTCCAGGTGACGAAGCGGGGCTCACCCATCAGGTGTGCAGCCTCGTCGGCCGGCGCGGGCAGGTGAGCCTTGAGGTAGGCAAACACGGGATGAGTGTTGCTCCCGTTCACCTGGCACTTCTGGAACAGGGTGAAGTTGGGCTCAAAGCCGCCCCCGGGCCGCACGTGCTTCAGGGTGTTGAGGATCTCCTCGTTGGTGCCATTCTCCTGTGGCAGGGAAGGAGAAATCCAGAGCTCTGTTTCCCCGCTCCTCACCCCCCGCCTCGTGCCCACAGGACTTACCTGGTATCCAAACTGGTTACAGGGGAAGCCCAGCACGACCAGCCGCCGGGGGTAGCGGGCTTGGAGCTGGTTGAGCTGGGTGTAATCCCTCACCGTGGTGTCTCAGAGTGACGCCACATTCTCAATCAGGACCACGCGGCCCCGGAAAACACCGAAATCCACCTTTTCCCCCTGCAAGGAGGTGGCGCTCAGGTCGTAGAAGGACTTGGCGATAGGGATAGTCATGGCTGCAGGTGCACGGCTGCTTGTGCCCCGTGCCCTGCGCTGCCTCTTAAGGGCTTCCTGGTGCTCACGTCATGGTCCAAAGGTCTCCAGGCCCCGCCGCAGCTCGGGAGAAACCGGAGCCGCCCGTCCCACCCGTGGAAGGAGGAAGGTGGCACAGAGCCAAGGCAATGCTCTACCTGCCTCAATAATTCACGGCACGGCGCGGTGCGGCTGCTCATCCCAGTGTTTGTGAGATGTGGGATGCTCCTGGCCAAGCACAGTGTGTTCCCAAGGGCTGGGAATGCCAGTGAGAGTTGGGGGGTAATGGGAGATGGGGAATAACAGGAATCTGGGAGCTGTGGCTCTGTGGGGCAGAGGAGGAGGGGACAAGGGCCCCAGTGCTCCTCCTTGCCTGGTGCTGCCATGGCATCACCTCTGGGGCCTCCTGTGCTGCCCATCCCAGTGCCCACCAGTCTTGGGGCCCACTAGTCCCAGTGCCAGCTCCACTCTTGAGCTTCTCTGCTGTGGTGTCCACCAGTACCTGCCCATCCCATTGCCTGGCAGCATCCTGGTGTTCACCTAGGTCCCAGTGGGTTCCACTATCTTAGTGCCCACCATTGTCCCTGTAACCACCCATCCCAGCTCACCACCATCTGGCTGCCGACCCATCCCAGTGCCACCATGAGGCTTTCTGGCCCTCTCCCCAGAGCTGGGGCTGAGCTGGTAGCCTGGCAGGCCATGGTGGTGGCCATGGCACACCACGGGCACCATGCCCCATGTCCCTGTGCCCAGCCTGGAAAGGGGACACCATCCCGGCAGCCCCAGATCACCCTTAATTATTGATCACCGCTCGGGTGTCCGTGCCTGGGCTGTGCCCGCCGCCATGGCATTGTGCCCGCAGCACCCCCGGAGCACACGGACAACCAGCCCCTCCAGCATCACCTTTATTCTGCAAACCACTGTGTAAAACCACGGGTCCCACGGGCATGGGGCAGGCACGGGGTGGGCACATGGCACCTGGACAGCCCCCACCCCACCTGCAAACCAAGGGGGGCACAGGTGCCAGGCTGGGGGCCCCTCTTGCCACCTCCCCATTCCCCCTGTCCCTGGGGGTGTTCCGTGTTGCCCCCCACTCCATGGGAGCTGCCCCAATCCTGCCCCCACCGTGCCCCCTGACACAGCATGGGGAGGAGGGGTTAGGGGAGTCCCAGCCTTCAGCACCAGCAGGTTTTGGGAGTGTCCTCGCTCCCCAGGGGCTGCTGCTCATCCTCCTCCAGCCGGGCCAGGGTGGGGGCGCAGGGGGGCCCTCGCAGCTCATCCAACTCCTTGCGGTGTGCCTGCAGCACCAGCTCCGTCAGTCGCGTGAAGGACTGTGGGAAAGGGGTGGCATGAACCTGGGAGACCCCCCAGTACCCCCTGACCCCTCCAGGCTCCCCAGACCAGCCCCCCAGTCCCCTCATACCTCCTTGATATTGAGGTTGCTGCAGGCACTGGTCTCGTAGAAATCCATCCCGTATTCCCTGGCCAGCTGCCGCACCAGGGTTTTGGCAGGCGGGGTAGCATGATTTGGGGAGGGAGGGATTCACTACCCTAGCCCCCCTCTCTGGAACGTGCACAGCCAGGCACAGACGGACAGGAGAGCTACAGGGGGGCTGGCATAGGGGCACACCTAGGGCTGGGCGCTGGGTGCAGGGGGTCCTGGGAAGCGCATTGGGTGCTTTAGGGTCCAGAGGCCACTGGGAGGGATACTGGGGGGCACTGGGTGCTTTAGGGGTGCAGGAGACCATGCTGGAGGTGCAGGGAGGGGTTGGGGATCCCTGAACATTCTGGGGGTGGCGAAGAGGGAGCCTTGAGGGTGCACAACCACTGAAGGGGTTGAGGGGAAGAGGGTTCCTCGACACTGGGAGAGCTGTTTTTGGGGTGCCTGGGTCCAGACTGCAAGAGGGTCGGGAGTCCCTGGTCATGCTGGCCGGGGCTGAGGATGCTTGGGAGTCCTGAATAGAGGTAGGGCTGCAGGAGAGCTGTTGGGGTCCCGAGTGCAGGGGTTATCAGGGAGAGGCTGGCCATGCTGAGGGTGCAGGAGGGGTCCTGCCCCCTGGGGGGGCACACAGCAGCCCCCGCTCACCTGCAGCCCTTGCTCTTTGGGCACTTGCCTCTTGTGCTCCTCGTCTGCCTTGTTCCCAATGAGGATTTTCTGGACCCCATCAGGTGCATACTGGGGGGAAAAAAGCGTGAGGACTCCCCACACACACACACACTGCTGGGGGACCTCCCGACGTCCCCTCATGTGCCCCCACCTCATCCACGTCGCTGGCCCACTTCACGATGTGCTGGTAGGAGCGTTCACTGCTGATGTCATACACCAGGAAGATGCCCTGTGGGGGGACAGCCACTGACACCCCAACACTGTGCGTCTGTTTCCCCTCTCCTGCACGCCAGGACAGGAAGCCCTCCATACCTGTGCCCGCCGGTAGTACTGCTTGGTGATGGTCTGGTAGCGCTCCTGGCCAGCCGTGTCCCTGCCCGGAGACAGCAGGTCAGTGCCACCACCCATGGCACGAGTTGGGCAGGGCTCAGCCCCCACAGAATTCCTCCTCGCTCTCCCCCCAGCATCCAGTGCTGCCACTCACCAGATCTGTATCCGCACCTTGATCCCATCCACCTCAATGGTCTTCATCTTGAAGTCGACGCCTGGGATTGGAATGGGAGAGGTTGTGGGGTGTCCTGGTGTTGCCCACTGCAGGAGCTGCTACCACCGGGGGTCCTCTGGTCCCCTCACCCCTCCTGACCCACCCCACACCCCGCCATGGCCTGGTGCTGGTCTCCACACCCGGTGCCTGGCCTGGCAGGAGGTCCCAGTGCTGGATGGTGATCCTGGTGCTCCCAGTTCCCTGGTACTGTGGCTGTCCAGTGCTCCCAGTTCCCCAGTGCTACAGCTTCCCCGTGCAGTGGCTGCCCACTGCTCCCAGTTCCCAGCTGCACGTTATTCCTGGTTCCCCTGTGACAGAGGTGCTTGGTGCTGCCGGTTTCCCCATCCCCATTATTTCCTGGCTCCCTGATGCTCCCTGTTACCTGGAGCCGTGGCTCTCTGGAGCCCCCGGTTTCCCAGTTCCCCCATGCTGCAGCTACCCGGTGCTCCTCACTTCCCAGTGCCCACGGTTTTACCGTTTCCCAATGCCCACAGCTTCCCGGTTTCCCGGTGCTGTGACTCCCAATGCTCCTGGTTCCCCGGTGCCACAGTTTTCCCTTTCCCTTGAGCCCACGTTTGTCCCTCTCCCCAGTGCCCACGGTTTTCCCGCTCTCTGTTTACCTGTTTCCCGATGTCCCTGGTGTTGCAGCTCTTCAGTGCCCACAGTTAACACTTTCCCGGTGCCCCCGGTTTTCCCGTGCCCACCACTCCCAGTCGCCCTGGTTTCCCGTTTCCCCATCCTGTGGCTTCCCAGTTCCTCGGTAGTCCCGGTTCCCCGGTGCAAACGGTTTTCCCGTTTCCCGTTTTCCCGTTTCTCGGTTGCTGCGTCTCCCCAGTGCTCCCAGTTCTTCGGTTCCCACGGTGTTCCCGCTCCCCGGTTGCCCAGCTTCCCGTTTCCCCAGTGCTGTGGCTTCCCCGTACTCACGGTTTCCTGGTGCCCACGGCTCCCCAGTTCCCCGGTTTCCCTTTTCCCCGGTACTGCGGCTCCCAGTGCTACCGTTTACCCGGTGCTGCGCCTCCCCATTGCTCCCGATTCCTTGATGCTCCCGGTTTTCCGTTTCCCCGGTGCCGCGGCTCCCCGTTTCCTCGGTGCTCCCGGTTCTCCGGTTTCCCGTTTCCACGGTGCTGCGGCTCCTAGTCCTCCCGGTTGCCCGGTTCCCCGATGCTCCCGTTTCCCCGGTGCTGCGCCTCCCCACTGCTCCCGCTTCCCCGATGCTCCCGCTTTCCCGTTTCCCCGCTCCCGCCGCCGCGGCCGCCGTGCGCTGCCGGTGCCGGTACCGATGGTGGAGATGTGGGCGGGGTGGAACTGGTTGTCGGTGAACCGGCAGAGCAGGCAGGTCTTGCCCACGCCCGAGTCCCCGAGCAGCAGCAACCGGAACAGCACGTCGTACTGCTTGGCCATGGCGGGCCCGGGCCACCGCCGCCGCCGCCGCTCCGGGGCCGCTCCGGGGCCGCTCGGGGGCCGCGAGCTGCGCCGCCGCCGCGCCGGGCCGGGCTGGCACCGGGGGATGCACCGGGGCGGGGCGGGGCGGGGGCGGCGGCGACGGGAGGGGACACCGGGGGGGGGAAACGAGGGGGGCGACACTGGGGATGCACCAGGGATGCACCGGGAGATGCTGTGGGGCATTGGGCGGCGACACCGGGGATGCACGGAGAGGGAGCTGGGGAGGACGGGGGATGGTGCCAGGGATGTACCACAGGATATGTCGGGGATGCTCTGCAAAACGGGAGGTGGGTGACAGGGAATGTATTGGGGGACCGGTGGGGACCCCGCGGGCTCTGGCATCACCAGGGATGCACCGGGGTTGCTCAGGGGGTATTGGGAAGGCGACATGGGTGTGCAGCAGGGGACACTGGGGTGACACACAGAGCTGCACCAGGGGAACTGGTGACCCTTCAGAAAGATGGGATGGCACCGAGGGGGACCTGGACAAGGGTGAGCCCAAGGGAAACTCGCTGGGGTCAACAAGGCCAAAGGCAGGGTTGGCACATGGATCGGGACAACTCCCGAGATCAGTGCAGGATGGGGGTGATGTGATGGAGAGCAGCCCAGAGGAGAGGAATTTGTGGGTACTGGGAGATGAGAGGCTGCATATGACCTGGCAATGTGTGCTGGCAGCCCTGAAAAGCCACCCGTGTCCTGGTCTGTGTCACCAGCAGCGTGGGCAGCAGCTGGGGAGGGAATTGTCCTCGTCTGCCCCACTCAGGTGAGACCCCACCTGAGCGTTGTGTCCAGCCCTGAAGTCCTTGTCATGGGAAGGACATGGAGCTGCTGGAGCAGCCCAGAGGAGGTCACCGAAATGCTCCGAGGAGTAAGAACATGCAGGGAGAGCTGGGATTGCTCAGCCTGGAGAAGGCTCCAGGGAGAGCTTAGAACCCTTTCCAGTGCCTAAAGGGGCTCCAAGAGAGATGGAGAGGGACTTTGGAGAAGGGCATGGGGTGCCAGAACAAGGGGTAATGGCTCCAGAGTGGAAAAGGGGAAGTTTCGATTGGCTGTTGGGAATAAATTCTTTACTGTGACGGTGGTGAGGCACTGGAATGGATTTCCCAGAGGAGCTCAGGCTGCCCCATCTCTGGAAGTGACCAAGGCCAGGCTGAGTGGAATGTGTCCCTGTCCATGGCAGGGGATGGGCTTTAGGGTCATTTTCAACCCAACCCGGGCAGTCCATGATGATGCAACCCATGACGTCACATCACGATGACGCAGCGGCTGGGGGGGGGTTAGCTCCTCCGCGCACGCGCGCTGGGGAGGGGCTGTGAGGGGGCGTGGCCAAGGGGAAAGGGGCGTGGTCAGACCGGGCGTGGCCAGACGTGGCGGGCGTGGCCAGGCGCGCGGCGGCGCGTCCCCTCCCGGCCGCCGTCGCCCGCTGCCCCCGCGGCCGCAGCATGGCGGGAGCGGCCCCCGGCTCTGGCGGGCGGCGGCGGCTGCGGGACGACGGGCTGCGGACCTGCACCTCCGCCGAGCAGGTACCGGCGGGTGCCAGGGCGCTGCGGGGTGGGGTGCCGGGGGGCCGGGCTGCCTTAGGGCTGAGCTTTGGGGTGCCTTGGAGCTGGGGTTTGGGGTGCCGGGCTGCCGTCGGGCTGGGCTTTGGGCTGCTCTGGGACGGGGCTCGGGGCGGCCGTGGGACTGGGTGATCCTTGTCCCAGTATCCGCGCGCGGCTAGTGTCCCCACACCGCTGTCACAACAGCCCGGCAGCGATCAGTGTTTCGGGGGGCCCGGCGGTGCTGCCGCCCACCCGCCAGGGCAGCTCCCGCGGGACATGTCCCCCAGAACCAGTCTGGGGAGGGTGAGGGGTCGTGGAGCAGCCAGACTCTCCTCTCCGTACCTCTGTCCTGACCCAGCCCCCGGCAGCTCCCCTGGGTGCTGGGATGGGGTAAAAAGTGACGCCGGGTTTCCCAATCCGTGGGGTTCTTGCTCAATTGCTCCCCGGCAGAACGCAGTGCCCTGAATGCAGGTCCCCACGCTGCCCCTCCTCACCTCTGAGGCTGATCCCGGGGAATTTCCTCGAGGATTACCCTGGCTTAGGGTGTCCAAGTCCCCGGTTATGCCAGTGTGAGCAGGAGGAGGGTGTTTTCTGTGGCAGTCCTGGGATGAACCAAACTCCAGCTGGATTTGTAAAGCAGCACCGGGTAGTGCTGGATTCTGGCATAATTCGGGGCACAAAGCTCCTGGGAATTCCTACTTTGGTTTTACTGGATGAGTTGGGGCTGTGAGTTAGATAAACCCCTGGGATGGGGTAGAAGCTGTGGGGGTCAGTGGAGGTCATGTTTGGGATGTGCAGAGGCTCTTCCCAGAGCTCACCATAGTCTTTATTCCCGTTTTTCCCGACAAGTCCAAGGTGGAAGACATCGTGCAGGAGGTCTATGATGCCTACAAGACAAACCATCACTCCTCACAGTGAGTCCCGAAATTCCCAATAACCATAAATAATTCCCATCCCAAAAAAGCCATCAACTCCGGTGGGTGCTGTAGTAGGATCCTGTCTCTCCTGCCACGGTCTCCCTGCTTTTTCAGGCCATCCTGCCTGCTCATCCGTGCCCTCTCTGTATTCCAGGTACGTCCTGCAGCGGGAGAAGCACTTTCATTACCTGAAGAGAGGCCTCCGGCAGCTCACTGAAGCCTATGAGGTATTGGGAATATGTTGGATATCTCACTTGGAGCCACTGGCTGGGTGAACCCCTCCACCTGTGGCTGCCACCAGAGTTGTTTGTCGCCAGGGTTTTGCCAGCCCTGGAGTGGACACAGTGGACATTCCCTGTGTGCCCACGCTCATCTCACAGCGATGCTCTGGGGGCTCTCCTGGCTGTCCCCTCACTGCCTGCTCCCGCTGTGTCCAGTGCCATTCCCTGACTGTCCCCTCTGTCCCCGCAGTGTCTGGATGCCAGCCGTCCCTGGCTCTGCTACTGGATCCTGCACAGCCTGGAGCTGCTGGATGAGCCCATTCCTGAGTCAGTGGCCTCTGAGTAAGTGGGGAGAGTTGAGGGGACCCCACCATGGCCACTACCCCTGTGGGCCACCCGCGTGACTCTGGAGGTGCCACCTCCCGCTGTCCCCAGAGCAAAGGAGTGCTTTGTCTCCCTGCCACCATCAATGCCGCCCATTCTTCCGGCGGCTTCCTCGTGATGACGGAGATGGGAGGGTGACACCCCCGGCTTTGACCTTGGGGGGGATTCACAAGGCTGAGAGGGGACATATCGCACTGCCAGGGTGACACTGAGCCCCTTCCCCACCTTCCCACAGCGTCTGCCAATTCCTGAGGCGCTGCCAGAGCCCCCAGGGTGGATTTGGAGGGGGTCCTGGCCAGCACCCCCACCTCGCGCCCACCTACGCCGCCGTCAACGCACTCTGCATCATCGGCACCGAGGAGGCCTTCGGCGTCATTGACAGGTCCGGGGGGCCAGGGGGAGCTTGGGGGGAGCTGGGGGGTGTGTGTCCCCCCTCACAGCTGCTGGCTCCTGCAGGAAGAAGCTCTTGGAATACCTGTACTCGCTGAAGCAGCCGGATGGCTCCTTCCTCATGCATGTGGGTGGAGAGGTGGATGTCAGGTGGGTGAGGGCTGCAGCAGGGGGCTGGTTTGGAAGGCCAGGGCGTTTTTAGGGAGCCAGTACTGGGAGTGGGTGCTATGGTGGGGAGCTGGTGCCATTCTGGCAATTCAGTGCTGGGAGATGGTGATGTTTTTGAGAGCCAGTATCGTTTTGGAGAGCTTGTGCTATGGTGGGGAGCCATTGCTAATTAGGGATACGGTTTTGGGGAGCAAGTGCTGGGAGCTGGTGCCATTTTGAGGAGCCAGAGCCATGGCAGGGTGCAGAGTTTGGGGAGCCACTTGTGTTTTGGGGAGCCGGTGGTTTTGGGGACTGGGTATCAGGAAGCTGGTGCCACACTGGGGTACCAGTGTTGTTTTGGGGAGCTGGTACTGTGGTGGGGAGCCAGTACCATGGTGGGATGTAGTTTTGGGGAGCCAATGCTGTTTTGGGGTGCTGGTGCCATGGCAGGGGACCAGTGACAGGAACTGCTGCTGTGAAAGGGTGCTGCTGTGGGGAGCCAGTGCTGGGTCAGGGACCTGGTGCCATTTTGGGGAGCTCTTGGAGCTGCAGCAGGGAGCTGGTGCCTCTTTGGGGTGCCAGTGCCAGATCGCTGAGCACCCATTTCCCAAATCTCTGCATGCCCTATTCCCACAGGAGCGCCTACTGCGCCGCCTCGGTGGCCTCGCTGACCAACATCCTGACACCCACACTCTTTGCTGGGACAGCTGAATGGATCGCCAGGTGAGATCTGGGGACAGGTGCGTGATGGAGGGATGGCATTCCTGGTTTCCCTGCTGCCCTGACCCCACTCCCACAGGTGCCAGAACTGGGAGGGTGGGATCGGCGGCGTGCCGGGCATGGAAGCGCACGGTGGCTACACCTTCTGTGGCGTGGCTGCACTGGTCATCCTTAAGCAGGAACATCTGCTGAACCTCCGGAGCCTGCTGGTGAGTGACCCCTCGCCGGGACACTGGGGGTCTCATCCCACCAAGGATCTCTGGTCCCACTCTGGCTCTCATCACCCCGCAGCACTGGGTGACCGGGCGGCAGATGCGCTTCGAGGGTGGATTCCAGGGCCGCTGCAACAAGCTGGTGGATGGGTGCTACTCCTTCTGGCAAGCTGGGCTTCTCCCTCTGCTCCATCGGGCACTCCATGCCCGGGGTGAGTTGCCACAGGCTTCCTCTGTCCCCAGAATGGCATCTGCAGGGATCTGACACCTTCTCTGGTATTCCTCCTCTGGATTTCCATTCCAGGCGATCCAGCGCTGAGCATGGCACACTGGATGTTCGACCAGCTGGCACTGCAGGAATACATCCTGCTGTGCTGCCAGTGCCCCGCTGGTGGGCTGCTGGATAAGCCAGGAAAGTGAGTGTAGAGGGGAACACAGGGCTGCCCAGCACCCCAGATCCCCACTCAGCATCCCAATATTTCCCTGCATGCAGATCACGAGATTTCTACCACACCTGCTACTGCCTGAGCGGGCTGGCCATTGCCCAGCACTTTGGAAGTGGAGACCTCCACAATGAGGTGGTCCTGGGTATCCCTGAGAATTGCCTGGTAAGTGCTGGGCATTGCTGGGGTGGTCAGGAATGAGCTTTCAGGGCTCCACAGCACTAGGAAAGGCAGATCCAATGGCAGTGGAGAGTTGGGGTTCAGTCTGGAGAAGGCTCTGGGGAGAGCTTAAAGCTGCTTTGATGGCCTGAAGTGCTACAAGGGTGCTGGAGTTGGGCTTTGGACAAGGGCTTGGATTGACAGGACAAGGGGGAATGGCTCCAAACTGGAAAAGGGGAAATTTAGATGGAATTTTGGAAAGAAATTCTTCCCTGTGAGGCTGGTGAGGCCCTGGCACAGGTTGGCCAGAGCAGCTGTGGCTGCCCCATCCCTGGAAGTGTTCCAGGCCAGGTTGGATGGGGCTTGGAGCAACTTAGGATAGCGGATTCCCTGTACAGATTGATTTGGACTAGATGATCTTTAAGGTGCCTACCTACCCAAACCATTCCAGGACTCTGTGATTAACATCCTCCATCCCTCTCTCCCACAGCAGGCCACGCACCCTGTCTACAACATTGCCCCGGAGAAGGTGGCGAGGGCGGTGATGCACTTCCTGCAGTATCCTGTGCCCAGCCTGGATCCGGCATCCGCTGCCGAGTAGGGGGTCCTGCTGCTGGCTCGGGGTGCCAAGCCCCGGGAGCGAGCAGCACAGCCCACTCCTGTGGCAGCCTGGCCAGGCAGAGCGAGGTGCTCAGGGTGCTAGCAATACCAAAATCCAGCCTGCTCCAGGCCCGGTGTCCTGCTGCTGTCCTGGCCAGCGCCGAGGCAGGACACAGGCTGTGGCAGAGCTTTTTGGCATCAATAAACCAGAAGTGACACCTGCCGTGTGCTGGTGGCCCCAGGGACATGGGGCAGGAGGTGATGCCACATCCGGCTCTGGTGGCACCACTTCCCCCATGCCAAGAACACACGGTTACCACAGGGGAGGATAAAATAAGTGGAATTTTGGCTTTTTTTGTTTATTATTTATAGTCTTATAGTAAAGGGAAGCCTTAACTTGCAAGACAACTCTGGGCAGTATGTACAACATACCTTAGATCCATGGAATGGCATCAAAATGGGGGGAAAAGGGGCACCTATGGGGCAGGGACGGGCCAATGGAGTTTGGAAAATGCCACGGAGGTGGGGAAGGGTCAAGGGAGGGAAGGAGGAGGAAGAGGAGGAGAAGGGGGGAAGGAGCCCCCAAGCCTGGCTCTGTGCTCCGCCGACTCGGGCAGGTGGAGTTGCACACGGAGAAAATAAATAGGGAGAGACCCCCCCCAGTGCCTGCTCCTTTTTTTCGGGGGGCTGCCTAGCTCCTCCCCGCTCCGGACTGCGCTGGTCCCCAGGTATAAATAGAAATGCTCCTATAAAACCAGGAGGGAAGGGGAGGGGGGTCGCTAGCGGAGGGGAGTTGGTGGGGGAGTCTCCCTGACCGCCCCCAAGTCTTTCTGCTCGGCCTGGCCGGCTCCCCCCGGGGCCGGCGCGGTGGGAGCGGGGAAGGGGCCAGGGAGGGCTGGGAAGCTGCAGTCCGAGAGCTTCTAGGAGCGGAGGGAGCGAGTCCTGCCGCAGGCCGGAGGGCAGCGGGGGGGCCTAACTGGCCTCCATGCGCAGCTTCTTCCTGTTCTGCGGCTCGTCAGGCTCCGAGTCGGAGCTGGAGTCGGAGCCACCGTCGAAGGCGGAGATGGCGCTGCCCTTGGGGTTGGTGTAGAGGCTGTTGTCCGCGGGATAGCTGGCCTGGAGCTGGGCGCTGGATCGGGCCTTCTCCAGCGCGCGCACTGCAAGGGACAGCACCGTGTCACCCCCGGGCCCAGCCCTGCCTGTGGCCCAGCTCCCACCAGATCCTGGATCCCGAACTCTTCTGGACCCCACATCCTGCCCCACCCCAGCTTCCACTGGATCCTGCGCCCGTCCAGACCTCAGCTCTTGCCAGATCTCAACTTCTACTGGATCTCAGCTCCCACCAGATCCTGGATTCTGATGGATCCTATCTCCTTCCAAACCTCAGCACCCACTGGATCCTGGATCCCAAACCCTTCTGGACCCCAGCTCCTGGCTCCTGAACCTTGCCAGACCCCAGCTCCTGAATCCCAGACCCTGCCAGACCCCATCTCCAGCCAGATCCCAGCTCCCACCTTGCTGCTCCAGCAGCGCGTTCTGCCTCTTGAGGTCGTCGATGTCCTGCTGGTGTGTGTGGTTTTTCCGGCGCATGTACTGGATGTACTCTGTGGCTTTGTCCAGGATTTGGGCCCGGGATGCCTGTTGCAATAGTGGGAAAAGCCAAAGGCAAGATAAAGACCTAGTCCAGGGGGGAAAACCGTGGGATTTCACCTGCCTCATCCCACCCTGGCTCTGGTCCTCACTGGGGGCTCCTGTGGCACAAGAGAACCTTGGGAATGTCCCAAATCGAGAAGCCTGGGCCACGGGTGGGTGCTGCCTGTGCTCCCAGCACGCTCCATAAACTCACCTTCTCTCCCTGGAGCGAGGGTACAGAATCCCGCAGGCTGTGGAAGCTGTCCTTGATGTGGTCCCTGCGCTTGCGCTCCAGCGCGTTGTGATGAGCCCGTTTGTCGGCCTGGGAGGGGGATACAGGGGTGGCACCAGGAGGAGGCCACCACCTGCACCCCCAAAATTCCCTCTGGGAACCGCTGTGGGAGCTCGGCTGAGCCCCCAGGGCGGCTCCGTGGCCGTGACGCCCTGGGCTGGGCCGCGAGGGTGTGTGAAGGAGGCGGCTCCCGGTGCTTTCGGTTTCCCGGCTTCCTGCTGCCGGGGCAGCTCCGGGCGCCGCGGGGGGGCAAGGCACTTTCCCCCTGGAACATGGTCACCTCCTCCCGAGCCCCCCAAACCAACCAGGCACGAGCCCCCTTATGCTCTCTGTCAAGCCTGTGTTGTAGCTCCGGTGCCCCCAAACACAGCCCCACCCTCCCAAATGACACGGCCCCACACATAATCCCCGCCCCGGACACTCCTGTTTTACCCCAAAAATCACCCCACTCCGCCTCCCCTAAAGAGCCCCAGATCCTCCACCACAAGAACCCAAACCCCACTGGTGTCCCCCCCATAAGACCCCCAGACCCACAGGACACCCCCAAATGCAGGTCCTCCCCCAAAAGACATGACTCCAGGGATCCCCCCTTCCATGTCACAGCTCCCAACCCAAATAAGACCCCCAACCTCACAGATGTCCCCTCCCCAAACCCACCCCTCCTCCCCCCCTAAAGACCCTCAGCCCTACTGGTGTCCCCCCGTTTCCAAGACTCCCATACCCACAGGACACCCCCAAACCCAGATTCCACCCCCAAGACCACCATCCCCATAGGTCCCTCTCCAGCTCGCAGCCCCTCCAGAAAACTCCAGCCCCAAAGGTGTGTCCCCCTCAGAAAGAGCCACAACCCCTCTGGTGCCCTCCTCAACACCCCAACCCCACGGATGTCCCCCCAACACCTCGATCCCCACACAACACGCCCAACACCCCCACAGCCCCCCGAGACCCCCACTGCCCAGGACCCCTTCCATGTCACCCCGTCCCCAAATCCCGCCCCCCTCACATCCCCGCCCACGTGCTCCCGACCCCGGGGGCGCTGCGGGGCGGCCCCCAGCGACCTACCGCGGACTGAAACCTCGGCTGCTCCTCCTGAGGAGCCCCGACCCGGGCGAGGAGGAAGAGGAAGAAGATGGTGGGGGGGGGCGCCGCCATATGAAGGAAGAACACACACAAACCAAACATTACCCCATCCCCAACGCTCCTAAGGTGGGGAAGGGCCACGGGGGGTTATCCCAGGGATTGTCCCGGGGTTGGGGGTCCAACTCACGTCGCTCTCCACCTCGATGTCATCGTTGTCGCTCATCGCTCCCGCCCGGGTGAAGCCACGGGCCGCACCGCCACAACAACAGCCCGCACCGCGCATGCGCGGAAGTCGGGGGGGGGCAATGATGGCGCCGGGCGACGCGAACGGTTGCGGGAGTTGTGGTTTGAGTGGGGAGATGGAGGCATCTTCCACGTGGCGAGGACTACAACTCCCGCCGTGCACCGCGCGAGAGCAGCGCGTGGCACGCCGGGAGCTGTAGTCTCCGCTTCGGGAAGGGGGCGCTGAGGGTCTGTGGTCGGAGGATGGAGGAGGTGAGGGCCGAGAAGACGGAGGGAGGGGGTTTATTGAGGGAAAATGGGGACGGGAGGGGTCGGGAAGTCTGCGGGGCCGGCTGGGGTTGGGGGGGCTGCAGGCTTAGCTAGCGGGGTTGCGGGCCAGCCTGGGGTGGCCGCAGGTTCTACCTGCGAGGGCCTGTGGGTCTAGTCTGAAGGGCTGTGGCAAAGTTTGGGAGGCTGTCATCTGCCTGGGGGCTCCAGGGTCGTCCTGAGGGGGGTTGGGGGTCTGGCTGGGGTCTGCAGGACATTGTGGGGGGGCAGCAAGCTGGCCTGGGGAGCTGCAGGCCTTGCTAGAGGGTCTGTGCATCTGTTCGGGGGTCTGTGGGCTTGACCAACCCAAGCCCTGGGGGGCTTTGGCCAAATCTGGGGGGGCTGTGGATCTGCCTGTGGGGTGTGATTTTGGGGGCTATGGACCTGCCTTGGGAACTGTACCCCAAGTTAGGGGACTGTGGGCCTGGCCTGGGGAGCAGTGGGTTTGCCTGGGGGTGTAGTACCACAATTTGGGGGTCTCTGTACCACAATTTGGGGGCTGTAGGTCAGTCTGGAGGCTGTGGACCTGACCTGTGAGGTCTGTGGGTCTGTCAGCCAATGTGGGGGGCTGGGGGCTTCAAGTTTAGCTTTGGGGTGTGCAAGCCTGACCTGAGGGGATTTGTGGAAATTTGGGCCCACTTGGGGGGGGTGCTGCAGACCCCCTCAGGTGCCAAGAGCAGCATGGGGCCCAGGCCAGGCTGTCCCTATCCCAACTGCTCCCCATCCTCTTTCGGCAGCTCGTCCCCGCTGGCGGCCTCGGCCGAGCGCTTGTCGTCATCCTCCTTGTCCCCCTCGCCGTCAGAGCCAGTCTCATCCGAGTTGTCCTCCAGGTAGCGGTATCCGTGCATTTTGTGGCGCGGGCGCGGGATGCGGGGCAGCCGGACCTCCACGTGCTGCCCCACCTTCCGCTCCATCCACAGGTATGTCCCCACGGCCACCACTAACGTCAGCAGCATGATGGACAACTTGGCCTGCGGCACAGGGAGTTTTGGGATTGGCGTAGTGTCTAGTCCCCAAAACGCTGGAATGTCCTGGAGTGGGCTAGGGTGTATCTGGACTTACCTTCATGGGCAGCCCTGACCACAGGTAGACGGTGAAGATGGCCAGGGCCTGCCACCAATGGTAGATGGTGAAGATGAAGTCTTGGCGCTCCTTTTTCTTGTACAACATTCCCAAGAGAACTGTGGCAGAGACTAGAATCAGTGTTCCATTCCTGTGCCATGTCCCCTTGGTGTGGGGGACAATCACAGCAGGTCTGTCCTGCGGATCCGAGGAGGGGGACCACAAAGTGGTGGTGCCAGGAAACGTGAGGAGCTGATGTGTGCAAAACTTGGGGACAACCCAGGCTGTTTTGGGGACCACCCAGGTGTGTTGAGGACAACTGGGGCTGTTTCAGGATCTTCCTGCTACTCACTGCTGATTCCAGTCTTGTTGAGGGCGCTGCCCGTGCCCCAGAGCGCAGCAATGCTGTAGAGCAGTGGCGCGTGCGCCGGGTACCGGGGCTCCGGTGCCCAGCAGAAGAGCGTCACCAGGAGCGCGGCATGGATGAACGCTCCAGCCAGGAGCGGGATGTGCCGGTGCAGGCGCAGCATGCACAGGGCCAGGCTGGAGCACGCCGAGGCGGAGAAGCCGTAGGCCATGAGGAGATACGCCAACTTCTCCAGCCCCAGGGCGCACACACCGTAGTTCTGCAGCGAGCATGGGCTCAGTGTCACCTGTCCCCTCTCCGTCACCTCCCGCCCCATTCCCGATCCTACCAGGGAGAATCCGGTGCAGACAAAGAGCACCTCGAAGCCGCTGTAGATGAACAGTGGGAAGAGGTGCCGCAGGCGATAGTCCCGTATGTGCTTGAAGGGCAGCTGGAAGATGTTGCCCCAGCCGATGCTGCGCATGTCGATCTCCTCCATGGGCCGGTACGCCGCGCCGCACAGCACCAGCACCTGCGGAGTGCCTGCGGGTGAGGTCCTGCCACCGTCTGGCCCATCCCTGTTCCCTCCCGCCCCGGCACTCACCACCAGCATGGCGAGGAAGGCGGCGGCCATCAACGCGCTCTCTACGATGATGAGGTTGACGCTGCGGGGAAGGCTCTGCAGCACTGTCTTGTTGAAGCCGGGCAGTGTGCCGTGGCTCAGGGTGCCTGCCAGGGGGGCACAAGCCATGGTTAATCCCAACAGGGGGGCTCCCGGTGCCACCCTGTGCCCAACCCGCAGCCTCACCGCAGTGCTTCACCCCATAGAGTGTGTGGTTGAGTTGGTAGAAGTAGTTGTTGAGGAAGAAGACCATGGGCATCTGAGCGCAGACGAAGCTCAACTGCAGAACACAGAGGAGTGCACGCTCAGTGCTGCCAGTGCAGGCTCCCGCCCATCCCAGCCACCTCACTGGCACTCACGTGGAAGCAGGAGTAGAAGATGGTCTGGAAGATGATGATGTAGGTGTTGCAGGCGTCCCGCGGTGCCCGCTGCTTCTCCTTCTCTTGCTCCTCCTTGTAGTTAATGTACTCGTAGTACTTCTGGGCCATCCTGCGTGGAGGTCAGCCACTGGTGTGTCAGCCAGCACTCCCTGCATCCTCCACCCACCCCCCAATGCCTACCGTGTGATGTAGGTGCCCATGGAGGCCCAGAGGGGCACGATGACCACCCCAATGGCCACCGCGGAGGGCACCAGGGTGTAGTAGCGCTCCCAGTAGTTGCTGGAGACGAAGAGGGCATAGATGCCCACCGCCAGGAATATGGCCCACTTGGTGCCAAAGAATCTGCCGAGGCAAGGAGTGGGAAGCATGGGTGGCTGCACTGGTGAGCCGTGCTGGCCAGGAGCACGGAGGGGCCATACCTGATGAGGACAGGTGTGTAGAGCAGTGCCGCCACGGGTGTGACGTTGATGCCCATCAGCACCTTGCGGTCAATGTCCTCCAGCTGGATGTTGCTGTACTTCACCATCCGGTAGGTCTCATCATAGTGAAGGATCAGCTGCATCTGCAGCAGGCCTGGGGGGTCCAGGCATGGTCACACCATGCCCTGAGCACCCCAAGTTTTGGGAGTTCCTGGGAGGTCCCATACCTAGGTAGACGCCGTAAGTGAGGGTGCCAGCCAGGCTGGCGGCCACCACGTTCTTGATGACGCCGAGGCGCTTGCGGCGGAAGTACTTCTGCTCCTCCTCCTCCTCATTGTAGTCAGGGTGAGCCCCCACAAAATCATCCAGCTGTGGGTGACCCTGGCTGTCAGCCCTTGGGGATGGCCACCACAGGCCTGGCTCCCCTGCAAGGGTGTCCCCCCTGTCTCACCTGTGCCTCCATCCCCTCGGTGCCCAGCCCAGCACCTGGCACCGTCTTGGCCCCATCCTGGTAGCAATCAGAGTCCTTCTCCATTGCTGCTTCTGCGGGGCCCTGGATGGTGTCAGGGTGAGGGGGACCCTGTTGGCACCCCAAGTCTTGCACCCATATGTTTTGCACCCCTGTGTCCTGCAGATGCAGACCCTGCACCCTCATGCCCAGCACCCCCAGCCCTTGCACCCCTACATCCAGCACCGTATAGCCATGTGCACAGCACCCCCAAGCCCTGAACCCCTTTACTCTGCACCCCCAGACCTTGCACTCGTGGTTTGCACCCCTGTGTTCTACACCCCTACATGCCCAGATCCTGCACCCCTAAACCCCGTACCCTCCTACCCAGCGTTGCACCCCCCAGAACTGCACCTCTGGGCTCAGCACGCCCAGCCTCGGCACCCCCCGGCACCCGGACCCCAGGCCCACTCGGCCGGTGCGGGAGCCTCTCGGGGCGGGGCAGGCGCTGCTTCCTCTTTCGGTCGGGGCGGGCGGGACGGAGGTAGTTAAAGGGGCCGTTCCCGGACCCCCCTCCGCTCCCGGTTTCCCCCCAGGTCCCTGCCCGCACTCCCCAGTGCCCCGCACCCACGCCCGTTCTCAGCACCCCAACCCCGCAGCACCTATCACACTCCAACCCGCACGGCACCCTGACCCCCCGGCGCAGCACCATCGCTCCCCCATCGCACAGCACCCCAAAGCCCCCCACACCCCCAGCCTCCCTGTGCCTCCCCAACCTTCCCAGCGCTCCCACCAGGCCGCGGGGTGGGTGCTGCCTCCTCGGGATGCCCTGTGGCACTGGGTGCTGGGCCCTGCCGCTTTCGCTTCCCTTTCCCGGCCCGGGGGATGTGCCAGGGTGCCTGGGCGGGGGGACACTCCAATCTGGGGGTGCGGGGCATGTGCCTGCCCTGGCGTCACCCCAAAGCCGGGGCCGGGAAGGTGGCCGGGTGCGTGGCACGGCGGGGTGCCTCGGGGCAGGGTGGGGGAACCGCTGGGTAGGGCGGAAGGGGTGACATCTCCGGGGCAGGATCTGGCCCAGCCGGTATTGGGGGATTCTTGAGATGGGATTCTTGGGAGGGTGCTGGTTCATGCAGGATAGGGGGGATACGCAGGGAACAGCCCTAGAAGGATCATGGCAGTGGGGCAGGGGCAACACCCATCCTGAGGGTCCCCCACGCCCCAGGCAAGGGGAACCACCCTGGGGTGCTGGGCAAGAGGGTCCTTCCTGAGGGTGGTCCTGGGAGCAGGATGAAGGGAGTCTATTGGCCATGGAACCCTTGGGAAGCAGGATGAAGAGTGTCAGTGGGAACCCCATGGGTCAGGGCGATCCTGGGAACAGGATAATGTGTTTCTATTGATCATGGAACCCTTGGGAAATAGGATGAGGGGAGTCTGTGGGAACCCCATGGGTCAGGGTGGTCATGAGAGCAGGATGAGGGGTCTCTGTGGGAATCCCATGGGTCAGGGTCGTCATGAGAGCAGGATGAGGCGTGTCTGTGTGGTCCAAATAGGTCAAGGTTCATGGTGGTGGTTTGGTTGGTGGCCGTGGGAGTTCCTGAGTGCCACCATCCCATGGGGGAGGTCCCATCCCGGACCTTGTCCCCACTACCAGCCCTACAGAGGCGGGGTCCAATCCTGCCCGCCCCTGGCCATGGGGCTCAGCCCCACAGCATTTAAGGACCCTCACCCTGAGCTTCAGCAGTACCTGCCTGGCCTTGTGCTCCTCCAGCTTCCTCACAACCTCCCAGGTAAGTACTGCGGGGTCCCCGAAGGTGGCACTCCCTGCATGGCACCCCCATGCTGGTGGGGGCTGGGGGGCACTGGGGGGTTCCCTCAGGGAAGCGTGGGTGTCTGGGCATGGAGAGGGAGAGGGTGACCAATGGGGGGCTGCAGCTCTGCCCCCCAGATTTGGGGGTGTCTTATCCCTGAAGTTCCCATAGGTGACCCCACATCAGCAGGGCAGCCTGGGTAGGTCAGTGTCCAGAGGATGGCGATTATCCCGGGAATCCCAGGCATCTCCCAGGGCCTCTGGCAGCTGCCCTGGGCTGAGTCACCCCACAACCAGGACGGCCCCAAGCACCAAGCCGCCCTTCAAAGGTGCTGCAGGTGACTCCTCCTGGGATCGAGCCGGCATCTCCAGCACTTCCGTCCTGGTGTAACCCACACGATGTCTCTCCACAGGGTCACCACGTTCTCCATGGAGACCGGCAGCTCCTTCCAACAGCTTGGTATGCAGCAGCCCCTCGACCTCCCCAGGCAGCAGTCCCTGGACTGTGGCAAGTGCAGCACCGTGGGCAGTGATCCTGGCAAAGATCCTGGGAAAGCTGCTGGGTGCAGTGGAGGCAGTGGGAAGGGGCCGATGCCGATGGTCTGCAGCTCTCCGTGGTGAGCCAAGGGGCTGGGGCAGGAGGGAGACTGGGAGGTGGGCAGGGGAAGCTGTGGCAGTGCCAGGGTGATGGGGACCCTGGGTTGGTGCTGAGGGAAAAGTTTGATGTCTGTGTGCCAGCACTTCCAAGCATGGCCCAAGGGAAAGACAGGATCTGCTGGGAATGTTGCCATGTTGGGCTGCTCCCAGCAGCGAGGGAGGCAGGTGTGTGTGGACTCCCTGCCCTGTCCCCAGGGAATCTGGGGCTCCAGTTTGATGCTGGGATGGTACAATGTGAATGTGGGGTGACATGGAGCTCTGAGGAGATGGAATGGGGTTGGGTCCCCTCTGAAACCCCCGTCCCCACAGTGGGAACCCCTACGCGGGGCTGGTGAGCCACCTGCGGGCATCCTGGCTCTCCGGGAAGACGCGGCCTATGGAATACCGAGTGGCCCAGCTGGAGGCTCTGGGACGATTCCTGGATGACAAGAAGCAGGAGATCCTGGAGGCCACTGAATTGGACATGGGCAAGGTGAGAGGGGCTGGGAATTGGGGGCCATTGGTGTCATGTCTTTGGGGTCCTTCATGCTCGTGGGGGTCTGGGCATGGGGGTGTCCCTTCCTTGGAGTTCTGCTGCCCCCTTGGTGTGCTCCCAGGCTGGTGCATCTGTATGTGCTGGATCCCTGCAGATCCAGGGATAGTGGATAGACTGTGCTGTTTATCCCATCCCCAGTGCCCTGAAAACAGGCAAAGGCCCTGCTGGCTGACACGAGGTGGGAGCGTTTCACACTGCATCCCGGGGGTCCATGTGACCTCTACAGAGGGTGATGTCCTGGGGTGCTCCTGGCCAGCCCAGCACTCCTGGGATTACTGGCATTGTGCAACGTGCTGTCACTGCACATTCCACCCAGGGCCTCCAAGGGACTGGTTTCACTGGCACAGTGGCATGGACAGGGCCCTGGATAAGGCTCAGGAATTGCAGCATGCCAGGAGCTCCTGGATGATCCACTGACGAAGCGGGAACATCTACACCATGGATAATTCTAGTGGTCTCAGCTCATCATCCCTGGAAGTGTTGCAGACCAGGTTGGATGGGGCTTGGAGCAACCTGGGCTAGCAGAAGGTGTCCCTGCCCATGACGGGTTGGAATTGGATGAGCTTCAAGGTCCCTTCCAACCCAAACCATTCCAGGATTCCATTATATGATTCCCACCTCTTTGTTAGGCATCAGTGCAGTGGCCCATGCCCTCAGCCATGTCTTTACACACCCTGACATCTCCCTAGGCCCCTAATTGCTTTGCTTGTTGGAGGTGAGCCCTTCTCTTTCAGCCAGGCTTTGATAAGCATCAGTGTTCTGAGTGTGTCCATCATCTTGCCTAATTATGCCTAATTAGATCCGGTTGTCCAGTAATGAGCTTGTTATGCAGCCTCATAGCTAGATGGACACTTCACCTGCTCTGACGTACCTGATGTGGTGCCTCACCTCCAGCGGTGCCGGTTCCTCTCTGGAGCTGATGATTGGTGGCACTCGGATGACCTCAGTCTTAATGTTCTATCTCACAACCTTCATATCTCATCAAAATTCTTAATGAACCATCATCTTCCTCATCCTGGTGATGCCATCGTCATCCTGGGTTGAGAGCAGCCCCATTGCTTCACCAGATTATCCCCTGTGCCTGCTGAGCCCTCACATCCAGGAGGGTCCTTGCACCTCCTGGCAGCTGCATATTGGGGATATGAAGGTTTCTTGGTAGTGGAAGATCCTGGGAATCCACAACCAGCCTTCCCAAACCCAAAGTGGTATGGGGATGGCAGGAAGGCTCCAATCCAGGGATGTTTTTGGGTTGCAGGAGCCCAAAATACGGTGTCACAGCACAGGATCTTCGCTCCCCCTGCTCTCCAGTCACGAAGGGGCTCCACTGAGCCTGCTGGACTATCCCCTGTGTCTTCACACTTCTACAAGGATGATATGATCCTGATCTATGCTCCACTGCTATGGAGAGGACCCACTTCTCCATCACAAGGAGTTTAATTAAGCCGTGGTTCTTATTATTTCCTTTTAGTGAAGGTCTTATGTGCAGCTTTTGCCCACAGGTAGTGGAAGGGAGCTTGAGGCTTTGCTTCCAGCTTGAATATCCGAGTGGTCAGGATGCAGGAGCAGTGTGGAGCTGCCTCTGGCACCAGGACCAGCTCTTCAGGAGTTCTGGTGACATTGCTCAGTGTCCCCTTGGCTTGGGGCTCTGTTGCCAGTTCACAGCACTGAGCTCAGGAATTTGTTAAGTACCATGAAAATGCTGAGTTTTGGGGTTTTATCCTTCTGGCCAAATACCTATTTTCATAACACTTCTGGGACACTGATATTCCCTTGGAGTTACAGGAGGTGATGGAAACTTCTGCTTAAGAGATTCTCCTCCTATTCCTGTTTGGAAGAAGGGAGAGATGCCTCCTGGGGTGGTGGGGTTGGTGTTGGGGTGATGGGCCTGTGTAAGGGTGACAGGGTCAGTGATGGGGTTGGTGTTGGGGTGACACTTGGATGATGTCTGTCCCCAGCCATCCTTCGAGGCTTTCTTCAGTGAGATCCTCCTCTGCAAGAACGAGCTCAACATCACCCTCAACAACCTGTGCAACTGGATGAAGGATGAGCATGTGGACAAGAATCTGGTAAGAAGGAAGCTCTAGGGAAAGGGAAGCTGGGGAGAGGCATTGCTGGTGAGGAAGGCAGTGCTGAGGTCATGTTCTTCCCGCAGGTGATGCAGCTGGACTCTGCCTTCATCCGCAAGGAGCCCTATGGGGTGGTGCTCATCATAGCTCCCTGGAACTACCCCATCC
The DNA here is from genome assembly GCF_008360975.1 of Lichenostomus cassidix. Taxonomy (NCBI): domain Eukaryota; kingdom Metazoa; phylum Chordata; class Aves; order Passeriformes; family Meliphagidae; genus Lichenostomus; species Lichenostomus cassidix. The sequence continues at coordinate 62,399,354 of NC_139486.1, forward strand.
ACCTCTTCCTGGTGCCCCTCATTGGGGCCATCGCTGCTGGTGAGCCCAACCTTCCAGTCCCCTGCCCTGGAAGTGCTGGGGTCTCCCCAGGGGTCTTGTCTCCACATGGGCTGGCTGTCACCATGTCACTGTGCTGATGTCCTATTCATCTCACCCCAGGGAACTGCGCCATCATCAAACCCTCTGAGATCTCTAAGAACACAGAGAGACTCGTTGCCGAAACGCTGGGCTGTTACCTGGACAGTGTGAGAAGCTCTTCTTGTCCTTGCCCCTTGTTCCCAGGCCGTGGTGTTCCCAGCCCTGCCTCACACCCACATCCCCACATCATCCACGTGCAGATCCTCCTCCCTCTGTGCTCAGCCAATGTCCCAACCTCCCAGGATGCTGTTGGTGGGGACAGATGGTGACACAAGGGAACTGTTCCCATTGCCTTGCAGGACTGCTTTGCTGTAGTGACTGGTGGTGTGCCGGAGACCACCAGGCTGCTGGAGAACAAGTTTGACTACATCTTCTTCACTGGTATGTCGTGTGGGACAGAGCAGAGCCCTGCCTGGATTTTGAGTGAGGAGGAAGAGGGGTTCCCTCCAGACACCCCTGCTAATCAGACAGGGATTGAGCTGGGGGTGTGGTGCCAGGATCTGTTGGAGGACCTGGGATGTGTGGCTGAGGTCTGGTGGGACCCAGTGCCATATCCCAGAGCTGTACGATGGCTGGTGGGATCTGTGCTGCAATCCATGCTTTCCCTGCCCACAGGCAGCCCCCCAGTGGGGCGGATCATCATGACAGCTGCTGCCAAGCACCTGACGCCAGTGACACTGGAGCTGGGGGGCAAGAACCCCTGCTACGTGTCTGACACCTGCGATGTCACCAACGTGGCGCGGCGCGTGGCCTGGGGCCGCTTCTTCAACGCGGGGCAGACCTGCATCGCGCCCGACTACCTGCTCTGCTCCGTGGAGATGCAGGATAAGCTTATGCCCGCCCTGCGCGAGGCCATCACTGAGTTTTTTGGCCCCAACCCTCGGGAATCCCCGGATTTCGGCCGCATTGTGAGTGACAAGCAGTTCAAGCGCCTCCGGGCTCTGCTGGGCAGCGGGCGTGTGGCCCTCGGGGGACAGACGGACGAGGCGGAGCGCTACATCGGTGAGGACGTGGGGGTCACAGCTTCATCCCTGCATGGAGCACATTTGGGGTTTGCAGGGGGTCTGCATCGAGAGGGGAGCCTCTGGGGGGAAAAGAGTTTTAGGGGTGCTTAAAAAGGGGTCTTGAGGGGAAGTTTCACCTCTGACCTCTGTGCCTGGCTGATGCTGTCGGGTTTCCTCTCCTCAGCTCCCACAGTGCTGGCAGATGTGTTGCCCTCGGACCCTGCCATGCAGGAGGAGATCTTCGGGCCCATCCTGCCCATCGTTGTCATCGCCAACATGGATGAAGCCATTGACTTCATCAACGCGCGGCCGCGGCCGTTGGCCATCTACGCCTTCTCCTGTGACAGCAAGGTGTGTCCATGGAGCAGAAAAAGTGGGGAGGGAAGTCAGGCACCACCTCGATGACCCCCAGGATGTGCTCTGAAGGATCTTTAGAGCCCAAACACTCTGGGAACATCCGATGGGTGAACTGGGTGATATCTGCCAAGTGCAAGTCCCTCATCTACCTTCTCTGCTCCCTCCCAGGTGGTGAACCAGGTCCTGGAGCGGACGAGCAGTGGTGGCTTCTGTGGCAATGACACCCTGATGCATGTGACACTGACATCGCTGCCTTTCGGAGGCATTGGTAGGTCCAAAGTCCCCACTCCTGGCCATTGGGAGCCAGATGTGATCTGTGGCCTGAGCCATGGTGAGGAAGGGTCTGAGGCAAGTGAGCTTCCTCCTGCACCCAGTGTGGTGCTGAGCAGGATCCCTTAATGTCCCTCAGGAGCCAGGCTGTACCTTCATTCCGACTTTTAGGACTAAATGGTAGGAGGAAAACACTTTGGAATACCTGGAGAATCTCTTACAGGATCTTGGAGATCCTCCTCAGAGAAGAGGAAATTTTTGGTGTCCAGAGGCACCCATTTTCGCTTTCTCAGGTGGAAAGTGAGGTCACTCAGCCCTGGGCCATGGGTGCAGCATGGTCCAGGGATACAGGAATACAGGAATTTTGTTCCCCAGAATACTTCCCAGTGTCTCTCCCCAAAATATTTCTGGGATAAATCCCTTCCGTTGGTGCTGCCCTTGCTCAGCATCTCCGTCAGGGCTGGCACCTGAGTCAGACATAATTAATTCCTCACCTGCCTGTGGCTTAGGGAACAATTTTCAGTACTTCCCATTCCGTAACTTTTCTTAATTGGGAATGATTCAGACCAACCACCTCCAATTATCAGGTAAAGCCACTTTAGAGCAGGTGAAGGGGCTGAAGTCATCGGGGTGAGATGGTACCAAAGCTTCCACAGGAAGTCACTGGGCTCTTAACCTCCAGTTAAACCAGCCACAGGAATGGGAGAACTGGTGTTGCCAATGTGGCTGCAGGTTTCTAGAGTTCCTGGAAGAAGATGGAACAGCTCCAACTGCAGGGAGATACGGTGGAGCATTATGGAGGGAAATCTGGACTTGTAGAACCCAGCAAAGCTTGTGTAGATAAAGGGAGGTGGGTAAAAAGGAGACGCTGGGGCCTCCAGACTGCTGAGCTGCAGCAGGATTGGCTGGAGTGAGCATCCAAATACCTGGAAGAGGCACTGGGGAAGATGGAATTCCTCCACCAGGTCTGTGCTGCTCAGAAAACCCTGTAGGCGTTTTATCCCCCTCATGTTGATGCTTGGAGAAGGCATTGTCAGGAGCAAGAGTCCTGTCCTGAGCATGGACCTGTCCTGTGTGTTCCAGGGAACAGTGGCCTGGGAAAATACCACGGGAAGTTCACCTTTGACACCTTCTCCCACCACCGGGGCTGCCTGCACCGGAACATGGGGCTGGAGACGCTCAACACCCCGCGCTACCCACCCTACACCCAGCAGAAACTGGGGCTCCTCACCAGCACCTTCGAGGTGAAGCGCAGGGGCACCTGCACCCTGCTCTGAGCCTCCCACATCCTGCTCTGAGGGTTGCCATGCACGGAGTCAGCACGGAGAACTGGGACTGTCTCCCTCTCCCTCTTCATCACCGTCCCCAGTTCCTCACTGCGTCCTTTGCCTCGCTGGAGCGTGTTGGACAGCTGGGATGGATATCCCCCCCCACACCCTTGTGGCCTCTGCTCTGAACCGTTTTCCAGGACACAGCTGAAATGACCAAAAACTCTTTATCACTCCAGACTTCTCTTTCTGGTGGAGAAGCACCCCCATCAGCCCCACCTCCCCTCACACAGACCTCTCCTTTGGAATGAACCTCTCTCCCTGCCCGCTGTTGCTCTTTGCTCTTTGTAACTGCCTGTAGTAAAGACTTTGCATCGAGCTCTCTCCCAGCCTCTCTTTGTGCCTCTGTCCTCTGGTTGGGGGTGCGCTGGGAGGGTTGGGGGGCATTTCCCACCCCGAGCTGTTTCAGCTGGAATGGAGTCAGTGGTCACGTGTGGTGGGACAGACGGCCAAGGGTCAGGCAGGCCGCCAAGGGGCAGGGCAGGAAGCTGGCAGCCAGCCTGTTCACTGAGAAAAGGGAAGGTGTGGTTGACAGCCCAGTGCAGCCGTCCCGCACCACGCCCCTGGGGCCATGGAGACAGGAACTGTCTTCCCGCAGCTCCCCGAGAGCGAGGCCAGGGGAACCCCCGAGGGTGAAACTGGGAACGGGAGCATGGATAGAGATGCCACAAGGTGAGAGTGTGGTGGGACAGAGGGGTGGCAGGAGGGGTCCCAGTGCTCCCTCTTGTCCCTGGAGTGGGAGTTGGATGCTGGGCTGGATTGATGCAGGGCTCTGAGGAACTGGGATGGGGTTGGGTCCCCTCTGAAGCCCCTGTCCCCACAGTGGGAACCCCTACACGGGGCTGGTGAGCCACCTGCGGGCATCCTGGCTCTCCGGGAAGACACGGCCCATGGAATACCGAGTGGCCCAGCTGGAGGCTCTGGGACGATTCCTGGATGACAAGAAGCAGGAGATCCTGGAGGCCACGGCCTCTGACTTAGGCAAGGTGAGAGGGGCTGGGAATGGGAGAACTTGGTGGCTGGAGGAGCAGAGGGACTCCCATAGCTCAGCTGAGGATGCTTTGTCCTCTTGTCGGGTTCTCCAGCTCTGCCTGGGCTCTGCCCTGGGCTTGCAGCCTCTGGATTTGGGAGACTGAGGTGAAGCATGTCCAAGTCACCCTCCTCCAGAGCCCATCCCTGCACTGGCATGGGCAGAGGGGGCTGTGGGGAGCCTCTTGACATCGACAGCCATTCCCACACCCACCAGCCTCAGTTTCCCTCTTCCCTGAGCATGTTAATCCCTGGTTTCTGCCCCTGCTCCCTGCCCTGAACTTCCCACCTGAAGTTACTGCCTTCCCTCCTTTGGGGCTCACCCAGGCTGTGACTCTCTGAGCCTGGATCCCCTGGCTCTGCAGCTGAAACCTTAACACCACACAGGGCTCATCATCTTCTCCATCCTAGTTCCTTTGGACACCCTCCCCATTGTTCCTCTTGCCTGGATGAATGGGATCTGCATGATTTTTCCTATTTTTAAGCAATCAGCACTTAAAAACCTCACAGTATAGACACAAGGGGCACTCAATACCCTTGGGAATGCAAATCCAGCATAAGGACGTAGAAGGCTCCAGTCCCCAAATCCTGGGTAAAACACTATGGAGTGTCAGGATAAGAGTGGCAGGACATGCCAAGGTGACACACTGGGTCCTTGGTTTCCACAGCCACCTTTTGAAGCTGAATTATCTGAGATCCTCCTGTGCAAGAATGAGCTCAATGAGACCCTGAACAACCTGTCCCGCTGGATGAAGGATGAACATGTGGACAAGAATCTGGTGAGAGGGAAGAGGAGAGAGAGGATGGGAGGCAGAGCCAGGTGGGATGGTGGTGCAGGGTGGGACCTGACCTGGTGGGTGTCCCACAGGCGATGCAGCTGGACTCTGCCTTCATCCGCAAGGAGCCCTATGGGGTGGTGCTCATCATAGCTCCCTGGAACTACCCCATCCACCTCTTCCTGGTGCCCCTCATTGGGGCCATCGCTGCTGGTGAGCCCAACCCTCCAGTCCCCTGCCCTGGACGATCCCAGCAGTGCCGAGCACTGGCAAGTGTACTTCATCCCCAGAAGGGCTGGCTGTCACCATGTCACCGCTCCAACATCCTGTCTGTCTCCCCCCAGGGAACTGTGTCATTGTCAAACCCTCAGAGGTGACCAAGAAGACGGAGAGACTTGTGGCAGAAGCGCTGCCAGGCTACCTGGACAAGGTGGGACACTCTCCCCATCCCTGTGGCCTGGCTGGGGCAACTCTGCACGCATGGAGTTGTTCTCAGTGCCTGCCTCACACACTTTCCTTGGTTCCATGCACTGCCCAACTTCCTTCCTGCATGCCCAGCGGGTGTCCCAGTCTCCCGGGATGCTGTTGGTAGGGACACATGGTGACACAAGGGGACCTTTTTCATTTCCTTGCAGGACTGCTTTGCTGTAGTGATTGGCGGTGTGCAGGACACTACCAGGCTGCTGGAGAACAAGTTTGACTACATCTTCTTCACTGGTATGTCATGTGGGACAGAGCAGAGCCCTGCCTGGATTTTGAGTGAGGAGGAAGAGGGGTTCCCTCCAGACACCCCTGCTAATCAGACAGGGATTGGGCTGGGGGTGTGGTGCCAGGATCTGTTGGAGGACCTGGGATGTGTGGCTGAGGTCTGCTGGGACCCAGTGCCATATCCCAGAGCTGTACGATGGCTGGTGGGATCTGTGCTGCAATCCATGCTTTCCCTGCCCGCAGGCAGCCCCCCAGTGGGGCGGATCATCATGACAGCTGCTGCCAAGCACCTGACGCCAGTGACACTGGAGCTGGGGGGCAAGAACCCCTGCTACGTGTCTGACACCTGCGATGTCACCAACGTGGCGCGGCGCGTGGCCTGGGGCCGCTTCTTCAACGCGGGGCAGACCTGCATCGCGCCCGACTACCTGCTCTGCTCCGTGGAGATGCAGGAGAAGCTGCTCCCTGCTCTCCAGAAGGCCATTGATGATTTCTATGGCCCCAACCCCCGGGAATCCCCAGATTTCGGCCGCATTGTGAGTGACAAGCAGTTCCAGCGGGTGCAGAGGCTGCTGGGCAGTGGGCGTGTGGCCATCGGGGGACAGACGGATGAGGCAGAGCGCTACATCGGTGAGGATGTGGGGGTCACACATGGCTTCATCCCTGCATGGAGCACATCTGGGGTTTGGAAAAGGTTATGAGAGGAACTGGGTGCTTGGCCAGGTGTCCTTTTGTAGAGGAGGTGGATCTGAGGGGAATGACCATGATGTCATCTCTGACCTCTGTGCCTGGCTGATGCTGTTGGGTTTCCTCTCTGCAGCTCCCACAGTGCTGGCAGATGTGCTGCCCTCAGATCCTGTCATGCAGGAGGAGATCTTCGGGCCCATCCTGCCCATCGTTGTCATCGCCAACATGGATGAAGCCATTGACTTCATCAACAGCCGGGAGAGGCCCTTGGCCATCTACGCCTTCTCCTCCAATGACAAGGTAGAGCCAAGCCAGGACTACACCGACCCTGTGCTCCCTGGCAGGTGTATCCAGCCATGTTAGTCCTCCAGGTGTTTCCCGTAGAGCCCACAGCCCTAGTTAAGGGGCATGGATTGCAGTTGGAAGTACAGAAATGGGGTGGGAGATCCATGTCCCACCTCCTCCATGTCACTCCCAGGTGGTGAACCAGGTCCTGGAGCGGACGAGCAGTGGTGGCTTCTGTGGCAATGACACCCTGATGCATGTGACACTGACATCGCTGCCCTTTGGAGGGATTGGTAGGTCCAAAATCCCCAGTCCTGGCCTTTGGGAGCCAAGTGTGATCCCACCCATGGTCAGGAAGGGTCTTGTCAGGAGCTCTCAGCTCCAGAGGACTTAGTGGTCCATTGGGAAATTCTCCTGCAGACGCTCTTTGCTTCACTTTGGGCTCTTGGGCTTTGTTGGACACATATGGCGAAACCTGAAGTTCCTTCTCTCCATATTTCCCATCCCAAGCTCTGTGCTCCCTCAGTCCGTGGAAATGTCTTGCTTAAAACATAGGGAATCAGGGCTTGAAGCCCTGAAATTGTCCCTGCCCATGGAAGGTGGGTGGAACTGGATAATCTTTAAGGTCCTTTTCAACCCACACCATTCTGGGATTCCATGATGGAGACACCCACTTTTGATGGGATGATCTCCACTACCATCTCCTGTTTTCCATTCCTGTTTTCCACCTGTTTTCCTGTCTTCCCACTCAGCTGGCCAGGAGCCATCAGTGACCTCCCTTTATCCTGGGGCTGCTGATGTGCAAAGCACTGAACCCAACCTATCACCCCAATCAAGGTTGGTGTTTTATCAAGAAGACTGACTGGCTCAGGCTGACTCATGGAATTTTATCCCATCTGTTATCAAATGACATGTGGGTTTCCTTATTATTTGCCAGCCTGCCTGGCTTTTTTGTGCTTGCTCCTGGCCAGCCAGCTTCCACCTCCCAACATTCATCCTTGCTGCTGGGTCCCACCTCACCAAAGCCACCTTGGTCATTGTGCCTCTCCACTCCCAGAGTCTTGCCTGCATCCATGCTGGACCCAGCATGGATGGGATGGGTTTTGGAGGCTATTCCTGTGGCAGGGAAGCTCCTCTGGTGGGAACATCTTGCTGCTGCCACCACCTCATCAGTGACGACCTTCCAGTTGCTAAGTATGTTACCTGAAAGGGTGAAATCCACTGACGAGAGGGTTTTTTGGAATCTTTCCACCTCCCAGGCTGATCTTCCCACTCCAAACATCCACTTGGCTGTGCACTAGGTCACCTTCACTGTCCTCTATGGTTCACATTCCTGGGAAGCTCATCCACGGCTCGGAAAGCGGCTGGATGAAGTCGTGGCGCCACTTTTACACAGCTGGGAGCTTAATTTTGGGTTCTTTGACCCAAAGGATGGCGGGATGGCCAGATGCAGCCATCCACCAGGGTCCCCCCTGTGTGTGTTCCAGGGAACAGCGGCCTGGGAATGTACCACGGGAAGTTCAGCTTGGACACCTTCTCCCACCGCCGCGGGTGCCTGAAGCGCGGGATGGGCCGGGAGCCCCTCAACGCCCCGCGCTACCCCCCGTACAGCCAGCACAGCTTCCAGCTCGTCCAGGCCACTGCCAGGGTGACACGTAAGAACGACTGCACCCTGCTCTGAGGGTCTCCACATCCCACTCGGAGTCTGCTCCCTCAGCACGTCTCCTGCTGCTGGTCCTGGTGCCCAAGTGCAATGAAAGGTGTTTCCTGACACCCGGTGTGCTTCCCTTTCACCTCCCTGCACCCCTGCTCACCCCAAAAGTCCCTTATCCCCCACATCTCCCTCCATCCCAGCCCCATATCCCGCTTTTCTTTGGGGCTCTATTCCCACTGGTACCACCATAGCAGAGGTGTCTCCTGTGTCCCTCTGCCTTGAGATGGACCACAGCAACTCCCTGATCCCAAGTCCTTGATCTGGGATGATCCCAGTCTCCTTTGCCCCATGGCATCAGTGTCCTTTGCCCCATGTTCTCATTTATTCTGGCCCATGTTTCCTTCGCTCCGCGCTGCTCCATTTTGCGGGGCTGGCTGTGCAGGTAAAGGGATGTCCAGTCCTGCTGGGCTGGGAGTTGCCGTGGCTGAGTCCCACAGCGATCCCCCCGGGTGGGATGGAGGGAGAGAACTGGGCGACGGGGTTGAGATAAAGCCAGTTTAATAGGGAAAGTGAAACACCCTCGGTGCTCGCCTGCAGAGACTGTACCGCGGCTCAGGGCTCGGGGCTAACCGCGCTGAGCCCGCCTGCGGCGGTGCCGGGCTTTGTAGTGAGTCCAAGCGTCTGGGCCACTCCAGATTCGAGACCTTCCGGCACCCGCGGTCCGACCTGCGCCAGGAACCGGCCGCAAGGGCTCCGGAGGCTCGGGGAGCCCCGGAGAACCGGGAAGCCCTGGAAGAGCGGGAAGCTCCGCGCCGCCGCCATGAACCCGCGCATCCGCTTCCGCGTGCCCGTCGGACACGCCCCTCCTCCCTCCCCACCAATCGCCGCGCAGCACAGCCCGGCTCCGTCCAATCAGCGACACCTCTTCCTCTTCCTTCCCGCCCTCCCGCCCAGTGCGGAATTCCGACCAATGAGAAGCACGTCCGCCGCCGCTAGCCCCGCCCACGACGTCGCGCCGCGCGCGCATGCGCAGTGTTTGCGGGGGCGGCCAGGGGTCAGGACGGCGGAGGGCCCTTGGGGCAGGTGAGGGGAAATGGGGCCTTGGGGGGACTTGGGGGGTCCGGGGGGCGTCCCGGGGATGGAGTCCCGCCGGGGGTGGGCAGTGGCCGCCCAAATCCCGCTTGGGGCAGAGGGGGCGGCCTGGGCACTGCGCTACCCTTTGCTCCTCCCCGAAGGGACACAGGCAGAGGGTGAGCGGGGACTCTGAGGGTGACAGGAGGCATCAGTCCCGCGGGGACTGCGGTGGGTGCTGGACGGCGGGGAGGGGGCTTGGGGTAGGGCTGTTGGGATAAGGGGATGGGGGACATGCGGGTCCTTTGGGAGGGGGTAGGACCCTTGGGGTACACCTGGATCCTTTGGGGTGGGAGGGGACAGGACAGGACAGGACACTGCGTCCCTTGGACAAGGAGGACACCGGCGTGCCCCTGGCGGGTGAGGCGGCTGGGAGCAGGATGCCCTGGTCCCTTGAGGGATACACCTGGGTCCTCTGAGAGGGTTGCCAGGTGAAACAGGATGCCTGGGTCCCTTGGGAGAAGCATTTGGGGTCCCTTACGAGTTGTTGGGACAGCGCTGTCCGGGGGTCTGGGTCTGTCTGGGTGGAGGGATGGGGTTCAGGGTGCCAGGGTCCCTCGTGGGAAGTGGGGGGCTCAGCCGCCCCAGTCTCTTACTGGTAGTCACTGGCGTTTCCTTTGCACCCCAGGACCAGCCATGGCAGTGCTGCGACTGCTGTACCGGGCTGCCCGCTCAGGTGAGGCTGCCCCAGGAATCCCCGAACCCCCCCAGACCCCATCTTGACCCCGCTGACCCTCCTGTCCCTCCCCAGGCCCCCCGGCCCTGCTGGGCTCCCTGCGCCCGCTCAGCACCAGCACCCCCAGGGAGTGTTACAGTGAGTACAGCCGTGCCGCCCCCCGTGGGTGCTCAGCTCCCACCCTGGGCTCTGCGGGGTGGGCACAGCTTCCCTCTCCCCACAGAGTATGTCAACATGCGGGAGCCGGCCATGGACATGCGATCCATCACCGACCGCGCCGCCCAGACCCTGCTCTGGACTGAGCTTGTCCGAGGTGAGGCCCTGCTCACCCTCCTCATTTGTGGGGTGATCCCCCCAAATGTGCCACACCCCCTCCTTCCCCCTCGCAGGGCTGGCCATGACGCTGAGCTACCTTTTCCGGGAGCCGGCCACCATCAACTACCCGTTTGAGAAGGGCCCGCTGAGCCCGCGGTTCCGCGGGGAGCACGCGCTGCGCCGCTACCCGTCCGGGGAGGAGCGCTGCATCGCCTGCAAGCTCTGTGAGGCCGTGTGCCCGGCACAGGTGAGCCTTCCTCCCCCTCCTCCTCCTCCTCCTGGCCTAGGGCTCTGGCTGTGACAGAGTCCCCCGCCAGGCCATCACCATCGAGGCCGAGCCGCGCGCCGATGGCAGCCGCCGCACCACCCGCTACGACATCGACATGACCAAGTGCATCTACTGCGGGTTCTGCCAGGAGGCCTGTCCTGTGGATGCCATTGTGGAGGTGAGCGAGGCTTGCTGGGGCTGCAGGGACCCCCTTTTCCCGCCAGGGTGACCCCAAGGGTGACCCTGTCCCACCCCGGCAGGGCCCCAACTTCGAGTTCTCCACGGAGACGCACGAGGAGCTGCTGTACAACAAGGAGAAGCTGCTCAACAACGGCGACAAGTGGGAGGCTGAGATCGCAGCCAACATCCAGGCCGATTACCTGTACCGGTGACAGTCCCCAGGCACCTGCCTGCCCCTCAAATAAAGTGTTTGTGGGTTTAACCCTGCCCCCCTGTTGGTACTGTGGGTGCCAGCCCCTTCCTGTAGCTCCGTGTCTTGTCTTTTCTAGTGCTGGGGTCAGACCCCCCAACCCCTGAGGGGACCCCGCCCTGGGTGTGTGGTTGTGTTTTGGGGAGGGGGATGGGGGTCCTGGGCATGCTGGTACTGATGTTGGGGTGGAGGGTGGTTTGTGGGGAAAGGTGTGGGATGTGGACAGGGGAGCAGGCAGGGTTGGAGGGGCAGTGCTGGGGGGATTTAGGGATCTGGAAGGATAATTTCCAGCTTCTGGGGGCAGCCAGGCTGGGGGAGGCTTGGTGATCCTGGCAAGAGGCTTCAAAGTGGTAGTGGTGTGAGAATCCCAGTGATGCCATTGTGGGGGTCTGGGTGATCCAAGCAGAGGTCCCAGTGATACTAGTGGGGAGCCTCTGGTGGTACTGGTATGGGTATCCCAGTGGTACTGGTGTGTGGGTACCAGTCTGGGGTGCCTGGTGAATCTGGCAGGGGTCTCCCAGTAGTACCAGTATGGGGGTCCTGGTGGTACTGGCAGGGATTTTGCAGTAGTACCAGTGTGGGGATCCTGGTCATCCTGTCATGGGGGTTTCAGTGATCTCAGCAGGGAGACCCTCGTGCTGTCAGTTAGGCCCTGCCAGACAAAGGTGAGGGTAACCCGGGGCAGATTGGAGTGAAACGACTCTTAATGACCTCTTAATGACCGGTGTTTGTAAACATGTACGTGTAGGGTTTATTTTAGAACAGTTGTGTTGCAGTGGAAAGCAGGTATGTAGCCGTTTTGGTCATTATTATCTACAGTAATACAGCAATATGAAAACATAAAAATGTAACTTAAAAAAATCTATACGGAAAAAGAGAAAGAAAAAAGAGCAAAAAGGGTGAAAACTAATCACTGCTGGCAGATCTCGTGACTTGATTGCTGCAATTTAGTTCTCCCTTGGTGGAAGTGATGGTGTTGGTCTGTCGGGGGTGGGGGAAGAAGCCCACAAAACACAAAGTCCGATGGGTTAAAATGCGATCAGGCTCGCGGGGGAAACGCCGAGGTTTCAGTCCTCTGGTGAAAGGCCTCAGAAATGAGTGTGGGAGCCCTTCGGGAGTCTTTGATGGTTTGTGATCCTTTCTCAGCGGCCTCTCACGGCAGCGCAGCTGAGCCTGTAGTGCCGGAGGGGGAGGTTTGGAACTGAGCGAGTTGTGCAAGGGAAGGCCATTAGCATGACAAGAAGAGCCGTCGCGCCTTGTAGGGTGCAGGCAGTGATAGTTCACCCGCTTTGTTCTATGTAGACAGGGCAGCAGCACCCCAAGCCTCTTCTCTCCAGGGTTCAGCAAAGCACGCTGGCTCCTGCACAAATGAGGGCTTGTTTTGAGTTGTCCAGTGTCACACCAGTGTGGGGGTCCTGGGCTGATACCGGTGTGCGGTTTCCCATTTCCATCCTCCTCGGGGGATGTGGCGAGGCGCCCTGTGTCCCCACGCGGTGCGGGGCGCGGAATGTCCCGGGGAACGAGGCTCCCGGGGGCGGCGGCGCCGGGCCGGTCGGTCCCTCCCCGGGGCCGGGCTCTTCCTGGGGAAGAGGAAGTGCTGGATCCCGGCCCCGCTCGGCGGCGGGGGGGGCAGCACGGGCGGGTGGGTCCCGAGCGGGTCCGGCCCGGGGGGGCGGCCGGGGCGGTCCCGGGGCGGGGGATGCGCTGGGCCTGACTCAGAGGCACCTGAATGGGACGGGGGGTGGAGCGGGAAGCGGGGTTTCGAAAGTACTTTGCCAGCCCGGTGCTGGGCACAGCCGCGGGTGACCGAGCGGGCCGGTGTCCCACGGTCACAGCGCGGGGACAGCCCGCTTCCGTCGCCGCAGCCGCCGAGACCCCGGGGTGACCCCCTGTCCTGCTGTCCCCCTTCCCAGCCCTCACCCCCTTCCTCTCAGTTTCCCGTTCCCATCCCAGCCCCTTCCCTCGTATTCCATTCTGTCCCTTCCCCAGGCGTGTGCCTGACGCCTCCGCACCCGGCCGGACTGGGGGTCTCGGGGGACAATGGGGTCCCTGTTCCGCAGCGAGGAGGTTTGCCTGGCCCAGCTCTTCCTCCAGTCGGCTTCTGCCTACAGCTGCATCAGCGAGCTGGGCGAGCGCGGGCTGCTGGAGTTCAGAGACGTAAGTACGGGCTGGGGGAGTTTTGGGGTGTCTGGGGTGCGGGGAGTCCAGCTGGGTGGCCCTGGGTGCACTGGGACTGGGGTGGTTGGTTTGGGGTGCTCTGTGCACAGGGGCTTTGGTCTGGTCGGGTTTGGGGTGAGTGTTTCAGGGTGCCCTGGGAACGGGGAAGTTGGTCAGGGTGGGTTTGGTGCCCGGGCTGCCCCCGGGGTGCTGTGGGGTCATGCCTTGACTGTACTCCCGCAGCTGAACCCCAAAGTGAGCCCCTTCCAGCGGCGCTTCGTGGGCGAGGTGCGGCGCTGCGAGGAGATGGAGAAAACCTTCAGTGAGTGCTGGGGGGCGCGGGGCTGACTCTGAGGGGGCTTGTTAGGGGGATGACAGTCTGACCGTGTCTCCCCTCGCCTTCCCCAGCGTTCCTGCAGCAGGAGCTGCGGGGCGCAGGGCGGGTGCCAGCGCCGTGTCCCGAGAGCCCGCGGGCGCCGGCGGCGCGGGAAGCGCTGCGGGTTCAGGAGCAGTCGGAGCAGCTGGCGCAGGAGCTGCGGGAGGTCACTCGGAACCGCGCGTCCCTGCGCGGCCGCCTGCGGGACCTGCGCCAGTACCTGCACGTGCTGCGCGAGGGACAGCGCTTCACCAGCCTGCCGGTGGGTCCGGGGGTCCCCGCCGACCTGCGGTGCCGCTTGGTGCCTCAGTTTCCCCCTGGCTCATCCCTCTGCTCTGCATCGCCGCAGGCCCCCCTGGGCTCCCCGCCGCGGCCGCGGGCGCTCTCGGACCGTGAGCCCATCCTCGACCCCTCCCTGCACCAGCACCTCGAGCGAAAGATCAAGTGAGAGGGAGGGGTTAGGGTGTGGGGCGAGGGGTGGAGAGGGGCTCTGGGGCAGCGATGTGGCCACGGGGCAGATGGGAAGCTGTGGGATAAGGCTTGGAGATGACCTGTGAGGCAGCCATGAAGTGGTTTGTCTGTCCCAGCACCCCTGCCGTGTCTCCACAGCTTCGTGACCGGTGTCATCCACCCGTGGCGAGTGACTGCCTTTGAGCGGCTGCTGTGGCGCGCCTGCCGCGGGTACCTGGTGGCCTCCTTCGTGGAGATGCCCGAGCCCATGGAGGACCCGGCCACGGTGAGGGAGCACCTGGGGGGCTGGCATGGCTGGCAGGGCTGGAACACCGGGCTGACATGAGCTGTGCTGTCCCCAGGGTGAGAGCATCACCTGGGTCATCTTCCTCATCTCCTACTGGGGCGAGCAGATCGGGCAGAAGATCCGCAAGATCTCAGATTGGTGAGTGGCCACGCACTGCCCACGGGGAGGTTTATTTAGTAACACCCACTCTGGACCCCCCATGGAGCTGGGCTGGGGAGCCCTGACACCCCCTGACACGGCAATGTCCCTTTGTCCCAGCTTCCACTGCCAGGTGTATCCATACCCGGACGGTGAGGCCAGCAGGACAGACACCATTACTGGGCTGCACAGCCAGATCCAGGACCTCAGTGTGGTGAGCTGGGCGCCATGAGGGGACCTGGGGGCCACGCTGGGACCACCATCCCTGACACAGGTGCCTGCAGGTGCTGGAGGAGACGGAGCAGTACCTGGCGCAGGTGCTGGACAAGGTGGCGCTGGCGCTGCCCACCTGGCGCGTGCAGGTGCAGAAGATGAAGGCCATCTACCTCATCCTCAACCAGTGCAGCTTCGATGTCACCGAGAAGTGCCTCATTGCCGAGGTCTGGTGCCCTGTGCAGGACCTCACCCAAGTGCAGGATGCCCTGCGCCAGGGATCTGTGAGTGGCTCGCTGTCCTCGTCCTGGGCGTGCTTGTTGTCCCCATGTCCTTGCACCAGGCGTTGTTCAGTCCCTGTCCTTGTTCTGGGGTTGCTCAGTGTCCTGGTGTCAGGAGTTGCTTGATGCTCCCATGTCTTTGTGCCTGGGTTTCTTGGTGTCCCATGTCTTCATGTCAAGGGTTTCTCAGTGTTCCCATGTCCTCATGTCAGGGGTTGTTCTGTGTCTCAGTGTCCTTGTTCTGGGGTTGCTCAGTGTCCCTGTGTCCTCATGCTGGAGGTCACTTGGTGTCCCTGTGTCCCCTCGTCATGGTGGGGTGTGAGTCAGGTGGGGGGGTTATGGTGTGGGTGCCACAAACAGATTCCAGGTGCTGGGCAGGGGGTGCTGGAGGCTGGTGCCAAGAAGAGGGGTTTTGTGGGGTGGGTGCAGGGGTCAGGCTCCCCGTGCTGAGCAGGAGAGTGCCAGGGCTGCCAGGATCAGGCTCTGGCTGCTGTCTCTGCAGTACCAGAGCGGCTCCAGCGTGGAGTGCTTCGTGCAGCGCGTCCCCACCTCGGAGAGCCCCCCCACCCTCATCCGCACCAACAAGTTCACTGCCGGCTTCCAGAGCATCGTGGATGCCTACGGGGTGGCCAGTTACCAGGAGGTGAACCCTGGTAAGGCCCTCTGGCCCACCCTGAGGCCCGGGGCTGAGGGGGGACACCCTGTGTGACGTGGTTCCCATGTCCCGCAGCGCCCTACGCCATCATCACCTTCCCCTTCATCTTCGCCATCATGTTTGGGGACGTGGGGCACGGGCTGCTCATGTTCCTCTTTGCGCTCTGGATGGTGCTGTTCGAGGACAGCCCCCGCCTGAGGCGGGGCACCAACGAGGTGAGGGCAGGATGGAGCAGGATGGAGGGGTGGGGCAGCGTTGGAGGCGGGATGGGGTTGGGGGCATGGAGTGGGGTTGGAGATTTGAGCCGTGGTTGGGGATGTGGGATGGGGCTGGATGATACAGGATGGGGCTGGTGGCTCTGGACAAGGACAATATGGGTCAGAGCTGGTGGTGTGGGAGGGGAACAGTGTGGGGAGGGGGAGGTGGTGTGGGACATGGGAGCCACGTTTGCCCCCCCAGATCTGGCTGATGTTCTTCGAGGGGCGCTACCTCATCCTGCTCATGGGCGCCTTCTCCATCTACACCGGCTTCATCTACAACGAGTGCTTCAGCAAAGCCACCACCATCTTCCCCTCCGCCTGGAGCGTGGCCACCATGGCCAACCACTCCTCCTGGAGGTGGGATCCCACCCCTGTGCCCCCTGCCTGGGTCCCCATGTCCCTGCTGGTGCTGATACCCCTTGCTCTGCCCCCAGCTCTGAGTACCTCGCCACTCACCCCTCCCTCACCCTGGACCCCAATGTCACCGGTGTCTTCCGAGGGCCGTATCCATTTGGGATTGACCCGGTGAGTGTCCCATGGGGGTGACAACAAAGTGGAACCCTCTTTGGGATGGCACAGAGTCTCACCCACCTTGTCCGTGACAGATCTGGAGCTTGGCCACCAACCACCTCAACTTCCTCAACTCCTTCAAGATGAAGATGTCGGTGGTGCTGGGCATTGTGCACATGGGCTTTGGCGTCGTGCTGGGGGTCTTCAACCACCTGTGAGCACTTGGGCTGTGCCCGTGGGCTCTGGTTGTGCCAAAGGGACTGGGATTGGACTCACCTGGGTGGGATGGGGTGCCAGCTGGGGTCTCATACCCCTATTCCTTGGTGGGTGCCGAGGACATGCGAGGGTGAGGAGGGACAGGCTGAGTGTGGTCGATGTCCTCCCACGCAGGCACTTCAAGCAGCGTCACCGGCTGGTCCTGGAGTTCCTCCCGGAGATGATTTTTCTCCTGGGTCTTTTTGGCTACCTGGTCTTCCTCATCTTCTACAAGTGGATCAAGTTCAGTGCCGCTGACTCCCGGGTGGCCCCCAGCATCCTTATCCACTTCATCGACATGTTCCTCTTCACCTCCAACGCCGAGAACCTCCCGCTCTACCCGGGGCAGGTACCACCCTACCGCCCTGCTCTCTACCCAGGCTGGGAGAGTGGATGTCAGGAATGGGGCCATTCTCAGGTCGGGCAGACCCCAAAATGCTGTCCCCGTGCCACAGGTGCCGGTACAGATGGTGCTGGTGGTGCTGGCGCTGGCGTCGGTGCCCGTCCTGCTCCTGGGGACGCCGCTGTACCAGTGGTGCCATCAGCGTGCCCCAAGGACGGTAAGGCTGGGGACTGTGGGGGGCTCCGTGGGGGTCACAGGGAGGTCTCACTGCCTGTGCTGTCCTGGTGCAGCCGGTGGCCACGGGGGAACAGGAGCCGCTGCTGGAGGGGCAGGAGGCCGGGAACTCTGTCAATGCCACCAAGGAGGATGTGGAGAGTGGGGGGCACAGCCCTGATGCCAAGGTGAGAGGCACCCAGGTGGGCTGGGGTGGTGGGGTGGGGGTGTCTGTGCCCCCTGCTGATGTCCCATGTCCTGTCCTTCCCTGCAGCACTTGGACTTTGCTGAAATCTTCATGCACCAGGCAATTCACACCATCGAGTACTGCCTGGGCTGCGTCTCCAACACTGCGTCCTACCTGCGGCTCTGGGCGCTCAGCCTGGCGCATGCCCGTGAGTCCCCTCAGTCCCCTGTGTCCCCCCCGGAGCCGGGCTGACCCTCACTCCCCGCTCCTGCCTCTGTCCCTCCCATTCCCAGAGCTCTCAGAGGTCCTGTGGACAATGGTGATGCGGAATGGCTTCGTGGGGCTGAGCTACGTGGGCGGCGTGGTGCTGGTGCCTGTCTTCGCTGCCTTTGCCGTGCTGACCGTGGCCATCCTGCTGGTGATGGAGGGACTCTCTGCCTTCCTTCATGCTCTGCGCCTGCACTGGTGAGCCCCCAAAGCTGGGTGGGGTCTGGGGGGGGACATTGATGGACACCTCCAGTGCACCCCTCACCCCCCTCTCCTCGCCAGGGTGGAGTTCCAGAATAAGTTCTACGTGGGTGCTGGGTACAAGCTGTGCCCCTTCGCCTTCGCCCCCGACACCTGGGAGTAGCTGTGCCACGGAGATGCCAGGGGCTTGGAGCGTTGGCCGTGCCCCCAGTTCCCCTGCCCCAGACCCCCGGAGCCTCTTCGTGGTGAATAAAGCCATCCCTGTGTCTCCCCACCAGCTCTGCGTTGGCATTGCTTGGGTAGGCGGTCCTGGGGGGGGCTTGGGGATGTCCCCATCACTGCTGGCTGTAGCCAAAGGTGGGGGCTGTGGCAGAGCTGTAGGTGCTGAGCGGGGGGAAGGCAGGCAGGGGGTAGGGCAGGGTGCGGGGTTTGGCCCCAACATAGACACCAGTGGGGCAAGTGAGGGGCTGGAAGGTGGGCACGGGGAGCTCGGCGAAATTGGGGGGTGCCGCTGGTTGTTGGGGGGCAGCAACCAGAGCCCCACGGCTGCGTGGAGCCCCTGCAGGGGGGAGAGGCAGCAGCAAGGACTCAGCCCCCCCCGCAGCCCCCCTACCTTTCTCCTGCTTCTCGGGGCGAGGGGGCAGCGGGGTGCCCCGGGCACGGGGCATCGCCCCCAGCAGGGACCCTGCCGGCACCCCACACCTGCAAGAGAGGGGGCATGGCTCAGGGGGTGGCTCGACCTCCTTGCCCTGGTTTGGGGATGGCAGCTGGGGGTCTCTTACCACGGCTCAGGGTCGCCATCCCGAAATCCCTTGGCAAAAGGGTTGCTGGCGATCTTCAGCTGGGTGATCTGTGGAGGGGAGCAGGGTCAGGGAGTCCCTGGGGGTGCCCCGATGTCCCCCCAGCCGGTGCTCACCCGGTGGTTCTGGTAGGCTGTCACTGCCATGAACTGGGTCTCGGGGAAGCTGAAGGACTTGAAGTTCTGGTGGGCGAAGCGTTCGCTGTCGCGCCGTGGGTCCACGAGGACGACGTGGAAGCGGGGCTGGTAGCGGTGCATGGAGTTGAGGATGATCTGGGGGTGGCAAACAGGAGGTGGCAGGACACCCCCGGGCAGGGATGCGCTGTGTCCCCTCCGTCACCCACCCCGCAGCAGGGTCCTCACGTGGCCATTGTCATCCAGGAGGTTGTTGGTCAGCTTGAGCTTGTCGAAGGACACGATCTGCCGCATCCACTGGGCGCCCTTGGCCGGGGAGTCGGGGTGGAAGTGGACGCGGCCGGGAGCTGCTGGCTCGGCGCGGCCCGCCGCCAGCCAGGAGGAGCTGTGGAAGGCATATCTGCAGGGAGGGGAGGGGCTCAGCACCCTCAGATCTGACCCTCTGCCCCCATTGCCCCCTCCCCACCTGTATCTCTTGTCATCCAGCGGGATGAAATCCATGAGCAGGACATAGTCAGCCAACGGATCCAACCCCGACAGCTTCACCTGAAAGGTGGGGAACATCCTCCTGCAGGGAGAGGGGAGTGGCAAGGGGGTGCCCTCAGCCCGGCAGCCCCCGGGCCACTGCGGTACCCACCTGCCTGCCTTGGTGACGATCATCTCGGTGCCCAGGCGGTTGAACTCCTCCCAGAGGCTGCCCATCTCCAGGCGTGCCGCGGCGTGGCACACGCGCCGGTTCTTGCCGCCAGCCCCCAGCCCCTCGCCAGCCCACCCGAGGCCAGGGGCGCAGGGAGATCCCTCAGCAGGGCCCCCCAGGAAGGCTGCAGGGGCGTGCAGGGGTGTTGGTCTGGGGGAGCAGACCCCATGTGTGGCCACCCCGTCACACCCTCCCTCCGTGGAGATGGTGGCAGAATCGGGGTGTCCTGTCCCCCACCACGGTGGGGTTTTATCCCCTTCCCAGCCACATCCCAAAACGCAGCAGGACCCCACTGATGGGTGCAGGGGGTGTTATCATGGGTGAGTTTTACCTGCCATGGGTGTGGTGGGAGGGCAGGAGGTGTCCGTGGCTCCGTCCCCTGGCATGGTGGCAGTGGGACGCTGCGGAATCTCCCTCCCAGTGCAGCGCCGGCTCTACAGAGTCCCTGCAGTCTGCCAGGGGTTTTATGCCCCAGCTCGGGGCTGGGGAGGCGGGGGCTGGAGCTGAGGTGGTCCTTGGAGGCTTGGAGCACAGCCCCCTTCCCTGGCTTGCCTTCGCACCTTGACACGGTGATGATGGACGGGAGGCGAGCGGTGGCACTGCTGGGACCACCACTGGTCCCCAAACAGGGCTTGGGATGCCCCGGGCTGGGCAGGGACATCTTTCCTGGGGTCTCCTTGTCCCTTCTTATCGCATGTCCGGGCGGGGGGAGGTGGGGGCTGCCCCAGGCAAAGCCCCCTGGTCCGTGGCTGTCACCACCCAATATTGAAAATCACGGTGAGGTGGTGAGGCATGGGCAAGGAGACACTGCTCTGGCAGAGCCTCTGCAGCTCCTGGGGGAGAAATGAGCTGCCCCCTCCCCATAGCCCACTCCTCGGTGGGTCCTGTCTGCCCTGGTGCCTGGGACCCCCCGTGCCCCTCACTGGTGACAGCAGGAGATGGATGGGGACAAGCCGGTGCCGTGGGGCTGAGGGATATTTGCAGGAGGTGATGGACACTGGGGTGGGGCATTATGGGGAAAAGCAGGGGGGTTACTCCAGAGCCCCCCACTGCACAGAGGCCATGGACTGCATGGACTGCACAGAGGCCATGGACTGTCTCAAAGCACTCCATGGAGTGTATTCCGGTGGGATGAGGGATGCTGAGGCTCGGGGGAAGGGTGGGGAGGACCAGGGGATGCCCTCCTGGGGATGCTGGTGGCTTTCTGTACCTGTTGGTGCCCCAGTGATGGTGGCACTGGCCTGAACTCCCTCCCTGCTCTTGAACAGAGCTGGATATTTTCTCCCATCTGGGACTCAGCCTTCCCACCTGCCTTGGTTTTGGCACTTGGATCCTTCCTGTGTCCCTCGTGGCACAGAGGGGATCCTGTGTCCCCAGGCACTGCAGGGTGGACAAGGGGGTGGCACGGGCAGCTCCAGCATTTGGGACCAGGCCAGGACTGATGTGAAGCAGGGAGGAACCACCTTCCCGAGTTCCCCCCACATCCCCCACGTGTCCATGCCCCGTGGAGCTGGCTCGGCACCATCCATCTCCTGCTGTCAGCCGGGCTGTGGCTGCAGGGCTGGTATCGAGCGCCAGATGAGGAGGTGTGAGAGGCAGAGCTGACAGCGGGCAGGAGGATGGAGGGAGCTCAGCTCCGGGCTGGATCAGACCTGCCAGGGCTCTCCCACAGCCCCTGGATCTCCTCGGTGGAGCTGGATGAGCTTTAAGGTCCCTTCCAACCCAAGCCATTCTGGGATTCTCTGGCCGGTGTAGATGACTGCAGGTGGGTCTGCTGAAGCCATTTTGAAGCACATGATACAAAATGGCTTTTTGAAATGAACCTTTTTGGCCCCAAACAGGCAGATAGGAACCAGAAAAGCTTCAAAAAGGGAGAACAGTGAGTCTTTCCCATGGGTAACTATTGCCCCAGACAGCTGGACAGGCTGGAGAGAGCTCTGGAGGTTGTGGCCACCAAGATGAAGCAGGAGAAGCGTTGGCAGACGGTCAGATGACTCCCTGCAATGAGCCTCTGACTCAGCTGGAATGGGGAAGTAAAAGCTGCTTGGGGGCTGGTGAGGGGAGAAGAATTGACCCTGTTTCGCAGGGAATAGCGAACCGCGGAAGCGAGAAGGGAGGAAGCAGTAACGCTCATTTCTCAACCAGAAATGCGCATATTTGTCAGGTCAGAGAGGGCAACAGGAGCAGCAGTTGTCTGTTTATTTTATCTATTAATTTTTAATTTTTTCTTTATTTTTTTAAACCCCAATTGATAAAAGAGGAAGAGAATTTTAGCAGGTAAAGTTATATCCTGGAAGTGTCCAAGGCTGGGTTGGCCAGAGCTTTGAGGACTTGGTCCAAGGTGTCCCTGCTCATGGCAGGAGGTGGGACTGGATGGTCTTTAAGGTCCTTTCCAATCCAAACAATTTCAGGTTCTATGATCTGCTCTAGGGAGTGTTTAATATGAAAGAAAATTGATAATTGCAAATATAAAGCAATAATTTCCTTAAATAGGTCCATTACATAATGTTTCCCCCCCTCCCATATATAATAAATAAAAAAAATACATTATTTAAATGTATATAATTAAAGGGTAATCTAGAAATAGAGAACAATTTTAAAAAATTGTTCAAATTCAAGTCTTCAACAAACCCCCTTGATTTGGTTTCACTCCTCCTGACACCATTTTGTACCAAAGCAGCATCGCTCCAGCTCTGTGGGCATCCATTCCAATGTGCCGTGGGGATCCCATCCCTAAAACCCCAGAAAGAAACCTCGGGATGGATCCCAGGGCCTCAGAGGAAGGCTCATTCTGTTTTCAGAGACCCTTTGGCAACTGCTCATGTGGGGAAGGTGTAAAACTTAAAATTTTCCAGCCACGTTAGCGGATGGAACAGGAAAAAGTTCCTGGTTTTGGCAAGACTGATGGAGCTTGTGGACTTCAGCTCAAGGACCTGTGAATATCTCAGCTCAAGCTGCCATTAACTAGAGGGTGAAATTTTAGGTGATTTTGAATTTTTTGCTGGATGGAGGCAGTCATAAATCAGATTAGGAGGAGGGGGTGGTTTTCCCTTGAAGCTGCACGTGGATGAACTTGCAATTAGGAATGCTGCTCTCATTTTAATTGACCCAAATTGATTGGAAATCACTTCAGTGGTGTCTATTGTCAATTTAATGCAACAATAATTAATGTGGCAAATTTAGGCATGATGTCACCGTATTTGTTTGTCCTTAGATAAGAACCTCTCCCTCCCCACCCTGCAAAATGTCATCCCTTCCAGGGATGGGGCATCCACAACTTACCTGACCCTGGCACAGGTGACCAAGGCCAGGCTGGACAGGGCTTGGAGCAGCCTGGGATAGTGGAAGGTGTCTCTGCCTATGGCAGGGGGTTGGAACAAGACCAGCTTTAGGATCCCTTCTGACCCAACCCATTCCAGGATTCATAATTCTGTGTATTGCATTCAGATGCACTCAACTCGTTCGATGCCTCCGAAACTCTTGATGTTGTCCAGACCTCCCCCACGATCTTCTCTCCAGTCTGTGTCTCTTTCCATCCAGGCGAGGTTGATTTTCCATCCCAGCTGCAGTTTTCTGATCATTCCTGCTTCCCGGATTGAGGATTTGACTCATCTCAGCCCAGGACTCATCCTCTCTCCTTGCAGGCTTCGAATGAGTCACCACAGGTTCCCCTGATGGAGACAACAATGTGTTTGGGGGCTTTGACGCATCTGATCTATTTTAAACACTTTTTTATGGAAAAAGGGCATGGATTTCTCCACTTGCTGCCTGGTGGTGAAGGGTGGCAGGGTGACACAGTGGGAAATGTGGGATTTGTTCAGAGCAGGCACACTCCAGGCAAAGGCTGAAGGGTCGATTTGAGCCTCAAGGACTTAAATTCAGCTCATAATTGTCACCAGGAAGTGTAAAAGTAATTTGCAGCAGGAGAGTTCCTGAAGGGTTTTCCCTTCATTGCAGTTAGCAGTTGCAACACTTCTCCAAATCTTGGGCTGTCTCACAAACCCTGAATCTTGATTTCCTACATCAGTTTTTAAAATTCCCTCTGATGCCAAGAGATCAATTATGTATTCCAATAGATAAATTTGTAGATACATAATTATGCATTTCCAAGAAAAAATGCTTTATATATATAAAGAAATTATATATAAACATTTTCTTTATATGTTAAAATGAAAGTATATATTACAATTCTTTAGAGATAATTTTATATATATATATAAGTGTATAAAATTAAATATATATATAAAGAATTAGGAAATCAATCCTCAAATTCATATTTAACTTTCTGAAACTAATTGAGTTAATTTAACTAATTTGGTTTATTTATCAGTGCAGGACTCTTCATCAGGAGCTGCTTCCAAAGCCACCAACTCCAAATCTTTCCAGGATTCTCTGTGGCCACACGTGAGTCTCATTTGGACATGGCACATCCTCTTCTGGGCTACCTTGAGCCACGTTGATCCATCTCATTCTACCTGAGATATCCCAGGATATGAAAACCTGCTTTGTCTGCACCAGGGAGGAAAGAGGAGCCAAAGGTAAGTTTGCATTGGATAGAGGGACAAAATCCTTCCCTATGAGGCTGGTGAAGCCCAGAGCAGCTGTGGCTGCCCCTGGATCCCTGGAAGTGTCCCAGGCCAGGCTGGATGGACTGCTCTTGGTGATTCCTAGAGGGTCCTCTACTGCCTTACACAAAGATTGTATGGAATTTGAGTAAGAAAGGTGCCACAATGGAGATCCTTTATCCCAGGAGGACAAGGATTAATATTCCACTTGTTATTCCACACAGAGCGCAGACCAAGCAGCTGCCTCTCAGCAGGGATGAAATCTAATCCACACTTTTTAATGGAATTCATTTCCATTCCATGTCTCGGATCCTTCACACCAAGCCAAGATTGTTTGTTGAATAAGAAAAAGTGAGGCTGAACTCGGATTAATCAAGAAGTCGAGGTCAGTTCTCTGACAGGGGCAGATTTCCAGATCTGGGCAGGTGGATGCTGCCTCCAGGGAGGACTCATCCCCCAAACCGCTCGATTTTCATTACCTCTAACATCTCCAGCGCTGTCCCAGCTACTGCTTTGCCCCTGGCATCTCCACGTGGTGATGAAAAGCAGCTCCAAATCCTCATTATGGCACCAGGAGAGCAGACACATCGCTCCTGGGACATCTGAGACAGGATGTCGGGTTCTGGGGATGAAACTCAGCCCTTCAGCCGAGGCTGATCCAATAATGATGGTTTTTAGGTTTGGATCTGTTTGTCAGGAGCCTGAGGTGCCTGCTCTCGGTTTCCTCTCTGGTGTAACTCTGTCAAGCCATGATTAATGTTATCCAGGAGAAAAATCAATGTTTATTTATTCGATCTGTCACAGAGTGGGATTTTAGGAGCTGCTGATCTCTCCCTGGTAAGTGGCGAGACGGAGCCTGAATTTATCTTATATATCCAAACGAAGCATCACATCTGAAGCACAGTGAGGTGAGACAAAGCCCAGCTTTATTCCTAGTGCTTTCACCTAGAAAAGCTTTTCCTGAGACATGGGGAGCAGATTTTATTCCTCAGGTCCTAAGACAGGACTGAGAGCACTCAAAAGACAAGGGATATTTTCATTTTTCCAGCAGTTACTGGGAAAATTGTGGACTTCTATGTACGAATGGCTGAAGGAGCAGCAGGGAGAAGTCTTGCAGTTGATGTATGGTTTATCCTGGTGCGGTGTTTCCCTCTGGAATGCCCAAAATCGCCCGTGCTCCCAGGTGTGACGAGCGCTCCTCCCGGCAATCAGCGCCAGGGGTGGTGGTGCCGCGCTGGCGCCGCCTGCGGGCGGAACGTGGTACTGCACACAGAGGACCACGCATGCGCCATGGCATCAGCCCTCGATGATGTCCTCTGCTGGGCAGGGAGGGGTACTGCAGCTAGAGGTGGTCGCGCATGCGCAGTAGGCGAAACGAAAGTCCAAGTCCCATGGTCGCACTGCACCGCGCATGCTCAGTCCGGTGGTTCCCCCCTTTTCCTTCTCAGTGCTGCCGCCCTGTGGGAGCGCCTGGGAGGCGCTGATGCAGCGGGAGGATGTTTGTGGAGCGGAGTTTAATTTGGAAGGGATTATAGAGCCTATCTAAACTCTTGTTTTCCGATTCTGCAGCAAAGAACACGTCCAAAAGCGACCCCTTACCTTCATGGGCATTGTGAGTACCTTCCATAGTGCTGCCTGGACTTGTCTGGGAATCCCAACCAACTGTTGGGAGCTCCAGCAGAGCACCTGGAGACCAGGTAAAATCAGAAATGGGATTGTTTTGGCTGCTGCTGGATGTGCATTTCTTTTCAAGATGTTCCTCTGATTGACCACGGTAGCTTCCTAGAGCTGGAGTAATTTCCTAGCAGGGAACTTGACTTGGGAGCTGCATTCCAAACTTTTGTCCACATTTATTTTATCTCCCACATGGAGACAGCCAAAGAAGCAGAGGTGGGGTGTTCCTAACAAAAGAACATCCAAATTCATAGGAAGTAGAGGGCTTAAAACTGAGTGGAGGTGCCTTTAGGACACTTCCAATTCTTTATTATACAAATGGAATTTAAATGAAGCATCCAAATCCTGACAAGCTTATATGAACTCCAAAGCTTCTGCAAGTGTTTTACAGCCAGAGAGGGAGACAAGAGTCTGGAGTCTCTCCCTTAAAACTGGCTGCTGGTTTGTTTGACCAGACATAGGAATAATTGTGTTTTCCCTGGGGCTGTTCTTATGCAGAAATGTTTATTTATCTGCCCTAGATTTGTTCAGTATATCTTCAAAATGATGGAAACTGGTTTTATTGAAATGCCAGGGGTGCCAAATGCTTTCCCCAGCCAGAGCTCAGAGCCAGCCCTGTGGGAAGAGGTTTAATGCCCATTTTCCCAATCCCTCGAGGCAGCAGCACTGGAGCACTTGCACCCAAACATGCCTGAGGTTCCGAGTGCAGGCAGGAGGCAAATCCAGGGACTGAACAGAGGGAGTTTGCACTGCTCCTGTAATCCCAGACCTGGAGCTGTGCTTTAGAAATCCCAGGAGCTGCTGCCTCACTCCAACGCTGTTTAAAGCTCAGCATCCCTCCTGCTCCCTTGGAATTATTGTTGCTCCCTTTTTTAACATTATGATTATTATTATTGTAATTTCCCACTCCATTTCTTCCACAGCCCTTTGCTCCCCAGAGGTGCTGATTTAGGAAAGCCCCTCTGGCCTGGGAAAGTGCTTTTGCCTCTGGACACATTCCCAGTCCCTGTGCTGTCCCCAGCAGGTGAGGCAGAGGTGGCTTTTATTCCTTCCCTCCCTGCAGCACTTTGGCTTTTTGAGGGCTCTCCAGGGGTCTGAGGTGGAAGTTCCTTGTCATTCCAGGGCAGAATTAGCCCTGGTCCGACTAAAAGCAGGAGGAATAATTTTATCTTCTTTTTAGATACACATTTTGTGTTTTCTCTGTTTTGCTGACACCATGTGGTGAAGTAGCAGCTCCCAACTTTACAGTGGTGCTCCCTGGAATAGTTTTTCTTTGGAAAACAATGAATTCCCTGCTGGAATCCCAGTCACAGCCCCCCAGATCAATGTGCAGTTTAAGGTCTTACACCCTGACCAGGACAATTTCCTTTTTCTAGATGTAGAAAATAAAGGAAAACAGACTGGATTAGAGCCAGAATCCAGAATGGGGGAAAGTGAGGCAGCTTGCTTGGCCCAGGCTGGGGTTGACACCTGTGTGGAACAGATCCTTCTCTTCCTTTGTCCAAAGTCCAATGGCAAAGGATTGAATAACTCACAAGTGGGGCCTGGAATGAAAATGGTTCTGCTAAAATTAGCAAAGAATGCAGTAAGAAAAAATGGGCATCCTTTCTATGTATGGAAGTAGGGGAAGAAATGTTGAAAAAGAGCTGTTTTATGTGGTGCCACCTCTCATTTTTTATGGATAAAACCCCACAGTGAGCAATCAGAAGTTCTGGTGCTCTGAGCCCCATGGCTGCGGGGGAAAGAGGGAGAGGGGCAGGGGGAGAGGAGGAATAGCAGGGGATGAGGGGTAGGGAGAGGGAAGTGGGAGGGGAAATGCCAGGTGGGGGGAAAGGGAGGGTGGACAGAGGAGGAGAAGAGGGGGAACAAAAGGGAGTAGCAGGGTAGGGACAGGAGAGGAAGGAGTGTGGGGTGTTGGGTTTGGGGGGAGAGGAGGGGGGAGGGGGAAGGAGGGGAAAGAGGGAGCAGGAAGGGGAATACAGGGAGAGAAAACAGGTGTAGAGGGAGGCAGGAGGGGAGGCTAAAGTCCCAGCACTTCACCTGGGGAATGCAGGCAGAGCTCACCTACCCACACCCTGCTCTGAGAGAGCAAATGGCGACAGAGGCAATTCCCGAGGTTTCTGGGGCCCCAAGCACCTTTTTATCCAGTGTAGGCAGATAATTCTCATGGAGAAACCCCAAAAATAAAGGATATGGGGTCGGGCTACAGGAGGCTGGGGGGGGGCAGGCAGTGTTCTGCTCTAAATTAAAAATGCATTGGGAAAAATAAATCTGTGGAACAGCTCCTTTCCAATCCTGGACTGCATTCTGTGTGATCAGCTGGGATTCCAACTGCTCCCATGGGATTTTCAGCCTCTGGGGCTCTAATGAAATGCCAGGAGCTGAGCATGACAGAAAATGGGAAAGCTCTCTGGATCAGGCAGTGGCCCAAAGAGCTGGCAGTGCCCAGCATTCCTGGCTGGAATTTGGGGGTGCCAGCACAGCCCCTCTGTAGTGTCCCTGTGTCCCTGGCACTGCCCAGCATCCCTGACCAGGGTTTGGGATTCCAGCACATCCTGCTGCTTGCAGTCCCCTTTAACCAGGATCATTTTTTGGGAGTGGGGGCACCCAAACCCAGCAGAATTTGCTTTAACCAGTTTGGGGGGATCTTCCCTCTCCCCTCCTCACCAAATTCCCATTGCCAAATCCCAGCCTGAGGCTCAGCTCCCCATCCCCTCAACCTCTCAAAGGAATTGGACTTGGATTTCCCAATGCAGCAGGGCAGGAATGCTGTTCTCCTCACTGTATACCTTAATTGCAGGAATTGCTTGAGAAATATTAACAGAAGTTAAAAGAATGAGGAGAAAATAAGGAGCTGCCAGCTCCAACCAAGGGCTGCTCAAACCCCTTCTCAATCATTTGCTTTAATTAACCAATGCAAATGAACCAATTTAAATCACATCACCACATTATCATTCCTTTTAATCGAGTTCTAGAGAAATATTGCAGAATATCAAAGAACCCTTTTAACCCCCAGAACTCTATTAGGAGATCTGCAGGGCAAGGCTGCACTGCACCCCCAAACCAAGGAGAATGGGGAGAAAAGACACACCCAGACTGAGATTCCTGGGAGATTGGTGCAGCTTCTGCCAGCCAAACCAATCCTTGCTCTGAAAACACACCTGTGAATCCCAGGAACTAGGGATGTCATCGATATCCTTATGGACCTTTTTATTAAAAGCAGATTTCCACAGAGAGTTGATGAAATACCGAAAATTAAATAAAAATTTAAAGGAACAGCTCCCCCAGCCCAGCAGGTTGCAGCATCCAAAAGAAAATGAACAGAAAGATCATGGATTGGGAGCATCACCAATCCCAAATCCCTTGTGTGGAATACCACTCTGCTTTGTTTAGAAATCACCACTTAGTGGGCAAACCCTTCAACTTGGCTTCCAATTCACCAAGTTCCCAACTGTGGCCACCGCAATTCTACTTCACTGTGTCCATGGTGGGATCCAGGAAAACAGAAGAGCAGGGTATGGTCTCTGGGAATGTTGCCAAGGAATGTTGCTACACTGACCTAATCTGTGACTGCAGCCCAGAGGGAGATCTCTTCCCAACAGCTCCAGCTGTGCTCCGTGTGTCCTGACAGTTCCCAGGCTGACACACCACAGCTTCCTCTGCCTGCTGCCTTGGGGAGGGAGTATCCCTAAGGTGCCATCAAGAAAGGAGCCTCTTATGGACACAGTCTTGGGATTCAAGGGAAAAAATGGAGTTTTCAGTCTTTAGCATCTCCCACTCCATCAGCATTGATAGCAAACATGGCTTCAGCCTCAGGAAGACACGGAGAGTCATAGATTTTACAGATCCTGGTCTCCCCTCGGCCTTTCCGCAGGTACAGCCTGACAGGGAGAGGGAAAGAAACAGGTCAGGAGGGACAGCATACTCCCAGAAAATCATCCTAATCCATAAAGCATTAAATAGAGCTGTAAGAACTTCCCAAGATGTTCACTGCCCTGCAGACTGAAAGCTCAGAGTAGCACTAAGCTGAAGCACAGGCTGGGCCTGCCGTGGACTGACTATGGAAACCCCTGAAGTAAAAGCTACTCAGCCAATCCCATAACACATTCCAAACCCAGGCTCCTGGGATATGACCATCACTTGTCTCACCTGGTGGTGGAAGCATGAGCGATGATATTGCCTCCGATGGGTTTTTTGGGATCTGCAGCAAACATGGCAGCTCCGTCTACCTGTGCTACCACCTGGTTTGTGATGACAACAGCAACGCCAAACTGCAGGGGAAACAACCAAAACCCAGTTATTTTCCCCCACTAGAACAGAAAAGCAGGGAAAAGTACACAGGGGCACTCCTGGTGTCCATAACTGCAGGATCCAGCCCCTCCAAACCAACGGGAGCAGAGATGGAGACAAAGCCTTTGGGACCAAATTGCCGGGGTTTGTAAGAAAACCTATGAGTTTTACTTTGGCAATTTTATCAGGTTTGCAGGGCCTGGTTTTTGGTAGTGGGGGTGCACAGAGGTGGCTTCTGTAAGAAGCTGCTGGAAGCTTCCATCGTGTCTGGCAAAGCCAGTCCTGGGATGGCTCCAAGATGGGCATGCTGCTAGCCAAGGCTGGGCCAATTAGAGATGGTGGTAACACCTCTGTGATAACATATTGAAGAAGAAATCAAAACAAAGGTAGTGTTGCAGTTTTAATTCCAGCTAGAGAAGAGCAGGAGTGAGAACATGTGAGGAGAACATGAAGACACCAAGGTCAGTGAAGAAGGAAGGGCAGGAGGTGCTCCAGGTGCTGGAGCCAAGATTCCTCTGCAGGCTGTGGTGAGACAGTGGTGAGGCAGCTGTGCCCCTGCAACCCCTGGAGATCCACAGGGATCCAAAGATCTCCCCACAGCCTGTGGAGGAGCCCCACGCTGGAGTGGGTGGATGCCTGAAGGAGGCTGTGAGCCCGTGGGAGGCCCATGGGGAGAGGAGCCCAGTCTGGAGCAGCCTGTCCTTGGAAGACTGCACCCCATGGAAGAGTGACCCACACTGCAGCAGTCTGAGGGGTGCTGCTGCCTGTGGGATGGACTCACACTGCAGCAGAGTTCACAGGGGGCTGCTGCTCATGAGATGGAGCAATGTTGGAACTGTCTCCTGTGGGAGGGACCCCACAGTGCAGCAGGGGAAGGACTCCTCTCCCTCAGCAGCGGGAGAAGCCTTGATGGATAAACTGACCATAACACCCATTCCCATCTCACTGCATCACTGGGGTAAGACGCAGAGCAAGGAAGCAGGGAGGGGTTGTGGGGGGGGAAGAGCTTATTTTACTTCTCATTATCCTGCTCGGATTTTGTTAGTCATAAATTCACTTTAAATCTCTAAGCTGAGCCTGTTTTTCCCTTGATGGTTGATGAGTGTCTCCTCCCAGTCCTTACCTCAACTCATGAACCCTTCATTAAATTTTCTCTCCTCTGTCCAGTTGCAGAGGAGGGGGAGCAGTCAGCTTTTGTGGGTGCCTGGCATTTGGCCAGCATGACATAAAGCCCAGTCGATGCTCACCTCGTCGGCCAGGCGCAGCAGCATCCGCAGGAACCTGGCCAGGTGCATCTGCCTGGCAGAGAGCTCCCCCCTTCCCGAGTAATCCGTGCGGTACAGGGCCGTGGCACTGTCCACGATCAGCAGTGCATACCTGGGAAAGAGCAGGCAGGGCTGTCAGTCTCCCTTCCAATCCCAAGCTCCCTGCACAGCTCTCCTGGGAGTTTGGAAATCATCAGCGCTATTTCTGAACACAATTCTAAACCGAGCTTCCGAGTTGCTCCTCAGGCTGGCACTGAGGAAGCACGGATTCCCTGTGTTTGTATGGCCACATCAGCTGGAGCCAGTGCTGGCACCCAGAATTCCAGCAGCAAGAGGTGCTGCTGACACCTGACTGCCGACAGAACAAGCTGGCTCCCTGGAGAAGCCAAAGGCTGATCCCACGTGGGAACAAAATCCATTAAATTAGTGTAATTACCGTGACTCAGCCATCATGGCTGAGGCCTGGTACAGCAGCTGGGTCTGGTGGTCAGTGTTAAAGCCCCGGGCATAGGCCACATTGTCCAGGACATCGCTGCCAGACAGGCCATACCTGCAAAATCAGGGAAAAGAAAGGGATGAACCTTGAGTGAAAACTTCATTCATAGGAGTTAGCCAGGAGCTTTGCCAAAAGACTGGAAAAAACTCACATCCCTGAAAGAGTTAAAAACAGACAGAAAAAATGCAACACATGGTGATAGAGAATGGAATGATTGGAACCATTTCTAGTGGATAAGAGTAAATGGCCTCACATGATACCAAGTGAGGTTTGGGCTGGATATTGGGAAGCCTCTTAGTGGAAAGGCTGTCCATCCCTGGCACAGCTGCCCAAGGCAGTGGGGGAGGCCCCATCCCTGGAGGGATTTAAAGCCGTGCGGATGTGACACTTGGGCACATGGGACAGCGGTGGCCTTGGCAGCACTTGGGAACAGTTGGGCACTGTGATCTCAGAGGGCTTCTCCAACCTGAACAATTCCATGATTCCAAGGACACTCTGTACACGGCCAGCACAGACACACCTGTGCCTGCTGCAAACATCATTTCACTTCCTCTCCTTTGCTTGGCTACCAAATATTCCCTGGTGAAAGGGAACATGGGAGCAGTCCTTGCTGCAGGGCAAGCCAGCAGGATTAGATCAAATTCCCTTCAGAAAGAGCTAACGGCATCCAGCCAGCCCTGTCCCCATCTGCTTGGGAAGCTTCCAGTCCCTTCCAGCAGGAAATGAGAGGGAAATCACCTCGTGCCCAGGGACAATGACATGAGAGCTGTGGGGAGAGAGTGGCAGAGACAGGAGAGGAACGGCAACACCAGAGGTTTCCAAAGGGAACACCTGCCAAATCAACCTCCTGGCCCTGTGGGAAACGTTTTCCAACTGAGTTCTGAATCTATCTATTCCTGTCTTCCACTCACAAACCTTTCAGCCACAGCCAGGAGCCGCTCTGGACGGAAGGTCCCCTCCGTGTCAATGTACATGGCTTTTCCCTCGCCGCCCCCACGGTCTATGGGGAGCTAAAGGAGAAGGAAAGGAATGAACAGGGATTAAAGCATCCATAAATACAGCAGATATTGCCATATGCCCTCACCAAGGTCATACAATAGATAATATTGCAAGTTATTGTGACTGAAGTCCTATTTAGCTGGAAAATTGAGAGGAAAGATTCCTTGTCCCCATCTCTGACATCTTCCTTTTGTAGCACCCATCACCCTGGAGTGCCAGGACAAGGGGGAATGGCTTCTCACTGACACAGGGCAGGGATAGATGGGATATTGGGAAGAAATTCTACCCTGTGAGGGTGGTGAGGTGCTGGCACAGGGTGCCCAGAGAAGCTGTGGCTTCCCCTGGATCCCTGGCAGCACTGGCCAAAGTCAGGTTGGATGGGGCTTGGAGCAACCTGGGATAGTGGAAGGTGTCCCTGCCCATGGAACAGGATTGGCTTTAAGTTCCCTTCCAACCCAAACCATTCCAGGATTCCACGATTCTACACAGGATGACAGGTGCTCAGCTTTGAGCTAGGAGGTTAAGGGAGTCAACTAAATGATCAAATGATGTCCAAGTCTCCAATATTTTATGGCATAGCAACCTCTAGACAGTAATAACCACTTAGAAAGTCAAGGAACGTGCCCAAATTAGCAAATATCCCAAGGCTGTGGTGTCTGAATATTAGATTGTAATGAGATGAAGCACCCACCTGACATGTGACAGCCAGGGTGTGACACAGCTGCGTCTTCCCAGTACGGAATTCCCCAAATAACTCCGTTATGGACCCGGTTTCTATTCCTCCTGAAGGGAAAATGACAATAATAATTATTATTAAAGATTAAAATGTTACTAACAGGTATCTATGTATCTATCCCACAAATAAAATATTATGTTTTCAGAGACTCAGTTGAACACTGAATTTGTCTGAAAGTTTCAAAACTAGGAGGGAAAACTGAGGCTTGTCATCCTGTGGCTTGTTCATGCTGTGGATAAGAAGTCTAGGTATGTTTTTTGAAGATGCTGAAGAGCTGAAATTACTTGTTCTCATTTTGGATTACCAGAGGAATGGGGAGAAGGTGATACTTGGTTATAAACACATCATGGACATAAATAAACTGGAAACATCCAAAAATTGACAGCTCTGGGTCTTGCCTGATGACTAAAAGGATTAAAAACTGTTTCTGTGGCTTTTAAAATAAAAGCAATTATTCAAGAGCAGTCCTAGCTGTCTTTCATCCAACCAGGACTTGCCTTGGTGGTTGTGTGCAAGGATCACACTCATGGGAAAACTCCACCCCAGTGACTGAGGTTAAGCAGGAAAGAGAAATAATCAAATGCTGACCTTGAAGCAGCTTATCGAGCTCTTTGGAGCCAGTGGTGATCTGGATGATCTCCGACCGTCGCTGGTGGAACTCTGTGGCTGTGGTGAAGCCCATGGGAACCAGTTTGGCTGCCTCAGCCTGAGGGAAAACCCAACTGAGCAGTGCCAGGAGAATTCAGGTAATTGGTTAACCCCCCAGCAATTAATATTTCCTGCCTTGTGGAGAGATGCCTGTCTCATTCCATGCACATTTCATAGACCTTGCATGAGTTGGTACCTCTGAACAGAACTGAAATTCTGCTCCAACATCCCTTTTGTGTGTTTTATGGAAATATCCTCCCCTTGTCCCCCACCTGTCCAGTTCAGTCCTGTCCTGGTGCGTTTTGCCTTTTCCCATCACAAGTCATGTCACAACTCTGATCACCTTTACTGCCCTTTGGAGACCTTCCAAATTCACCACAACGCTTTCAGCCAGCAGAAATAAACCTGTGGAATATGTTGGGTTAAAGTTCCAGAACACCCTTACCAGGATTTTGTCAGCTTTGGCTTCACTGATGCCTTTAATGTTCAGCAGCTCCTTTTTTGGTGCATAAGCCACGGCCTCCACCGTGTGAAATCCAGCTTCTTCCAGCTTCTTCACATCATTGGCATTTATGCCACATTGCTGTGAAGGAGAGAGGGGGAAAATAAGGACACGTGTTGGTATTTTTCAGTATTTCTATTTGGCTTTTTTTGTTTTGTTTTTAACAGAACACAACCAAGAATTTAGCAACAGAGTATTCAGATTCACCTTGTTTTTAAAGAAAAAGATTTAGGTTGGATATTAATAAGAAATTCTTCCCTGTGGAGGTGGTGAGGCCCTGGTGGAGAAACTGTGGCTGCCCCTGGATCCCTGGTAGTGTCTAAGGCCAGGTTGGGTGGGGCTTGGAGCCACCTGGGATAGTGGAAGGTGCTCTGCCCATGGCAGGGGATGGAACAAGATGAACTTTTAAGGTTCCTTCCAACCCAAACCTTTACAGAATTCCATTCCAGGAAAAAGACCAGCAGATCGATGGAAAACTTCCTCCAGAGCTAACTCCTCACCTACCTCCAACCTGGATATGAGCTGTGGCCCAAAGCTCTCCTCCTCTGCCGACGTGTCGGCGCTGGCCTCGAGCTGCATCTGCATGGCCATGGCAGCAAGGGACCTGGAAGGAACCAGACACCTCAGTGCTCCCTTTCAGCAAGAAGTTATGTGGTCACACGAATCAGAATTGTGGAGATATGAAAGCTGGAGAAGTCCTGTGAATTGGCCCCTGATGTTGGGGCTGGGCTGTGTCCCAGAGCCTGCCCTCAGGACTGCCACAAACACCTTGGAAAGGGCTGGAAGACCCTGCAGAGGATCTGTACCACCCTTGGGATTGCTGAGCAGAATGGGAAGCAGGAACTGTCATAGGAGACTGGAGGATATAAGGGAATTCACACACTTGGGACATAACCCACAATTTGGATGTTACAGTGACAGGACAAGGGGGAATGGATTCAAACTGACCGAGAAGACATTTACATTGAATACTGGGAAGAAATTCTTCCTTGTGAGGGTGCTGAGGGCTTGGCACAGAGAAGCTGTGGCTGCCCCATTCCTGGCAGTGTCCAAGGCCAGGTTGGACGGGTCTTGGAGCAACCTGGGATAGTGACAGGCGCCCTGTCCATGGCAGGGGGTGGAACGTGATGAGCTTTAAGGTCCCTTCCAACTCAAACCATTCCGGCATTCCCCGATTCCAGCTTTACCGGGGGCCCGGCCACCAGCTACTCCCAGTTGCCCACCGCCGGCGACCTGGAATTCCTTGGGTTCCCCATGCGGTGTCCCCTCACTTTGCTCAACTCCAGCCCTCCGCTCAGCGCCCCTCAGGGCCCCACCACTGCCCGCCCGCCCTTCCCCGCCACCAACGCCCCTCAGGCTCCCCAGGGCGGCCTCTCCCCAGGCGGGGCCGCGGGGCGGAGCTGCCCCGTGCCCCGCAGCGGGGAGGTGGCGGGAGCCCGCCGGGGGAGTCCCGAGAGATGCGGCGGCCCCGTGCCCCGCCCTGCCCTGCCGTGCCCTGCCTGTCCCGCTCCCGCTCCCGCTCCCGCTCCCGTCCCCTCTCACCGCGGCCGCTCGGCCGTTCGGGCGCTCCCGCCGCCGCCTCACGTGACCCCGCGAGCCCCGCGCGCGCAGGCGCCGCCCCGCCCCCGGCAGCGCGTGCAGGGGGAGCGCGGGAAGCGCGGCGGGCATGGAGCGGGAGCGAAGCGGGCATGGAGCGGGCAGGGAGCGGGCATGGAGCGGGAACGGAGCGGGCATGGAGCGGGCACGGAGCGGGAACGGGTGGGACATTCCTTTCCAGTTCCCTTTCCTGCCCCGTGCTTGTCTTCCTTTGTATTTTTGTGTTAAATACATATCATCATGTTGGCTTTTCGCAAAATGGATACTGCGTGTATAACTTTAATTCTTTTTTACAAAGGCAGCCTTGCTGTGAAAATGTACTTGTGTAATGATGACCAATGCCCTTCTTCTTGTTGCTAGCTAAGCTTGGACACAGTATTGAAATAGCTGATAGAGTTTAGAATGCTTGTTTGTAGTTAGAATGCTTGAACTGCCGGCTTGAATCGGATAACATCCCACGAACGGAGCCTGCCACTGACATTCCATGTCAGCACCTGTGATCTGCAGGAACCACAATCTGGGAGTGATGACAGGACTAATTAAAACCACAGCCGAGAGGATGGCCATGCTCTGAGTTGTATCCAAGGAGGAGCTAGGCTGAACAGTTTCTGGAGTATGTAAACTAGTTTGGAGAAAAGTTAGAATATGCATAATTGCTAATGAATATGCATTAGGCATAGGTATGTGAAAGGGGGGGTCTCTGTTAATACCAGGTGTGCTTTTTGGCTGAATGCCAAGCACTGTACTTTTTCTCTGTCCCCTATTGTCTTTTATTAAACTTTTAAATCCTAACAAAATAGTGAATCTCGTTTTTCACACCCCCCTTTTTCTTCTCCTCCTCTCTCTCCCCATTTTTTTTTTTGCCCTTCTTTTCCTTTTCTCTCTTTTGCTTCTCCTTTCCTTTATTTCCTCTTAGTTTCCCTTTTATTTTCTTGTTCTGTCATTTCCCTTTTGGAATAATTCCTGCTCAAGCCCCTTTTCCTACTACAAATGTGTGGCTTCACCTGCTACTTTGGTTCAATATTCAGAGCAATATAATAAAGTCCACCAAAAACTCAGTTGAGACTTTATAGTTATTGATGCTTTAGTGTGTAAATACATTGAAAGAAAAGAAAGCCAGCCAAAAAAGACGAGGTGGATAATGCTCCTGGATAACTGCTGCAGCATTCTCTGCTAGTTAGTAATGCACAGAGAATGGCCTAGGGAAATTCAAAATTCCAGGTATACTGTCTAAGTTGAGAATGATTTGGGTGCTATCTTCCTAATAAAATAAAATAAAATCTTGTGAAAAGCCAGGACTTAGAAAACTTCAGGAATAGCACTAGGAAAGGCAAGAGAAAAAAAAATCATTGTGAAAAGTCTTCCCAAATATTTAATATAATTATTTCAATATTTTTAACTGGATTTTGTATTGAATTTTCAATCAGTTTAAATAGAGCAACCCATAATCCCCACTTGAGGCAGAAAGAGTGATAAATCCAATCTTTATTAAACTTTCACTTTTGAAACACAAGGAAACTTTATAGAAAGACAAAATATATAAACACTGAAATACAGGAAAACATTTTAAAATTCAACATTTTTTACAGGGTCCAAAGATTTGCAGCTGCAGCTCTGAGAGCTGAGCCAGGAACACAGAGATATAGTGCCTGGCCTGGGAAGGGTCCCAGGGAATGGATGAACACCAGACGTGATGGGATCTGTTAAACTGTACATGGTATACATGAAGTGGAAGTAAATTCCAGTTGTAATGATTCACTGCTTTGTCCAAGAGCTCTGTAAATGACCCCAGGACAAAATTAATGGGTTACGGCAGAAGAATATCCATGCTAGGAATGATTATGGAGTCATGACTGTTTGTGCCAGGAATGACCACCAGTGACTGACAGAAGATAAAATCCTTGAATTTACAAAGAACATAGGAATTTCTTCCTTCTCCTCTTTAGACACCCCTGCCTTTGTAAAACTTGTGGCCTACACCAAGTGTTCTACTTGGTCTAAGCCACAAGAATACTAAATAGGCAGGAATACTAGAGCTGGGTGGGTGACAGCATTCCCATTCCAGGGAGACACAGCTGGAATTCTCCTAAGACTAAACTCACAGACTACCCATTCTGACTACCTCAGTCCTGCCCGTGGATCCAGTGGATCATTTGGGACCCAGGAGCAGATTCTGATTGATCGATGCAACTATTCTCCGCAGATAGTGGTGACCAGCTGGAACACTGGAGAGAACAGCAGCAATTTCCTTCTCCCTGGGGAAGATAAAATTGTCACAAGTGTTGGAGAGGATCCAGAGCATTCAATTCCCCATCCCTGCTTTGGGATGGAGTCACGTGGAGCAGTGCTTTGTCAGCTCACCCGATATTCCCAATGAGGGTGTGGACACTGAAGGGAAGTACAGCAGATGGGTAGTCATGGGAGAGAGCCAGAGTCAACTCAAACTTGGCAAAAGCCGCGGAAGAGGAGAACACAAGCTTTACCCTGTGGAAACAAACACAAAGATCTGTGCAAAACAGTCAAATGGGCTGCTTCTGCTGTGGAATTAGTGCCAGGAGCAGAAAAAAGTGATGTCACTGATGCAACAAGCTCAGTAACTTCTAAAGAGTTCCCACACAGACCCACAGGAACTTCAGGAATAAGATAAAAAAGACCCTTCACACTTTATCAACACTTCAGAATCCAAACCCCCAACTTCCCCCACAGAAAAAGTTAGTGCACACATAATTTACAGAATCATCCAGATATTATGGGAGAATAGAGTCTAAAAATATGTTTTCTAGTTAACATAAAACATTCCCAGATAGTTAAGGCTTTCTAATGTTTTAAGTAGGACTGATTTGCCTCCAGCTCCATAGAATTTTTGGCACTCCTGCAAAGGGAGCTACAAAATTAGAATAACCTCTGGAACAGCACCAAGGTGGGCAGAGCAAGTTAATAACTGGGCACTTCTTAACTAAAGATATGTATCAATAATGGAAGGATGATGTGAAATTGTATTTGTCTGGTCCCACTGGGACATGTCACAGAACTGGGAAGTAGCAAGGGAAAATGGAAAGTAAAGAAAGTAAACTTTAGTTTCAGGGCATCCTTCTTTCCATGACTGATTCTGCTCAGCTGAGGCAAACAGAAGATTAAAGGAAACAAAGCCCTAAGCTGCAGGTAAACTTTTGGCTCTGTTTCCTTTGCATTGCTACAATTTGGCCTAAATATTTAAGAAAGGCAAGTCAACAAGGAAAACAGCAAGGAAAGAGAGGCTGTCTGATAGTCAAAAAGTGGATGAATCCATGAACAGCTTAATTTCCATGCCCTGCGACACTACAGTGCAATTGTATGAAAATAAATTAAATTGTTCTTAAAAATAGCTGCATAAAATGTCACTTTTAAGAAAACCACATTGAAACTATTTCAGTGTTTTGCTTCTGATTATCTAGACTCCCTCTTAAGGGTGCTGTGCACACCATCTTATAGAATCACAGAATATCCCAAGTCAGAAGGGACCCACAAGGATCATCAAAGTCCAGCTCTTGGCCCTGCACAGGACACCCCAACAATCCCACCACCATCATCTGAATTTACTCACTCTGTGTCTTTGATATCTGTCTCCAGGAGATGGAATTTTGCACCCCACCTCTCCAGAAATTCCAACTCCTGTCCCAAGATTCTGCAGCGATTCACCACCAAGGAGATGTCAAAGACAGCCTGGGGGAGCAATTAGAAAAGCAACATCAGCACTCAGGGGGTGACCACATGATGCTTGAACACACAGCTCATCCTAGAAAGTATAAAAATAAAGGTGTTTTAAGGGCTCTGCTACCTCAGTTTGGATGGAAAAATGAAATTGTACAAGTATAACAAATGTACATTTTTTGCCTTAAATTTGTCCTCTCAGCTTTGCCAACAGGTCCACAGCCACACAGGAACATAGAAGTTTGGCTTGGCAATTTAAACCTACATTCTTTAGGAGGCAGAATGGTCTTTGGCTCAGTTCTTTATCTTTTTCACAGAAAAAAAAGAAATTTAAACAAACTCCAGCTTTTAGGACTCCTGCCTTCAGAGACAGGTATGTCCCCTCACACCTCAGAATACTCCTGAAGCAGATTTTGGTTTGCATTCCTGAAGCTTTCATTAAGGTGCTTTGGTTCTCAGCTCAGCTCTATTTTCTCTGTGGCAGAAGATAATAATTGGGCTTTTTTCAGAGTCTAAGTTACCCTGGAATGTTACCTGGGGCAAGTAGTGCACTGTGGGACACTTTTCCTGCCATTTTCCCCGGCTTTCAACAAACTGCAAGATGAGTCTTAGGACTAAACACGAGGAGGGTGAAGCTTGTTCCTCTGCAACAAAAAAGAAAAGCCATTTCACGAAGCATTAGAAGATAAAGTACACATTTAGAGTCTTCCCAACAGCAGATTAGCAGGGCTGCTACTTTCACACTATTCAAAAAAATCTCACCATCCAGGAAGGATTCAAAGTCCAGGCTAACGATGCTTCTGGAAGGACGTGAAGCGAAAAACTCGCCATCTGAGAAGGAAAGTTAAAAACCTCAGTTATTTCCATGCTTAGTTCTGGAGTTACAGCTCTTCATCTTCAGAAACAGCACTGCATTACATACATTTCTGAATTTTCATATGAAAAACATATTCAAAGCCACCTGAGAGCAGCTTACACACTGTAGTGTATTTTCTATTTCCTATTTTCTTTCAGCAGATCTTTACAAATATGGACAATTTATGTTTCTATTGTCTAACATTTCAAATTCATAAAACCTACTCATTTTGTGACTCACCTATGGGGGGTCCAAAACCAACTGTGAGCGTCACAGAATCAAAAAGAAAATTAAAGACAGCTTGCTGCTCACTCCACTCCACCAGCTCCCACTCAATGATGCTGAAAAGGGGAAAAAAAACCCACCATCACCTCAAGTTTCAACCAACCAACCCAAAAAAACTTCCCAAGGAACAAACATCAGAGTATTAAATGCACTTGCAGCTCTTATCACATCATAGACCAATTTCTAATGCCAAATGGAGTCTTACATTCCAACAGAATATAAGCATCTGTTGGAAATACAAGCATATTACTACAAATTTGATATAAATGTCGATTTGAGGTTTGAAGGAGAGCTGAATGTGGAAACCCTGAACAAAGGGTAGTACTGCAAAGCTATTAATGGAATAACTGCCTCACACATGGAAGTTCTCCAAGGCTTTATTGCCTACCTTAGGCTGCAAGGAGATGGGCATCCCAAGATTTCCCACATCAAACAAGGAAAACCAAACCCAAACTCATTCATGTACAAATATGAGGCCCCAGATATAGCTATTAAAAAATAACACCGGGAGGTGTTTTCCTTACTCATATTTCTGCAGGATTTCCGTGTAGGCCTTTATACCCTTCCTATGTTCCTCCATCTCAGCCAAATCACGCTCCTCCTCAGCATCCATCTCTGACAGTTCTCTGCAAGGACAAACCAATCCCATGGGATGTGGTACAGTGGTTTAGAACAGACCAACCCTCTAAAAACTGAGTGTGCACCTTATTCGTAAATCCTCCTTGACATCTTACCTCAGAAGTTCCTCTTCTTGGGCTGTGATGCTTGCCATTTCTAAAGCAAAGGGAAAAAAGGAGAGAAAATGAAAAAAATAAGAGAAAAGAACAGCATGAAAAGCCCTAATTTGCTGTGCACTCACTGTCCTTATGGAGTTAAAGATTAAAATTATTGGACAATTAAAATGCTGAATATGACCACCGGTATACACTCTTCAAGTAGCAAGTTCTAAATTCCCTTTTTCCAGGGTAAAAACAGTCCTTTTCATTCTTTAACATCTATGTAATTAGCTATGTGCAATGCAGGAAAGACAGCAGCAGTGTCTGCATGCCTCTCACAGTCAATACTTCGGGGTGGGGGTTGAGTATCACCCTCTCCAGGATCTAAAACACCAGACAAAAAGGGCATTCAGTTACCTTTCAGTAGGTTCTGCCCTCCTGCCATTCCAGCATTGCTGCTGGCTTCCTCTTCATGCCAAAAAGAATCTGTGGGAAAGAAATATCAGCTCTGTGCAGAACTCTCAGATTCAATACATAGAGTTAATTTCATTTGTCTGTGGGCTCCAGAAATCTCAGCACTTCAAAGTTAACTAAAAAAAAAAATATACAAATATACGGAAAAGTATCCACTAAAAACCTCAAAAAGTGATAGTAACAAGAAAAGCTCATTTTATTGCACTGCTTTAGAGCTGCTACTGTGCAATCTGAGTTTTACTTAAGGCACTGGAAGAAAAGCATTGAAACTACAAAGCATCATTATACAGTAATGCCAAGTTCTGACTGCAGCTTGTATGAAACAACCACAGACACAGAATCCTGAATGAACCTTTTAAACAGCAGCTCTGCAGAAAGAAGGACAAACAGCATATTGATCACCTGTTTGGAAATACATACCTGATTCCAGAGAAACCACACAGCTGTCAGCCTCCTTCATCAGGTCATCCACCTTTCCTATTCTCGACTGGAGCTTTCTGCATTGGTCCTAAGATGGGAGAATTGTACTTGAGTCAGTGATATTATTTTAAAAGCTGAATATTCTTCTGGGACCGCCATGGGGCTCTTTGCTCGCTAATTAATTAAAGAAGCTGATAAAATCTGTCCTTAGAGGAAAGAGGCAACTGACAAACAGTGGGGCAGTAGCCAATAATAAAAAATTACTAAGTGCTTACTGAATCTCCCAACAGAGGGATAAGATATGGACATAAATAAATCCCTAGAGCTTTAATATATACAAACCTTTGATCCCTGTCAGAATGCACTACTGGCGCACTTCGTTGTTA
The DNA here is from genome assembly GCF_008360975.1 of Lichenostomus cassidix. Lineage (NCBI taxonomy): Eukaryota > Metazoa > Chordata > Aves > Passeriformes > Meliphagidae > Lichenostomus > Lichenostomus cassidix. The sequence continues at coordinate 62,442,452 of NC_139486.1, forward strand.
CTTATCAGAGAGCCCCTGCATGGTTTGGGTTGGAAAAGACTTTAAAGAACATGCAATTCCAATCTCCTGCCACAGGCAGGGACATCTTCCAATATTCCAGGTTGCTCCAAGCCCCATCCAACCTGGCCTGGGACACTTCCAGGGATGGGGCAGCTACAGCTTCTCTACCAATCTGTGCCAGGATCTCCCCATCCTCACTGGGAAGAATTTATTCCTAAATACTTGCTACTACTACTACTTACCTACTTACTAACACTGGCATTGCTACAGTATAAAGAGCAAATTTTTGGTGGTGTTTCCTTTAATTCTCCCATTTTTCACTCTGTTAATCACCAAAACTCTAGGGCAGAAGGTTCCTATAGTGTGACTGCAAGGAAGTCACTGTCCTGCCGTTGTATTTACATATAAAAAGGGAAATGCATTTATAAGAAAGAAATTTCCATGAGAGTGCACACTTACAATAATTAAGCTCCTACACATTTAAAGACAAGAAATGTGGTAGAAATAACTTTTTAAAGGTAAATCCCTGCAGCCCTGTGGCTCCTTACCTCAGCACACTGCAGCAGTTTCCTGTACAGTATCTCCTTCTCCTTGTGAGACAAGATTTTAGCCTCCTTGGTGAAACAGGATTTCATCTTCTTCAGTTCTGCTCCAAAGTTCCTCAGCTACAATGAATGGGAAATACAGAAGAGAAAGCAAATGGAAATATAATTCTTCCTGACTCTAGTTCACTACCTAACCTCAGTGATATCCCATGCCAAACTAATGATGAACTATGAAAAATAATGTCTTTGATCAATTTTGACTTAATTTTCAAGGAATAGATCTTTATTCTTGGCATTAGAACCACAAAAAAGAAAATCTCTTGATCCACCCTCTCAATTCTTGTGGGGTACTTTCACAAATTTTCTGGGTTTTATATGCAATGACTCTGGGTCATTTTTTCCTCTTTAATATATTTCAAAGGACATATTTCCTTGCATTCTCCTGACATGCTGTAAGTTCTCAGCAGTTTTCCATTCCGAAAATATTGTGCCTTGTTTCACCTGCTGTTACTTTGTGACCATTCTGGTTCTTATTTATTGTGAATAAATAAATTATCCTCACTTCTTCATTACATATAAACATTCTTTCCATGCAGCATTACCTCTTCATCAGTGCAGGTTCTCATCACTTCCCACAAACTCCTGTTCACGTGCACTAAGGGCTGATCCAGGACACTCACATGTGGTTTTAACCTGAAATATGGAAAAAAAACCAAGTTGAAAGTCTTGTTGCAATTGCATTGACCACATAAAGCAGCACGTTGGTATTTAAACAATTCATTTCTAAATCTGTAATAAACTACTAACTACATTTTTACTTTTCCTGTATGTAATATATTAACTTTCTTCAGGCCATTTCCATACACGCAGAACTGAAGAAATGGAATTGCTGATAAACTAGAAAACCACTCACTCCACTGTTTTCTGAGACAGGTCCTGGCAATCCTCCTCATAAATCCGCAGCTTGGGCCGGTGAACGTACTGGCTGTAGATAAGATCTTCTGCTGTGGGAGGTGCACTGACTTCACACTGGGAAAAAACACAGGGAAAAGTAGGAAGAAAAAGAAAAAAAAAAAAAATTCCATGTTTTTCAGAAATAGTAACTTCCAATCAATTCAATTCAGCTTTCATGGCTTGTGTTCCCTCATGTTGGAGCACAGGCTTCCTTTTGGCATATGTGCCTCATCATTAGAGCTCAAAAAAAAAAGAAACTAAGTATTACTGAAAGAGGTAAACTCCCTTTTATATGAAGACTTGAAAGTAGTCTTGAATGCAAGTAACAACAGTGCTCCCCAATAAAACCATGCTTAATTTAAAATCAAAGCTCTCAAGCCTTAGGGAAGCCTTACTGAGCTTTATTCCTCAAATAAATATGAGGGGGGTATTTCAGCAAGCTGCTTGTATAGTAAAGCTCATAAATAACTGAAATGAATTACTTCCACTCATTCAGAGAAAGTTTTCAGGGGCTTTTGTGGAGGTGGCTGTTTTTTATCAGTCACTGGTGCACAGTAGCAACATTATTAAGCCTGCTGAATATTTAGAGACAACTCAGTATGAATAAATTTGTAAAGTAAACTGTAGCTAAGCTGGGGGAGCATTTTAAATAAAAATGGAAGAGATTTAGAAGTCAGACTTCTGTTCTTTATTTCTTCCCCTTTCTTCAGGCAAGGAAATAGAGTAGCAATGTCATGGTGAAGCATTTCTAAAGTAGAGAGTAGAACAGGCAGGAGTAGTGCAGAGTAGCTGCAAGCAGTTGGACATGGTGAGAAGATCAAGTGGAAAGATCAGACTGAGCTTTTAATTTTTACTTTCAAATTTATTGTCCTTAAAACAAGTTAAAAAAGCAAGAAATAGCATATTTATCCAATAACAGTAATATATATGGTATTCAGTGAGGAGATGGAAATCTATTCTAGTTTTCATTTAATGATGTTTGAGTTGCTAAAAATTAAGACCCTAAACAACAAAGGAGTATTATTTAAGGTCAGTTATATGGTCCCACTCACACTGGCTGGAAGCTGGCTGTGCCGGGGCTTCTGAATCACAACGTGGACTTGAAGAAGGGCAAAAAACTCCCCAACTGTGATAGTACCACTCTGATATTTCTGTACATTTGAGGAAAAACACACAGGTAAGTCCATTTTTCAAGACAGAACACTTACTGGTGTATATACACGGGATTTTTTTCCTGTTAGGACAAAATGTTGCTTGTTTTCTAGTCCTGTCCATACCTACCTCCCATAAATTTTCTTCACAAATGCTGTCTGTGAGAAGCTGGGACTCCACCTGACTGCTGCGCTGGACTGGGAAATCAAAATAGAAAGGGAGGGATATTGGTGGAGTAATTATATCTTTATGGGGCAAAGAACATAAGGTTTGGGACTCTTATCACAAATGGTCTCTTACTTGTTAACTCTGTGTCAGCCTTCACAGAATCCAGGGAGCTGCTGGTGCTGGCTTGAGGACACTCAGGGCTTTTAGCTGAGAGATATGGAGATTCTCCACCTTTGCCAACTTCTGCTTGGTCCTGAGACACATCATCAAAAGTCACCTAATATTAACAAATTAAAAAAAAATAATATAGTTATATGAAACAATCTAACTGGACCAGGGGTTTATTGTAGCTGTTCCTTGAAAGGATTAAAGGGACACCATGCAGAGAATGGTTTAAAATGGGAAAATCCTTCATTCTGCCCATTTTGCTGGCACCGGAATGCATCAACCTGATTCTTCTAACTTGGCAAAACAATGAAAACCACAGGGAATGACACAGGAAAATGTTTTTCATAAACTGGTGGTTATGAAAAACAAGGAAACCTACTAACAGATCCACTCACACCCCCAAAATTTAAGCCCTGGTGGTGTTCCCCACATCCTTACAGTGAGGGAGCAAGCTCACCTCCAAGTCTCGAGAGGTCCCAACATTGACATGTTCATCCCTCCTGGCCTTCTTTGGGCTTTGAAGATCCTCCTCCTTTTGTTCAAAAGGTCTTTTTGTGTTGCAAGCTTTTGCCTCTTCAAATGGATCCTTTTCAGAGTGGGGGATTTGTTTTTTGTTTTTATCATCCCAAGCGTTTTCCACAAGTTCAGAGATGAGAGAGTCATTGGAATCTGTATCCTCCAGGCACACAGGGAGAAATTCTTCTGCTATGAACTGAGAAGGGCTGAAGTTCTGCCTGCTGGACTTGTTACCTGGGGTTTCACTGCTGTTTGCTGGAACTGGGGCTTCTGCACTGTCTGATTTTGTATTTATGTCTTGTACAGTGGAAACAGGATTTCTCTTGTTTGGTAATTTAGGCTGGAATATACCCAGAGGGATATTTATTCCTGGATATTTGTCCTTAGGTGCCATTTCTATAGGAGCAAGTCCAGATCCCAGATCTGTGTTCTCCTGCTTTTGGGTATCAAAGTTATTTGCTTTACTGACAGTGTTTTTTCCCAAACTCAGGGTATCCTCTGGCTGAGCTGAGGAACTGGGCAGCTGATCAGAAGCAGCAGTTTTGGAAACAGAAAGAGATTTTCTTTTCAGATCTTTCAGTTTTGAACAAATACCTAAAATACGTGAAACTGATGCTGACTGATCCCTTGGACTGTCACTGACCAAAGGTTGCTTAGTTTGTTCAGAGTTCATTTGAAAGTCTTTTGGAGGCACCTCCCCTTCAGCTGACAGCTCCTCATTTTTCTTAGATTCCTTGTTAGCAGCTGGAATGAGGTTTGCTCCAGCCAAGCCCAAATCTGAATCTTCATGCCGAGCTGAATCCTCTTCCACTAGCTGGTTTCTCTGAGTACTAGGGGCATATGAATGACCCTCCTGAGGATCTGATCCCTGCATGGGAAAGGGAACACAGGATCCCAAACTGCCACTTTCTTCCTTGTGATCCATAGGGCCCTTACTTGGGAACGTGACAGATACTCCCTTTGATCGCAGTTCTTCTGGTGGTGTGAGATCCTGCTCCTTGCTTGCAGGGACAGAATTATCCTCGGGAAGGCCATGATCCTGTGGTGCCCCCACATCCATAGTGTTTTCTCGAAGTGAGACAGAATAAATGGAATGTGGTGTTGTGACACTGGGGACCTCGGTAGCTCCTTTCTCACTAGGAAATGCTGAGGCTGTTGAAACAGAACAGGGAATGCTGGGCTTATCCTCAGGTTTTGTGGCATATTGTGAGGAATCCATTTCACCTCTGCTGGACACCAGCTCACTGTGCACACACTGTGGTGGCTGCTGGCTGTTTGTGTGGGGCACCTGCTGGGCCTCAAACCCACAGATGTTCTTACTGACAGCAACGGTGTGGCATGCAGTGATGTCCATGTCCTCCTGGTCGTGGCCAAACACGACGGTTTTGTCAGCAGGAATGGCTGGGATGGGCTGAATGAACTGTGCTGTGTGAGTTGTGGTGATCTCCATATCCTGAGGCAGAGCAAAACTGACTGTTCTGCCACCTGCAGCAGCCTCCTGCCCACCCTGCTCTGCCATCATTGTCGTCACGGCCCCTTTTTCTAAGGACATTGTTTCATTTCCACCTTGACCAAAACATCCAGGTGCTGCTTTATTTTGTGATGAAAGAACGTTGATGCTGTAATCTGGAACCATCACCACACAGCTGCCAGTCACGTCCATGTTTTCACTGTGGAGAAACACAGAAGATTCTTCTCCAAAGAAAGGTAAGTGGGAACTTCCCTTGGGTGGCTCAGATGTCCTGGCCTGCACCGGCTCTTCCGCACCCCTCTGGAGCAGCCCAGGAGCTGAGGGGGGAGTTTTTAAATCCTCTCTTGAAGAACCTGTTCTACCCATGGAAAAATGTCTCTCAGAGTCTCCTAGGGGTTGCAATACTTTGCTTACAGCCCTCACAGGCTGGAGTTTCTCTTGCGTCTCTGAGTTTTTGCCATCTGTATTCCTTTCCATAGCCTGACTCCTTTTAATACTCCCATCAATACTCCACACTTCAACATTTTCCTTGTCCATATCAAGAGAATACGTACCCTCAGTGACATTTTTGCTCTGGTTCTTTCTTGGAATGATTTTACAGGGCATTTGTTTCGGTTCTGCTGTTATCCCACTGCTTTGACCATCAAAGACAACAGTGTGGCATCTTGTAATTTCCATTTCTTCCTCCTCAGTTACATTGGAAGATGTGGATCTGTTACCCAGGAAATGAGGTTTGCAGGTGACAGAGGTGAACACTGCAGTGGGATGTTCATTATCAACACTCTTTCCACCATCCTTAACAAAGGTTTTAGTCACATCCATGTCTTCTCCTGCAAACATTACTGTCTTCTCACCTGAAAAAACAAGCTGGGGGTTTGCAGAGGGATGAAACCTGCTCTTCAGAACACTGGAAGCCACCAAAGGTGTATGTGAGCCAAACCCAGTGCTGGCTGAAGCAGGACTACGAGCCTGGGACACATTTTCCATGTGTCCACCTGAGGCTGAAGGCAGTTCAAGTGCACTGGTTTTATAGGGCACAGCAGCAGGATTATCTCCAGGTGCCAGACTCTTTGGGATGTTCCCAAACGCCAGGGGTCTGCTCCCAGGGAGTGGAGGGTTGGTACTCACTGGTTTTTCACAGATTTTTTGGCATGAACTGTTCTTTTCTGTGGTGCTGTCCTTATGGATGATGTCTCTGTAATTCCTAGACATTTCCACATCATCACACTTAGAAAGCACAGCAGTTTTGTCCTGTCGGTAGACGATCTCCGATGAAACAGATCCCTGGATGGCAGACACTGCCCTGGCCTGTTTCCCAGCTCGCAGCACTGGGGGGTCTCCTCTGCTTTCAGCATTTGCTCTTCTTCTGTCTGCACAAAGCTGAGGATCTTGCTGAACATTTAAGTCCTGATTAGATGCTTTCCTTAACCCAGAATTATCTAACTCTCTGGCTTGGACATCCTTTTGGAAGTTGAGACTTCGGTTCCCAGCAGTGGAGAGGGCAAAGCACACCTTTGCTGTGTGACTGGTTGTCATGTCCATGCCCTCGTCTGCAAACGCCTCAGTGACATTGGCACACTCCCGCTGCTCTGGAGGAGCCACACTGATGCCAGGGAATGGAATTTTAACATCAGCTGCCTCATATTTTGTCATCTCCATCTCACCTTCTTGGCCTCGAAACACTTTTGTCACATTGCAGGTGTCCAGCGGCTCATGGGAATAGCCACATTCCCTGGACGGTTGTGCCACATCTCCTGAGCCTTGGGAAGGGACACTGCAAACATTCTCCTTCTCAAGGATCTCAGCAGGATTGTGTACCTCCTTGTTTGCCTTCAGTCCCAGCAGAAATTCACTTAAATGTATTTTTTTCACAGTGGTGGCTTCTTCCTTCTGTTCCAAAGACAGGGCTGGATGGTTTGCTGGGTCAGAGAGCAAACTCAATTCCTTGCTGCTTTCTGCCTTTGCATGGCTGGAGTGTAACTTAGCCAGGAAGGAGGTGAAGTTTATTTTCTCAGCTTTGTCAGGCTGGTGGGCTGTGAGGTTCCGTTGTATCATGGCTGTGTGACTGGCTGTCATGTCCATCTCGTTCTCCTCTGAGAAGAGGAGGGTGGTGTCCTGCCTGTCTGTCCTTGGAGTGGCTTTGTCCACATCATGCCACTGGAAAACAAACCAAAAAAGAGAGGAGAATTCAGTGACTGACACTTAAAACAAATGATCAATGGTTTATTCTATTTAAAACAGAAGTCAACTAATGTTGACTAATGCAAAGCCCTAAGGTTTTAGCTCAATAAATCTTTAAAAAAGCTCCAACCCTGTTGATTTCAGGCTTCCCTGATAAGCAGTAACATATTCAAATAAGGGACAATGACTGAATTATTCAAATATATCAAATATAAATGTTTTTTAATGAAACAATGTGTCTCATCTTACCCTTCACATGAAGAAGTTACAGAGAAATTTAAGAAGCAAGAGTTATTTATGTTGCAGTCTAACGCCTATCAGATAAGGAAACATTTCAAAATACAGAATATTTAATTTCAGAAGAATTTTATGTGAATACAAAGGTTTCTTTTTTAGGCAGTTAACGTTTTTAATCTTTAGTACACAAATTCTCGTGATCTATTTTGGACACTGGTATGTTCAGCACCAAAAAACTAAAAGCCTTCACATACCTCAGTCTCCTGCCCCAGAGCCTGGATGGGGGCGTGAAGCAAAGTGTTCATCCCTGTAGAAAGAAAGGGAATACTCCAGTTTTTGTGCTATTTGCTTATTATTTTATTCACTAAGCTGAAGATCCATGCGCTGAGTAAATAAATACTCAAATATATTCTGGAAAATATTTTCATTACTCCCTTCAGCACCTCGAGGGGCCACCCAGACTTCCATAACAGGATCCTTGTAAACAGCTTCATGGGACAAAGCCCATTCAGAGAGAGCTGTCTCAAGGCAGGGAAATTTCTCTAGGTAAGTTAAAATTACTCTAACACAAACAGTAACTTTAAATGAACAGAGTAACTTTGTTATTAAATACAAACTCACCAGTGATCTCACACGGAACAGCCCCAGGGTCATCATTGCTACAAAAGGTGAGTTTGAGAAACAGTTTGTTAAAAGGTTTCAAAGAGAAGCCTTGATGAATAAACTGAAGAGGCAGAGAATTGTGTTGCACAGAATTCCGAGGCAGAGCTCATGTGGGTCTGGGCAGCAGATGCCAGACACCGCTTATTTGTCTACAATATATTCTAATTTGAGTTACAATCTTATTATTCCCATGAAACTAGCTATAATGCCACAAGGCACTGTTCAACATACAGGGGCATTTTAATTCTTCAATGACATGAAAAAGGTAATTCTTTACTTTTTATAGAATCTATGGTTCTGTGAAATTCCCCTTCTCACATACAAAGTGTCTTATCTGTTATTTTGCCACCAAGTCATTTTAATTTTACAGATCACATAACTGCGTTTTGTCTACAAGAAATTTGATGCCAGAATAACATTTCATCTTTTTCTAAGGAAAAAGTTTGGTGATAAACATTGAATAATAACAAATATCTATAAGACATGATACTTACTCATTAGTCACGATATCATTCTTCTCATCTGCTGAACACTCTAAAAATAAGAAAATTACAAAATTAGAATGTGAGAAGAATGATCACATTTGGACTTGATTATGTTAAAGGTTTTGCCTGACCCACATGATTCTGGTTCAATAAAACATTGAGACAAGGGTGAACTGCACAGAAAAGAATGTTCTGAAGCTCTCACCCTTGATGTGTCTTCTTGTGGCAAAAACTCTGTGACTAAGGGGTTTTCAGCCAGGCCAGGGTAAAGAACTGACCATGCTGTTCCTTCCCCAAACCGAAAAGTTCTGATTTCTTAAATTCAAGCTAGAATCTTGTTGCTAATAGTCTGGGAATCCTGTAAGAAAAAGGAGTATTACCTGTATTTTCTGTCTCTGATGAATTATTCTTGAGATCTCTCTGGAAGACTCTGCAGCTAAGAACAAAACCACCAGTTTTTGAAAACACAAAATCATCTCTAAAACCAAATTTTTCAAAAATCAGCACTATTTTCAATCTTTTCTACATGCTCTGAAATGAGATAGCAAAAGCCAGAAGTGTAATGAACCCAGCTGTATTTTTCAGGGAAAAGATGCCATTAGGATACTTAAGATGGAACTCAGTAGAAAATACAATGGAAAAGAAAGATTCCTCATTATACTAATTTCATTGAACGGGACATTTTTTCAGCTGGGAAGAGAAAATGAATAATGGCTCTCAGGGTTCAACCTAACTGGATGTTGCAATCGGTGTAACAATTTCCCCGCTGCTTGTAGCCATTTGTGATGACTCAGTGAGAACAGTTTTAGGGGAAGGATTATTCCCTGCATGCTGTGCCTGAGCAAAGGATGTAGGTGTGCACCCTGCAGCTCACGCACTCGATAGTGTTGGCGAAGCTGACCCTGCGCGAGCTCCTCCTGCGCCTCTCCACGTTGATGTCCTGCCAAAAAAAGAACACAACAGGTTGCTACCCACGACAGGCACAGCTCTCTGAGAAACACCAAACCATTATTATCAAAAATGGGGCATTAAAACCACCTGTGTTATTCCAGTGACACGGTTTGATCAGCAAAAACACTGAGGGGGATTGGTAGGAAAGGGCTTGATAGACCTACCTGTGTCATTTCATTGCCATGTCCCAGATCATCCAGGGGATTTCGTGGAGCCTTTAATATCTGAAAGAAAACACAACAGTTGAGATCAGCTCCAGCTCTAAGAGCTTTTTTGCTTTCTTGGCTGGAGAGAGTTTCTAAGAGCCAGCAGTGCCTCAGTCAATCCTCTCAGTCTAACAGGCTCTTTTAGAATGCTTTTCTTCAATTCCCAAGAGAAAGCAAGCTCCTCTTTCAGCTTCTCTTGGATCCTTTCCCCCCCTCACACAGTTTTATTTTGAGGAATGCTGTAAGTTACTCACGGAGGACAGTCGTTTCCTTCTGATGTGCTCTGTGTTATCACTGCAGGGGAAAAAGGCAAACAGGTATTGATGCCTAAAGTTTTTAGCATTTATTTGTTTTTCATGTATTTGTAGCTTTGGAGACTCTTAAATGCCTCGGTAGAACTTCTAGCACTTTCCCACCTTTATTTCCCACACTGAACAGGTGCTTATTGACACATTCCTGAAATTTTGTTACATCTTGCTGTTAAGCTCTCCAAGGACATTTTTTTTGCACCATGTAACCAACAGGCATAATAAAGGTAGAGTAGGAGGGCAGAACCCGGGGGGGGAAGATTACCTAACCAACTGCTCCTCTAATTAGACAATATTGGCTAGATATTCTAATTGCCCAATCTTATCAATTGTAAGGATCTTATTCTGAATGTGTTTTTTTGCTATATTGTGTACCCAAAGGCTTTCAAGTAAAGGTTTGCTTTTATATTAACATTATATTGTCTGGCAGAGTTTGTGTTCTGCTTCCAGGCATCAGTATGAGGGCACAAATTTGCACCAAGGTGTGTTTCCTGAATGGTTCTGCCACAGTTTTGAGGTTAATAAATCGACTTCTCTGTTATTTTCACAAGTGTGAAATTAAATAAAAAACGTGCTTGGAACAGATTGATCATTTCAGCACTGGTTCCCAGAATGAGCTTTGGAAAACTCAGGAGACTGCCCCCAGTCCAATGGTCAGTTCATCTCCTGACAGTCCTTCACTATGAAATCCCCTCACTGAACACCAAAGAAGCTCCCCTCACAACGGAAAACACATTTCATTCAAGGGATGTTGAAGTGCATTAACAAAAATTTTGCCTCTAAAGGGCAATATTTATACCACAGTAAAATTCTTATAGGGTTTCAACTCACTTTTCCATATTAGGGTCTGTGTAAATCTTGTCCATTGCTGAAGGCCGTGCTTGTCCTATAAAATACAGCACCAAAATTCAAAACCATTAATGAACCTCAGCAGGAAAACTGCATAAACCCACAACTGGCTATTAGCTTTTGATGCTGTTTTTTTCCCTCTGCATTCTTTTCTAGTCACAGAAATGCTCTGAAGTACAACAGGCCTCTCAAGTCCATGTTCTCCTGTTATATTAACATTAGACACACATTTCCTATTGCATATCATATTAGAAAACAGCTGTGCTAACAGTTTAAGTATTACTGGTTAACTGAGCTTTTATTTAAAGTTAAAATTCTGGTGAATGCTGGGAGATAAATGAGATCAAACCTTATCCAAGGCAAAGTTTGCTCTGACACACACAAGACATTTTCCCTCTCACTCTAAACTGAATTTCTGCTATTTCAGCTTGTACCTGATGCTTCTTGATCCTTCTCTAGAAACAACCAGAAGAGCCTGGCTCCATTTTCATAAAACCCTCCTGAAAGGAATAAGAGGAATGTGTTTTTACAAACAAACCGTGAGTCTGCCGAAGCCAGAGACTGAATGGTGAGATAAGCAACAGGACAATATTACTTATTGACACAAACTGTTGCTTATCCAAGGCCGTGCTAAATTCCTGGACTTGGAGAAAAAGAACAGAGACCCCTCCTCGGCCTGTTACCCTTTAGGATGAGACGATTTTGTCTCTTTTTCCGTCCCTCTTTGTCCCTTTCCGCGCCCTCGCTTTGCCGCCCTCACAGCCCAGGCGCCAATCCCTTATCAATCCCAAACCCCGCGTTAATCACCTCTGTCACTAATTACATCGCATTAACCTGTTCCCCAGGCATTAATCCCCTCGGGTCGATCCGCACTGCGCTTACCGGAGGGTTCCCCACACGCTCAGCCCTCCTTCCATCCATCGCGCCCATCCCGAGGCCGCTCCCGGGGCAGCGCCAGCCCTTCTCCCGCGCTCCTTCCCCACACGGCTCGCCCCGGCCACCGGCAATGGCTGCTGTGATAACAGCCACCGGCAATGGCTGCTGTGATAACAGCCACCGGCAATAGCCGCCTCCTGCCCTCGCCGGGCCCCTCGGCCGCTCTCACCTCCCGCTCCCGGGTCTCCGCTCCCGGTTCCCGCTCCCCGGTCGCCGCCGCCCCGTTCAAATCCGGCCGCCCGCCCCGCGCCCGTGACGACACATTGGCGCCATGCAGGATGGCCGCCCCGCCCCGTACAACATGGCGCCCCCTTATGCCGTACAACATGGCGGCCTCCAGGCATCAGCCCGCAGCTGCCATTTCGGTGTCTCCCGCGGTCCGCACGCCCGCAGCCGCGGTGATGGGGATGGCGCGGTACTGCACGGGCACCGCGGGGTGCTCGGTCGTGGAGAGGTGGCTTAGCTCCGCACTGGGCTTGTGCAGGGCCGCGTAACGGCGCCGCCGCGCAGGGAAACGGCGGGCGGGAGGAGATGGCGGGGGAGGTGGGCGCACTTCCTTATAGGCCCGGTAAGGAAAAAGCGAATGTGACGAGGTGGCCGAGTGGTTAAGGCGATGGACTGCTAATCCATTGTGCTCTGCACGCGTGGGTTCGAATCCCATCCTCGTCGGGAGTGAAAGTTTTACCTTCTAATTCAAAAAAAAACTTTTTTTTGCCCCACACTTCTAAAGGAACCTTTAGCCTCCCTCCTCTACCTTCGGCCCTTATAGGGAGAGGGAGAAGCGGAGATGGCGGCTGGAACAGACAGGCTACAGTGTCGTCAGGAATTTAGTCACAGACACGAATGTCCCAAAGGTACTAGGGGTCGCAGCCAAGAGGGAGTGCCATGAGGGACCTAGGGGTGACCCACGATAGTGTCCCAAGGAATTTAGGGGCCACAACCGGGACAGAGTGTCCCGAGGGACTGACGGGGTCTCACCCAGCGTCCAGCTCCCTGGGGCAGCCTGACTTACCTACTTTTCCTCAGAACCCAGCTCTGCTGCAGAGCTTCCAGCTGCGACAACACGGCGAACAAACCCCTTTTAACCTCAACTTCCTCTGGAATCCCAACCAAATGTCCTTTTAGGGCTGGCCGGGTCCTTTGTGAAAGCTTTGGGTAAGAATTAGAGGGATGAAAGGTCTCTCCCATGAGAGAGCTGGGATTGTTCAGCCTGCAAAAGGATCCAGGGAGCCCTTAGAGCCCCTCCCAGTGCCTAGAGGGGCTTCAAGAGAGCCGGACTTTGGACAAGGGGGAACGGCTCCAAACTGGAAAAGGGGAGATTTAGATGGTATATTGGGAAGAAATTGTTCCCTGTGAGGGGGCTGAGGGTTGGGTTAGGGCACAGGGTGCCCAGAGAAGCTGTGGTTGCCTCACTCCGGGAAGTGTCCAAGGCTGAGTTGGATGGGGTTTGCAGCAACCTGGGATAAAGGCAGGCATCCCTGCCCGTGGCAGGGTGGAACTGCATGGACTGTAAGGTCGCAGCCCCTCACTGAAAATTACATCAAGGTTTTCTTCAGATACATAATTACTGCACTTGGCTTTGTTTTACATCAAGTTAGGGCACTTTAAAAAGTGTAAATGAGTGTATTGACAAGATACAAGAAAACTTCTCTCTGCCTAAGCCATCCTAAGCCATTCCAAAAAAAGTCTAGAACGAGATGCCTGGAAGTAGAAGTTAATGAAACACAGAGGTTGCAGGGGAAGGGACATCTCACACCTCTGCTGTGACAGCTCAGAGCCCTCCCTGCACACACTGCCACAGTTTTAACTACACTAAAATCCTTCTGGAAATTAGATAGCAAATTCTGTTCAGAGTGGCCAGATCCCAACTGTGCAGCCTCACAATATGCTCCCAAACATAATGGGCTGGTTAAAACACAACTGGACAATTGCTACTGTGTGGAAGGTGGGTGTTTAGGGGCTAATTCCAGTCAGTCCTGCACAGGGACAGGGTGTGGCACAGGGAAGTTTGCCAGGAGGGTTTATTTGTATGGATAGAGATACAACTATAGAATCATTCAGGATGGAAAAGACCTTCAAGGTCAAGTCCAAACCCTAACCCAGCACTGTCAAGGCAACCCAAGTAAAGCTGTACTAAATAAAGGGATTCTTCCAGGATCTGCACTTCACGTGGAAAACTTTATGCCCACGACCAGGACCCAGTATTTACCTCAGACCCAATCTCAGGAGGGAATTTAACATAGGGCATCTGCAAGAGCAACATTTTCCCAGCCAACAAAACATCAAACACTGTTTTGACTAAATAAAGTAAAATAAAATAAAATAAAATAAAATTCAATTAGAGGTAGGATCCTCGTGAAATAAATCCTAAATTTCCATTGTTCAAAGAATCTTCGAAACAGAAGCCCAGGGGAAAATTAAAAGTTTTAATTTGAATTTAAAAGGAAATTAAAATCTGCCAACTGCAGACATTATTCCAGGAAAAGAGGAAAATGCAGTGCTGAGCTCCAGTTCTTCATCAGGCCCTCTGGCCACAATCTCAGTCAGGAAAATCCCTGCCAGAGGCTTCTTTTGTAACAGACATTTCTTTCCGAAAAACCTCCCAACATAACTTGGGACACCTCAAAGTCTAATTGAACTGTCATCCTTAAATCTACCCCCTTTCCCCTGCATCCAAATCCAGTGAAAGCTCCAGCCACACTTTTTTATACACTGAAGGTGCCCAAGCTCCATTTATTTCCATGAAAGGTGTATTCCAATGCACGAAAAATTTGGACAATGCTGATTTTTAGCATCATCTCTCTAAATATCTGGAATTAAATTAGAATCACAAAACCCTTGGCAGGATGTGAAAGAGCAAAGCTCAAACCTGAGTGAATTTTTATGGAAATATTCAACATCAGACGGATGATCCAGCAGAGAAAGACATCACTCAGCTCCTCTGAGCTACTGGAAGCGAGCACTGGTTTATTGTGGTTTGGTAGCCACATCTTGGCCCTGGTGACATCATCAAGTGATTTTAGGAGGAAGGTACTAATTCCTGTGGGCAGGCCAACCTTGAGATCGCCAAAACTAATATGAACACCTTCCCAGAAGCCAAGAATCAACTGTGTAAACACTGAGGAAAAGAAGAACTACGGTGATATTTGTCAGTCTGTAAATATATTGATAAAAAATTATTTTTAAAAACTCCTCTGCTTCATAAACAGCTTTTTGTTTTCCTTGAAAGCCGATAGTCACAATGAAGTGATATCTAAAAATATCTTCAAGACAAACTCTGGGGACTAGTACCTCCAAAACTAGGCCCAATATCTGCGCCCAGAGTAATTATTTGAATGAATATTGGTAATTTCAAAGGCAAGTGTATCTTGCTGA
The DNA here is from genome assembly GCF_008360975.1 of Lichenostomus cassidix. Taxonomy (NCBI): domain Eukaryota; kingdom Metazoa; phylum Chordata; class Aves; order Passeriformes; family Meliphagidae; genus Lichenostomus; species Lichenostomus cassidix. The sequence continues at coordinate 62,457,617 of NC_139486.1, forward strand.
CAAACAGCAGCCACAAAACAGATTAGGGTTCTGGTTTTACCTCACAGTGCTCTCAGGGATAATCTTGGAGTTTCAAAATCAATCTGACAATAAAATACAGTAAAAAGATTTTTTTATGACATGACATCCAGCAGCTCTTTAAGACATAGCAACACAGCAGGCTGCAAGAAAAATCAGTTACTGACTTTTAGTGCATGCATTTAATTATCCATGTGGATAACTGATACAGAATCCATTGAGCTGAAGGCAAAGCTGCCCATGCTGAGTCAAGTTTGGTCCTTGTAGCCCTCAAGTGCCAATTCACTGGAAGGCAACATAAAACTCCTGGTTTAGCTCATCTTTCGCAGCACCTGTGGGAAGCAGGGATAGTTCTCCAGTCCCACTGATCCCTCCCACTCCAGCTCAAGGCACACTTTGTTCACCTCACACACAAAGAAAAGTCAATCTTTGGTCTTTCCACGCTGCTCTCCCAGCCAGCAGAGGTTGCTGGCTGTCCTGGTCACTCCTGCCAGTCCTCCATGGCCCACTCGGGCATGCTGGAACAATACTCAAAGTCCGCTCCCTTGTAGCGCAGGGCGTGCAGGAACATCACCAGCTCCTTGGGAGATGGGTCCCGCCTGCTTGTCCTGCACTCCATACACAAAGGGTCCTTCTCCTCCCAGCCCTTCTCCCCCGTTTGCCCGTCCTGATTCCCACACAAACTGAGATCTTTGTCTTTATCAAGCGTTTCCAGGTTGGTATCAGAGTTCAGTGGACAAGCTGCTGTGTCATTCCTCTTGGGATCCTTCACATCCGTCTCGTCCTCAGCAGGGCAGGAACTCCCATTTACAGGATCAGCCTCTACAGACTTTGCGCAGTCACCTGCATTCCCACAGTCCTTACTTTCACCACTACAGTTCAAGTCCTCCTCCCCAATACCCAAGACCTCCAGGCTCTGTTTGGAACGATGCTCCTCCACCAGCGCCTTGAGGAGTTCCTCATCCGTCTTGCCGATCTTCCCGCCCTTGCCCCTGTGTGGTCCCCACGCCTCCATGTTGTAGATGGGATCGTTGACGATGGGGTGTCCCAGGAACTGCAGGTGCACACGGATCTGGTGCGTGCGGCCCGTGCGCGGCAGGCACCTCACCACGCTGCTGCTGCCGTTGTAGCTCAGCCTCTGGAAGAGGGTTTGGCAGGGCTTCCCCTTGGGATCCACGCGGCACACGCCCACCTTGTAGGAAACCACCAGGATGGGCTCTTCACAGACCACCTCCTGCTCCGGGAACTCGCCCACCACCCGGCAGATGTATTCCTTCTCCAGCTGCCAGGAGACACAAGAGGAAGGCTCAGGAAACAGCAGAAAACACACCTGAGCTCCATCCTTGCTCCTCCTCCCTCTCCCCTCAATAAAATACATTCAAAGAAACTATTTTATTACAACAGGAAAGGGAAAAAAATTAAATCAGCTACTTAAAACCAAATTTCCCCTCATATTTTCCCAGCTAGTCAGGAAATCAAGAACTGAAAGGCCTGGCCTATTTTCCCCCTATGAAATTCAGGAACCATCTCTCCACAGGCTTTGGTTTACAGCCCTGAAGCCAATCCTGGAAGAAGTTTTGTTTGGATCAAGAGACTACGGAAAAATGGGAATTTTCCAAAAAATTGCAAAAGTAGTGGATGACTGCATGTATCCACTCACAAATACATCTGCTCTATAACTGGTTTGCATCATCCCAGTCAGTTTGCACAGTCCTGTGGGACAATCCCTTAGGGAATAAGATCTCCTTCAATCCAATATTATCAAAATAATTTAAATTTTTAGGAGATCACTTTCATCTAAAATTACCAGAATCAATTGAAGTTTTAAGAGACCCTTTCCAATTTAATATTACCAAATCCAATTAAATTACCGCACTGAACTAAATTTTCAGGAGATTCCTTCCAATCCGGTATCAGCAAAAGCAGTTATATTTTTTGAGTTTTCAATCTAATATTATCAATCCAATATTACCAACTTCAATTAAATTTTTTAGGAGCTTCCTTCCAATTCAGCATTACCAATCTCAATTTTCACCCTGTCTTTAGCCTATTAATGACGAGAAGCACCAACAGATAAGAACGGCAACACAACCACGAGTTGTCTGGGGAACTTGAGCTCACTCAGATCCCAAATCTGATTGACTTTGGAGCACACCTGCTCCAAGAGAGCACAGTACCAGCGGCTCCAAGCCCTCACCTGCCTCTGCCGGACCTGCTCGTCGATGCGCTTGGACACGGCCACGGTCTTGGCGAACATGAGCACGCCCGAGGTCATGCGGTCCAGGCGGTGCAGGGTGTGCAGCTCCCTCAGGCCGTGCTCCTTGCCCAGGATGAAGATGACCGTGTTGTGCCGGAACCTGCCGCAGGGGTGGACGGGCAGGGACGAGGGCTTGTCCACCACCACCACCTCGTCGTCCTCCGCCAGGATGCGGATGGGCTGGGCGGTGACGGGCGGCTCGTGCCGGTGCACCGTGTTCCTCAGGAAGTCGTTGTTCTGGAAAGAATTGGGACAATTAGCCTGAATCCAGCTCGTGCAACCACCCACCCGGCCACAAACAACGCGGACTTGACATTGTGGGAGAAGAATTAAAGCCCCGCTGCCCCGGGACCCTGGATTTGGGATAATAACTGTGCATGGCACCGTGCAAATCCAGTCACCTGCCCACAGCACACTCCCATTCCCAAGCGCCAAGCAGGGAGCCGTGGGGCATGTGTGGGGCCGCAGGATCCACACATTCCCGACTGCAGCGGGGCAGCGATTACCCGGGAGCCCCGATTTCCCCTTCAGCCCCTCCGCGGGGTTCACAGAACGGTAGACTATGCGGAGTTGGAAGGAACCCATCAGGATTATCGAGTCCAACTCTCGGCCCCGTGTTTTCTGACAGCGCAGCTGCAGCCGAGCTCTCCCAGCACTCCCCGATGCCCACCGGAGTGCCCACCTTGAGCACGATGTCGAGGTCGCGCACGGGCTCCTCGTTGAGGCGCAGGCGGCCGGCGCGGGCGGCGGCGCGGTAATAGGCGAGGGGCTGAGCGCGGAACTCGGTGCCGAAGACGTGCAGGAGGCTGCGGCCCACCCAGCGCCCCTTGCAATAGGTGCGGAAGTCGAAGTAGTAGGGGCGCACCTTGCGCAGGCCGCCCTCGAAGTAGTACGAGGTCTCGGCGAAGTGCTCGGCGCCGAAGCTCACGCCGGCGTTCAGCTTCCGCGGCGGCGGCACGTACCGCTCTCCGCCCGCCAGCCGCCGCTTCTTGGCGGCCGGCGCCGCCTCCTCCTTGCCGGCGGGGCTCGGCTCCTGGCCGCAGCTGCCCCCGGGGCACCCGGCTCCCGGCTCGGCCATGTCCCCGCCCGGCAGCCGGACCGCGATCCGCGCCGAGCGCGCCCGCACCGGCCACGCCGCGCGCCCCCACACTGCGCGCCCCCGCACCGGCCACGCCGCGCGCCGCACGCCGTGACGCATCGCGCTGCGCCGGGCGGCGCGGCCAATCAGCGCGACCCGGCACGGCCAGGCCACGCCCCCGGCGGCCCTTTCCCGCCCCCCGCCCCGTGAGGTGAAGTCGCCGGAGGCGGAGCGGGAGCGCCTCGATTTATTTACCTCAGAGCAGTTCCCCGCTCCCAACTGCTCCGCAAATGACCCCCGAGCCTCCCCGCAGCCCGCCTGCCCCTCGTGAGCCTCCTCGGTCACCGCCTGCGGGAGGGACACGTCAGGGAAAAGCCAAAACATGAGCGTTTTTTTGTAACCCCAATCAGAAAAGCCAAGAAATTAGCATTTTTCATAACCGCAAAGAGGGAAAAGTCCAGAAATTAGCATTTTCAAAACCCCCAACAGAAAAAAAAACTCCAAGAAACGAGCATTTTTCATGACCTCAAAATCCAGTGTTGCTGCCTTGGATTAAATTAGTCGGCGCAGGAAGAGAACATGCTCCCAGATTTAAAAACATCGACAAATCAGGGTACATTGCTGCCCCAAGACACTTAATTGTGGCTTATTTTCGCCAAGCATTAGGCAGAGTAATCAATATTAGAGTGGTTTTAGTGAAGCTTTAAGTATTCCTGTCTGCTTTTGGAATTCTCTGTGAACTGATGTTATCTGGAGTTGATCAGAGAGGACAGCTGGAGTTGTCTGGATCTGCTCCCTGGAAGCTGCCACGGCCTCCAAAAGCCTCCCCTGGTCCTGCCACTGTTTTCCGTCCCTCTGGAACGAGCTCCTCTGAAGCAGAACTTCCCTTTATCCACTGATGAAATTTCCATTAAAAAGCAAAACCATACTGACCATCTACAGGCCTAAGTCCCACTCATGAGCTTTCTGAGGTGCCTTTAGAGATATCCATCCATGTGTCAGAGGTCATCCCTGAGGCAAAGGAAAACCAACAGTTACTATTTCCTCAGTTCCGTCCCACCATCACACGGAATTTAAAAACACACACAGGCTCCAGAAAAAGAGGAAATTAAAGTCTGCCAGCGCTATCCAACAGAAAACACCCCCTGCTTTCCTGCTCTGCCAAGCTGTTCTCTCCTCTGTTCTCCACAAACAGCATCTGCCAGGGATCCAGGACTCAGTCAGCAAAGCCAAGGAGAGCAAGCTCAGAAGGAGAGGAAGGAGTGTTCCTCAGGGAAGAGCAGATTTTACCGAGGCCACTGCTTTTCCTTGTCTGTGAGAGGGACGTAGATGACGCCCATGAGCTGGGTCTCCACGATGTGCCCATCGCTGGTCTTGTCATACTGCATCAGCACCTGGTTTGCTCCCTCGGGCCCCACGGGCACGATCAGCCGCCCGCCCGGCTTCAGCTCCTTCAGCAGCTGCAGCACCGAGAAATCCCAGCCAGCAGAGACAAAACACCACAACAGACAATGGGAATAAGCCACACTGTGAAGGTCATGACAGAAAATAAGCTCCCTAATTTTTTCTAGGGACACCCAGCACGGCCACTCTTACCTCCTTGGGGACGGTGGCTGCGGCTGCTCCTACATGGATCGCATCGTAAGGGGCCTCCTCAGGGTATCCCTGCCTGCCATCTCCAACTGCAGAGGGAAAACACGCAGCAAAGACTTTTGTTGTCGTAACAACTTGAAGTATCAACACAAACTGGAAGGGTCTCGAGGAGCAGAGCCAAGGCACTCCCAGAGGACACAACCCTGGGACTGCAGGGAGCTCACCCACAAGCTTCACGCGGCCGGAGCTGAGCAGGGTTGGATCATCCTCTTGGACATTCCGGATGGATTCGTGCACCAGCTCCTTGATGTGCTCCACGCCCACAGCTTTTCCCGTTGGGCCAATCTGGAAAGAACATCAGTCAAACACCTGATGCCTCCCATATGGAAGATGTGTTTGATAGGGCAGGTTTCAGTGGGAAATGGGGAATTTCCAGGAAGAAACTCCAAAGCAGAAGTTCTGGAGGTGCAAACATTGTGCCCCTTCCTTGGTTTTGAGGCTGAATAGTCCCAGTTATAGGAGCTAATTAAGGGATGTGCTTTCCGAGCTGGGAAGGGAGTGCTGTGAGCTCACCATCCTGGCGAAGCACGCAGTGAGGTATCCACTCCCAGATCCCACATCCAGCGCCTTGGCACCTTCCACCAGCTGATCCTTGAGCAGCTCCAGCGCGTGGGCGTGCTGCGGGGACACCGAGGACAAGGAGGTGGGAAACATCCCGGGTTAGTCTCCTCTCCCAACTCTTTCCCTTGTTCTCCAATTTAATCACAGCACACCTGGCCTCATGCTTCCAGAGCGAAACTCAGGTGTCAGACCTGGATGATCTTTTGCAGATCATCATCTAGGCAGAGGCTCAGGAATTAGATGTGAAACAGCAGGAAAAAAAGGTCTCATGCAAAAAAAGGGACAACATGGAGTTCCCATCTAGGAACACTTTTAAAGCAACTGAAGGGAGTGTTGGGGAAACTCCTCTTAAAAAGAAAAATCCCTAAAGAAAGCAGCAGGATAATCAGGTCCATGGGATGTTTCACTTCTCTACTTGAAGAAAAATCAAATGTAGAAAGAGAAATTTCTGTTCCCAGTGGGAGTTTCACCTTACCATGTGTGGAGCACTGATTGTAGCCTTGTAGCCTAAAAGGAAATGTGTGACACAAGTTATTTGATAAGGAATAAAATTCCCAATGCGAATTTTCATTCTCCTAATTCTCCCCCACCTTCCCCTAAAAACAGGAAAACACTTGTCTCCACAGAATTCCAGGATGATTTGGGTTGCAAGGGATCTTAAAGCTCCTCCAGTCCCACCCCCTGCTATGGGCAGGGACACTTTCCACTACACCAGGTTGCTCTGAGCCCCATCCAACCCAGCCTTGGACACTTCCATGGATAGAGATTCCACAACTAGAGCACGGAGCACCTGCCAAGGCACCTTGTGCCCTGCTGACAGCAGATGCTTTGCCCAGAGTGACTCACCAATGGATTGAGGAGAATCCATGTATGGGAAATACTTGATGTAGTGACCTCTGTCAGTTGCCAACAGCACATCGAAGACTCGCTGAGACTTAATGATCCCTTTTTCTGGGAAAGAAGGAAAAGAGAGACAGGCAGCACTGAAATCCACGGCACTCCAGCAAGAAGAGACTTGAAAGAGGAAGCACACTTTGGGGAGTTTGTGGATCTGGAGGAATCAATGAGGGATCCGAGTGAGACAGAAAACAAAAGGCTGATGGAAGGATATCCTTTCCCATTCCCACTAAGGGCTCAGCCACTAGCCCATCTCAAGGGGCTGGCCACCTGCATCCACAACCCTTCTGACACTGCCAAGCGTAACGGGACTGAAAAGGAGTCACATTTCACACCGGGAAGTGGAGACTCCAGTTCAGCTTTCAGCAGTGAACTCAAGGGCCATGACTGCAGAGACATCCAACATCTCTTCACACCTTTCTGCAGAATTGACAGGGACAGATCAGCTCCAGCGGCAGGGGTAGTTCACAGCTGTTTTTACGTGTGTTCCAGCCCGCTGTCCGGGGCGAAGCGGCAGCACCGGGCACCATTCCAGCCCCCGGGCAGTGCTGGAGGCACAGCATGGATGTCCGGGACACTCGGCTGCACGCCCGGGCTCGGAACACCGAGCTGCAGCGCTTTATAGGGCCTCACACTCTTCCAGAGGCGGGGAAGGAAGGTGTGGAGAGGCTTTCCTGCCCCTTCTGGCAGCAGACCTTGTTTCCAGCTATATATAGAACGAGTTCAGTCTGGGACAGACGCCGAAATTCAGGAATATTAACCCCAGCCTTTCAAAGCGAGCAGTGTCACAGTGTGTGACACTAAATACCCACACACAGGCATTAAATATCCGTACACTGACATTCCAGGGGATGCTGCCGGGACTCACTGTAGAGGTTGTTGACCAGCTCCGCGTGCGTTTTCCCGCTGGATGTCCAGGCCATGGTCCTGGCGAACAGCAGCCCCATCAGTGCCAGCACGGCGCCGCGCGGCAAATGGCTCATCCCACGGGCACGGCGGTGGCCTGCGGCGAGAGGGCGTTCAGAGCCACGCCAGAGCTCCCCGTTCCCGGCCGAAACACATTCCGTCCTCACTAAACCACGGGAGGTGTGACAGGCTCGAGGATGTCACCCGCACTCGCCCGGGACAACTTCCGCCCTGTGCCAACATGGCGGCGCGGCGGCTTCAGCGGCCTCCCCACTGCGGACCAATGGGCGTCCTCACTCCTCCCGTGACGCGCGGTGATTGGTCAGACTCGAGGCCGGTGACGGCGGCGATTGGCCGGGGCTGGGCCTGGTGAGGCGCGGGCGGAGCTGTCGCGGCTGCCCGGGGCGCGGGCGGTGGGTGCGGGAGCGGGGCGAGCGCTCCCCGGCACGGGCAGCCGCGGCGATATCGCGCCCTGCAGGGCGGCAGGGAGTCCTGGTGGGATGGCAATTCCCTGGAATGTCCGCTGGCCTGCCGTGGGCGGAGGGAGGGAGGGAGGGAGGCGGGGGAGGCCTGCCGGGCGGGTCTGCTCGGTGCTCACGGTTTATCCCCCAGTTCAGGAGCCCACGATGAGGATGATCGAGAGCGTGGACTCCGCGGTGACCAGGTCCAGCGAGGACCTCTGGGCTGAGATCTGCTCCTGCCTGCCACATCCCGAGCACAAGGAGGCCGGCGATGCTTTCACAGACTCCTTCACTGATTCCTACGCCGAGGGCAGCGGATCCATCGGCTCTTCCCAGCCCACGCTGAAGCCCTGGGCACCCCTGAACGACTCCGAGGTGTATTTAGCATCCCTGGGTGAGTCTCCCGCTGCTGAGGTGCCTGGGAACACCTCTGTTTGTCTGTGCTGTGGTCAAAAAGTCTCCCAGCTGTTAAACAGAGAATCTGACTCATTTTCTTCAGCGTGAGGCTGTCATAGCCTCTTCAGCTCTGCCACAGAAAGCAACTTTCTGTCAAGCAGAAGCTGAAAAATTGGGTTTTGCCGTCCACAATGAGTGGGAGGCTGCACACAGCAACAGTACAGGTGGCAGAAATGGCTTTTTAAGCTTTTATTTCTACCAGAACTTTTGTCTTGCCTTCGGTACTGTTTCGTAGTGCACCAAGCAGTGCAGTGAGAGTGATTTATATTTCAATTTGCATGGAAATTGTGGGAACTCAGTGCCTGGGAGATCTGTGCCCTCCTGTGTGATTTCATGGAAACTGAGCAGTAAGTGTGGAAGTGATTAAAACCCAAGATGGGCAGAGTTGGTTGATTGCACAAACCTTATTTCCTTCAGAAATATGCCCTGGAAATACCATCTTGTGGATATATAAGGAAGACTCGTGCAGGCTTGAAATACAAGGGGAAAATTACTTTTAAAATAGCAATCAGTCTTGAAAAGTTAATTTCACTTTCTTTTTGCTAGAGAAGTCCAGATACTTCTCTCAGGAAAAAGCCAACAACAAAGATAACAAAACCCCCTGTTCTCCTGACAGAGAGAAGACTGATGAGGATCAAAGGCCTGTCCCAGGAGGTGACCTCCAAGGACATGCTGCGCACGCTGTCCCAGGCCAAGAAGGAATGCTGGGACAGGTTCCTGCAGGAGAAGTTTGAGGCAGAATGTTACCTTGAGGGCCACGATGCTGACGAGAGGTAATGAGCAAGTCAGAGGGAAAGGGTCACCAATGACCTCTTAAAAACCAGAAAAAGGTTTTCTCAGGGCATGACAGAGAAATACTGTGTCCCTGAAGCTTGGGAAGCCTGCCATGGGATTGCTGCAGCATTTTGGGGATGCCCACTGGGTTGGTGCTAGAGGGAGCTCACAGAGCACGTAGGGGTTGAGCTGCCAGTGCTCTTCCCTGATCTTTGCACCCCTCAGGCAGTGTGGAAGCAGCTGGGACCTGCTCAGTGATTTCCCTCCTCATACTTGTGGTAGGGAAGGAACAGAGCAGAGGAGGGAATGTCCAGTGAGTCTCAGATGGAGATTTGGGGTTGGTGCCAGTCTTGGGATGAGATTTCCCTTCCCTTCCCTTCCCTTCCCTTCCCTTCCCTTCCCTTCCCTTCCCTTCCCTTCCCTTCCCTTCCCTGCCTCTCTTGCAGTGCTTCTGCTCTCTCCCCCACTGCCCTCTCACAGATGATGTCAGAATTAAGATGGGAGCCCTTTTCCTAAGCAATCTCCCATTCCAAATCACATGGAATGCTCTCTAAATTCCTCGTTTCTCAGCTGACATTTTCCATGATTGCTTCTGGCTGACAAGAAGCTTATTTCTCTCTCTTGAAGAAAATCTGCTTAATCCAGAACTATGAAAAGCAATCCCTGTTTATAAGGAGGTTTCAGATGGTTTCTTTGGTCCCCAGTTAAATTGAATGCAATTTATATTTAAAACCAAGCTTTTGTGTGCTCTTTCTGCTGTTTTTAAAGGGTGAGGATGTTATCTATGAAAAAATTTCAGTCCCTAGAATTTGACTATGAAGTTAGAGGTCTCTTCTGAATGGTGCTGAAGTTTTGAGTCTCACCCACCAATGTAATCAAACAAGCCTTAACTTTTAATTGCACAGAATTATGATGTTAGACTTCCAGAGTTATGTAAATTCCTTAACCTTCCAGTGCTGTTAATGCTCACACATTTTGAGATATTCTTCCTGCTTTGGTTATGTTCCCTCCTTCTCCCCCCTGTATTTCCCAATCTTCTTCACAAAGAGGCACTTGGGGGGTTTGGTTTGTTTGAACAAGAGGCTTTTTACTTCCAGTCCAGAAAGCTGGAAACTCATGGAATCATAGACTGGTGTGGGTTGGAAGGCATCTTAAGGCCCATCCAGTGCCACCCCCTGCCATGGGCAGGAACACCTTCCACTATCCCAGGTGCTCCAAGCCCAATGTCCAGCCTGGTCTTGGACATTTCCAGGGATCCAGGGGCAGCCACAGCTTCTCTGGGCAACCTGTGCCAGGGCCTCTCCACCCTCACAGGGAAGAATTTCTTCCAATGTCCCATCCAACCCTGCTCTCTGTCTGATTGAGTTTGAGTCTTTGGCTAACAAGGCAGAAAGGAATCCTGTGCAAGTCCTTTTCACTGAGAGAAATCACAGCATAAAACATGTTCTAGCCACAGTTTAAAAGGCCCCACTGCAGGCAATGGCTTTGTAGAATGACAGATTCTGCTTGTCCCTGTGGCACAAGGATCCATCCCATGCCAGGCCTCACCTGTGGGAACAGGAATACCTGCAGAGGGGCAGGAAATACCGTGGAGGCCTTTCCTGATGCTTCTCTCACGCATCCCTGCGCATCTCCGTCACTCGCTGGCCTCACAGTGTCCCTTTGCTGTCCCCAGCACGCTGGAGCACCTGAAGCGCTGGCTGCAGCCTGACAAAGTGGCCATCAGCTCCGAGGAGGTGCAGTGCCTCATCCCGCCGGAATCGCAGCCGGACAGGCCAGAGCCCGAGGAGGAGCCTCCAGCTGCGGAGCAGTGAGAGCCCCCAGCCTGCCCAGGGCTCTTGTCCCTGTCCCCAGGAAGGTGTACCCAGCTCTAGGAGTAGCAGGGAGGAGGGCACAGAGCAAATGATCAGTAATTGAAAAAGTTACTTTTAAAAAAAGAAAGAGTCCCCAACACACCAAATTGCAGCTCTGGAGCTCCACAGACAGTAGGGACAAGAGGGGACGCCTGTGACATGGCTGAACTGAAACCTCACGTTGATCTTCTCCCAGACTGCAGCCACCTCATCATTCCAGCCTGGATGTGGATTGTTTGGAATCCATCAGGAGACACATTAAAAAAACAACAACAAAAAAAATGTTAAGAAACACCAGAAAACATCACGGTCTAGAACAGAGCAGAGAAACCACTGAGTCACCTTTTCTTCCTGTCTGGTACCTTTTCATTACTCAGTTGGGCATTTTTTTCCTCTCCTCCCAAGTCCACTTTGGTGTATTCTCCAGATCTTTACCATTTTGGTCTGACTTGGCCCCAAGCTGTGCCACGAAGAAGACAGATTCTTCTCACCTCTGTGAATTTGGGACCCTGAAGGAAGCTCTCACTGCAGTCAATAAATTGATGGTGTCACTGACTTAGTAGCTATTTCACATTCCTCTCTGTAATGTACCCCCTAATATCCCACTTTATTGCCCAAACTGTCTGTTGTAGACTGGAGGGGGAGCATCTTTCCTCTTGTTGGTCATTTTGTACCTGTTCTTTATCCCTTCAGGCACTCCAGAAGAAGAACAGGTGAGATTCTATACTGGGAAACCAAGAGTGGTAGCCAGGGAGGCTACAAACAACTTGTTTTCATCACAGAACTGTGCAGAATTCTCTGACTTGAAATATATTTCGTATCTAATGGGTTTGTTCACCCTGCTTAACTCTGCAGAGGGTTATTTCCCTTTATTAATCCAAGAATCTGATTTTGTGCTGACTTTTTGTTGATCCATGTGCTCTGCCTCGGCACCAACACTGGAGGTCGGTAGAGGGAAGCAGCACAGTCCGTCAGAGCTCCTTAGGAGAAAGTGTGGTTGTGGGAGTTAATCCACACCGAATTCATGCCATGTTCCTTTATGTATCTGTCTGAAAATACAATTTTAGGAGTAAATTCTTGCTGTTTCCTGTCTCTGTGCACAAATAGAGGCGCTGCTCTCTCAGTCCCTGCGTCACAACTCGGAGGTTGTTCCCACTATCAGCTTTCCCAGCGTGACTCCCACCCCAGGCTCACCTCCCAGAAAAGTCACACTAAGAAATCTCCACTAAAACAATCCCTTGTTTTCTAAACCTTGAGAAATAGGGTGAATCATCTGAGTGCCGGTGATGCACAACTCACAAGCCTTGTGTTTTGCTGGTTTGATCATTAAATGTCTCTTTTAATTTATCCTCAATGTCCCTTTTAATTTATCCTTAAACTGGCCATTGTTATATTCAGTCTGTGTTCTTGTGCAAATCTCTCTCACCTGTGATGTAACAAATCTGTGACAAAGACGCAGAACTCTGAGCTGTTCCTGGAAATTGTTTGTGCAGAGAGAGAAAGCAGCAATTTCTCTGTCCCCAGTGTATTTCCCAGTCAATAAAATTCCTTCTTAAGGTTAGCACGCACTGTGAGGATGATTTATATTGTTTTATCTATTGTTACACTAATCTGAGGAAGAAATGTATCCGGAAGAAATGTATCCAGAAGAACTGTACTGAAATAATTCCACATCCACATCACCAAATGTTTCCTTTGGAGAAGGGATGTGAGGGAGCAGCTCTTACCATTTCACTTGTAAAAATAATAACCATTTCAAGATTCTCTGACTTGCTGTATGGAAACATGTAGGGCAAAAGAAAATCCGGCTGATCATTGTAAAGATTGAGCAATAATTTCCTTAAATTAATCCATTACATAGAGTTAGCTTATTTTTCCCCTCCCATATATAATAAATATATAAATATAATGATATATAATTAAATTGTAACACAGAGTATAGACCTAGGGGTGGGTTTTGCTTCTACAGCAACACAAGTCTTCCCATATGTGGAGGTAACTCACATATAACTTGAAGCCCATGGAGACCTGGATCTCCCCCGTGTGGTGACCCAGCCCCAGCCTGGCAGGGATTTGCTTTCTAAATGGGGCAGAATAAAGTTGTATCTAACACAATTCTGCTGCCTTCTCAGAGCAGGGTGGAGGCAGGGCTGACACAGCACTTTGGGCAGCAAGGAAAGACTCCCACCCACCCAAAGAGGGGCAGAAAGGTGTTCCTCCACAAGCTTGGACCAAAGGAATCTGTTCCACAGAAGCATGAGCTGGCAGCACCCTCTGGTGATGCTGAGGATCACAGAATTCCAGGATGGTTTGGGTTGGAAGGGACTTTAGGGCTCATCCAGTTCCATCCCCTGCCATGGGCAGGGACACCTTCCACTATCCAAGCCCTGTCCAACCTGGCCTTGGACACTGTCAGGGATCCAGGGGCAGCCACAGCTTCTCTGGGCTTGCTGTGCCAGGGCATCACCACTGTCACAGGGAACGATTCCTTCCCAATATCAGCTCTAAACCTTCCCTCCTTCAGCATATGGCCATTAAATATTCCATCCTCCTTTTCAATTGACAGTCTCTCAAGGATCTGGGTAAGGAAAACCTGTGGTTATTTCTGATAACCACCCTGGTGACATAAAAAAAGAATAAAAATCACATAAAACTGATTGCTGTCCTCATCTGTACGAGATGGGAGGGATACTGGGATGCCAAGGCAGATGCCTGCAGCACCTCCAGCCCTCCCATCAGGGACTGTGAGGCTGCAGCTTTCAAACTCATCCTGATACCCCTGAGCCAGGGCCTGGGGCAGGACAATACAAACTTTGGGAATAATAGTGATTTATCCTGCAGGCTCTGGAAGCAGCAAACATGATGTCAAAGAAGGTTTTTCCAGGATAAGCCCGTGCAGAGGGAAGAGCTCCCAGTGCTGCAGCCGGGTCACCCTGGCCATGGTGCATCAGGACAAGGGATGGAGCCTGCTGCTGCCTCGGGGTGGACTCGTCATTCTGCTGTCAGCTGCAAAGCCCAGCTCTCCTCTCAAACCAGCCTCTGGCTCTCCTTATCTGATTGTTCTGCTCTTTAAAATTAACAGCAGTTCTCGTCAGGCGCTGATATGGAGACAAAGATGATTTTCTTCCTGCTGATTATTTGGCAGGGGTGAGCACTCTCCTCTGGATCAGCTCAGCCAGCTTTAATAACCAGCCCAGCTCCATCAGATTGGGATGAATTAATCACCCTCTCGCACCAAAGCTCTCCATTTTGCAGAACTTCGGTGTCTGACAATTTCCATTCCTCTTATCCCCCCAAAATTCCAGTGGATGATCATTATTTATAATTTTCCCCTCATTTAAGTAAGGCTGACGCTGGTACCATTTCTCATTTGGTCAATTCCCAGTGGCTGGACCACCCCCATCCCACCCTACACTTGCCTCCCAGCTGGGCCACCAGCACCCCGGGCTTGGGTGGTCATCACCCAAACGGTTGAGCCCCTTCACCTCACTCTTCCCTCACCCTACTGCCCTCATCCCACTCTCCCCGCCTCTTCCCTCGCCCCCGCACCGAGACCCCCCGACGGGGCGGGCGCTGCCGAGCCCCGGGCGATCCCCGCGGTCCCTGCGCCCGCCCCGTCCGTCCCCGCCGCGCCTTCCCCTCCTTCCCTGCCGCGGGAATGTTCCTGGATCCGGTCCGAGGGCGAGGGAGGGGTTCCCGGCAGCCCCCCGGTGCTCCCCGCCGGGCTGGGGGCGGGATGCGGCGGGATGTGCGCGACACCCGGGGAACACACCGCGGGTGGGAACGTCCTGTTCCTCCGGGACCGACAGGCTCAGGCAGCGGGGGAAAAGATAATAAGGAAAGACAAAGCGAGACAAAAAGCCCCCAACAGCACAAAAGCCCGGGTGAGAAGGGCTGTGCCGGAGCCTCGCGGTGAACAAGTCCCTGCGGAGGGAGCGCTCCTCCTCATCCTCCGGGAACGGAGCATCCTCCCAGCCCTGAGCACCGCCGAGCCCTCGGCAGGTAAGAGCGCTCCGGGACCGGGACAGGGGGTCCCAAAGACACACCCTGGACCCCCCAAAACCCAGCCGGAGCCGCGGGGTTCAGCATTTTTCGGAGAGGGAGCAGGACCATGGCGAGGCACAGAAGGGCTGGTTTGACTCTCGTGGGGACGCAAAGCGGAATTAAAGAATTTAATTGAGCTTCAGAATTTTCATTCTATAAGTTAATGAGCATTTTGGCTCCTCGGTTGGAAGTTTCCTGATGGATTTTGTGTTCCTGCCCCAGGCAGGGCACAGGGACCTGGAGCTGCTGTATCACAGTGAGTGCAGCTGGGACGTAGAAAACCACAATATCCCTCGGTTAATTACATGGGTTTCTTAATTAATGCTGGTTTCACTCTCCACTGAGGGGAAAAGACTGTCCAGGATCCTGCTAAGGGGGATCACACAGTAATTTTGAGAGTGTGGGGCTTGAAAAGAGGATCCTGTAGGAGAACTCTTGATTTCCATACACTTTCTGCTGGAATATATTTTACCTCATTCTCCTGTGCTGCTGTGAATGGGTTTGTGGCAGGGAGCCAGGCATTCCCTCCTTCCCTCCCTCCCATCACAGCTGCTACAGAGAAAGATGGGAGAAGCAGAGGCTCCATGGGTGGTGAAGAAATAACTGAAGGGGTAAAAGAACCCAGTGGGATGGGGTGGGGTGGGGTGGCAGGGAGAGACAAGGCAGTGCAGGGAATGGAAAGGACACTCCTGCTCAGCCAGGTGGCCAGGGGCTGGTGGGTCAGCGTGGAATTCACTGGGAAAAATAAAAAGCAAGAAATGCAGGAGTGTCCTTTTTTTCCTGCCTTACGTCAGCACAGCTCCCAGGTCACTCTCCATGAGGCTTCTTGAGCTGATTCCCAGGTCCTGCTGCCCCAAGCTGGCAGCTCCCTGCAGATCTGTGCTGGCTGCTTAACCATTTCACAGCCAGCTTCCCAACTTTGCTCCGTACGGGAGCTCCTCTGTGTCTGTCACAGGGCACCTTCACTCTTATCCAAGTCACATAAGCCAGCCAGTGCTTCAGCACAGGGCTTGGGCTCTGGGCACAGGTCCTTCTGCCCAGAAGCTCAACCAAAGCATGTTTCTGTCCCCTTCAGAGCTCACAGGCCCGTCTGTGTTTGACTTTGGGGTGTGCAGAAGCCACAGGAGCTGCCATGGCTCAGCTGCCCAATGACTCCTGGCACAACAGCTCAGCCCCACTCTTCACGGGGCTGGACCTGCTCCTGGAGCTGAAGCCGCTCTTCATCCCTCTCTACGCCACGCTGGTGGCGGTGGCGTGTATCGGGAACCTCTTCCTCATCCTCCTCATCGCCCTCACCAAGAAGCTGCACTGCACCACCAACTTCCTGATCGGGAACCTGGCGGTGGCCGACTTCGTCATGTGCCTGGCCTGCGTCCCCCTCACCGTGTCCTACGCCTTCGAGGAGCGGGGCTGGCTCTTCGGCATGTTCATGTGCCACTTTGTCACGCTGCTGCAGGCCGCCACCGTCTTCGTGTCGGTGCTGTCCCTCACGGCCATCGCCATCGACCGCTACGTGGTGGTGGCGTATCCCATCCGCCGGCGCATCGGCCGCAGGGCCTGCCTGGGCCTCGTGGCCTCCATCTGGCTGCTCTCCATCGTGGCCTCCGTGCCCACCTCGCTGCACACCCACTACCTGGACCTCAACGCCATCGGCCACGACATGATCATCTGCGAGGAGTTCTGGAAGCACGAGGAGAGGGAGCGGCTGCTGTACTCGTGCCTCATGCTGCTGCTGTCCTACATGCTGCCGCTGCTGGCCGTGTCTGTCTCCTTCTGCGCCATCACCTACCGCCTGCGCAGGAGGAGCGTGCCGGGCGCCGCCCATCGCTGCCAGGACAAGTGGACCAGGACCAAGCACAAGACCTTCCGGGTGCTCACCATTTCCGTGGTCTGCTTTGCCGTCTGCTGGCTGCCCCTGCAGGTGGTCAACTTCATCCGGGACATCGACGAGGAGTTCACCATCCTGGACAAGAGGTACGTCAACGTCATCCAGGTCTCGTGCCACCTGGTCGCCATGAGCTCCGCCTGCTACAACCCCTTCATCTACGCCTCCCTCCACGACAAGTTCTGGTTCCACCTCAGCAGCTACTTCTACCGCAAGAAGAAGAGCTCCAGGACCCTGTCCTGCAAGGCTTCCCGGTTGAACACCTGCTCCACCCTGGTGGATGCTCCCACCGGGGCTTGGGACAAGATAGCTTTGCAGTCCAGGTTGCCTTAGCTGGAGGGTCTTGAGGGATCAGGTTTGCACAGCCCTGTATCCCAAACCTGGCTGGGACACCTCCCTATATCACTATATCCCTATGTTCCAAATCACAGCTGGGTGTAGTAGGTGTCCAGTGCTTCATTTGGAGCGCAAAGGCTTCACCCCATGGTTTATGCTGGAGGTGGGTCAGTGTCTGAGCAAGGCAAACACCCATTGTGTAAAAAAACTCTTTGGAGAGTGCACAGCTTCATTTTGTAGGATATAGATTGTTCCTAAGCAACAGGCAGCACTTTGTGCCACGGGAAGAGGTCGACTTGCACGGGGAGCTGTGAAATTGCTGAGCATTTATCCTTTAAAATTGTGGCTTATTGGTGAAAGGACAATGTAGGCTCAGAAATGTGCATTCTGCAGGTGCAGATGGGGGCACGTGGCCGCTGACAGCAAGTGGCTGGTTTGGAATGGGAGTGAATTTCGTGACCTGCTTGGCCTGCTGGAGGAGCTGCCCCCTCAACCAGACAGGGCATCCCAGTTTCTCCAGCCAAACATGTGGATGCAGCTGGGCACATCCATGAAGTCATCGCTGCTCTTCATGGCCGAGCAGGACTTGGAAGATCTCAAGTGATGAGTTTGCTGGGAATGATGTCTCAGACTCTGGTCCTGGGGAAGTTTGGGTTGATGTATGTCCACGTTCAGCGTCCTGCAGTGGAGGTGGGAATCCCAGTGCCAGGCTGATCTATCCCAGCAGCTGCTGGATGAAGGGTGGGTTTGCTTGTCGGTGCTCCTTGGTGTCTGAGGTGCCTTGGTGGCTCTTCAGGCTGCTCCATGCAAGCAGCACTTGCAGAAGGCAGCGTCTCCTTGCACCCAGTTCCCACCTAGGTTTTAACCTGTTGATTTCCCAGGAGAAACCCTTGGGAACAGCCCACAGGCACCACATCTCAGGGCATGGCAGCTCCTGGCTGCCCACAGCCATGCCTTTGGCTCACCATGTGCTGCCAGGCTCTGTGGGGCTGAGCTGTGACCGGGAACAGGACTTCAAACCTCCCAGGCAACAGCTCCTCAGCCCTGCATGGAACCTGCCCACGGCACTGGTCAGCATTCCTGCTTCTGCCAGCAGCTTGGGGGACTCCAGTGCAGACCCAGCCTGGCTGGACCCCAACAGGATCCTCAGCCACTCCCCTTGTGCCCATCCACAAACTCATTCACCTTCCTGCTGAGGCCCTCGTGGTGGCCCTAGAAGGATTTGTGATCTTCCATGGGGTGACCAGCAGAGACAGGGATCTATCCAACGCTGTGCCAGTGGCCTCTGTCACCTTCCCACAGAGCAGCTCCCTCCTCAGCTTCCTGCAGCTTCCCTGGGCCTGGGCTGTTCATCCCAGAGGAGCCAAGCAAGGCAGGAGGTCCCTGTTTGTCCTTCCTGTAATAAAGGCTTCAAGAGCTCGGGCTGTGTGTGTGTGCTGATGTGAGTCCCACAAAACCAAGAAACCTTTGACTGCAGATCTGTCACATCCCAGGAAGATGCCAACTCAGATGTGCTTGGTGCTGTCCCAGTCCTGGGCAGTGGCAGATCCTTGGGTGTCAGGCTGGGATCAGAGCTGGCCCAGGTTGCTCCAAGTCCTCTCCAGCCTGGCCTTGGACACTTCCAGGGATGGGGCAGCCACAGCCTTCCCTGGGCAACCTGTGCCAGGGCCTCCCCATCCTCAGGGCCAAGAATTTCTTCCCAATATCCCATCTAACCCTGCCCTCTGTCTGATTGAAGCCATTTCCCCTTGTCCTGTCAGTGCCAGTGTTGAGCCTTTCTCTCTTCATCTCATCCCAACTTCTGTTACCTCACCCCTAAATTTCCTTAAATTATTCTTCTTGCCCTTTTTCTCATCCCAGTGTCACTATATGCTCACTCCATCACAGCAACTATCTATTTGCAGAACCATTTAAAAATCCATATATCCATCCCCGAGAACTGATTCACAAAGAGGATGAGGTTTCCTCTTCTGTGTTTCCAGACTAGACTAGAATTTGCAGTTATTGAGCACCAGGAGAACGAATCCCTGCCCTCAGGTCCCCCTGCTGAGATGTTTGCTCATTCCCCAAATTACCTGCAGGAAAAGGGAAAACACTATTTTGGAAGGGTGAGCTAAAAGCTGAGTGACTCCTGAGAATAAACACAGAAATCCTGGAGCCGCAGTCTGTGATTCACAGAAACTGGATGGATAAAGGAGAACATGGTTTGTGTTCTTAATGAAAGTAAATTAATTAGATAAATGAGGGAGAAAAACATGTTTGAAGGCTGATTCTGCGGAGCTCTCTTCAGGAAGATGCTGGAACCTTTTCTCCCAGAAACCAGTGGGTATAAAGGGGATATTTTTGTTAAATCATCTTCAGTTTTCAAGAGTTTTGCCCAATACTCTCCCTGAGGCTGTTTCTTCCTCACAAACTCTCTCGTTGCTTGAAATATGGTTGATAACAGTTGGACTCGATAATCTTAAAGGTCTTTTCCAACCTAAACAATTCCATGATTCTAGACCCTCTTCTCTACTGGGATTTGGTGCCTGTAACTCTCCCATCTGCCAGGACACAGCCCAGGAAAGGAAAATATTGGTCAGCCTGTTTAGGTGTCTACAGCTCTGAGGGGCAGATAATATAATTCATTACACTGCTGTTCTTTTGAAAGCACTCCAGAGATAATTATTTGAAAGAGCTTACCTACAAACAAGGCATTACTCCCATTATTTGATCCCCATCCAGGCTTCTCCCACCACTGCAGATGATGAGACCCTTTGTCCTGCACTGCAGAATGAATTGAGATGAGCATCAGCTCTAAATGCACACGAAGGACCAACACTGTTTCCATGTGTACTCCTGGAAATTTCCTCCTTTGTCTCCCAATCAGGCACAACAAACAAAATTAGCCTGGTAATTTTTCACTGACTTCAGCTCGGCTCTTGCTGTGTTTGTTCTGTCTGAATGTCACTAGTGATGACAAAACAGCCAGAAACAGAGAAGCTCCTCCACTGAGCCAGGATCATTGGGCAAATTTTGTTTCTGGAGCTGGAAAATGCTTTAAAAATGTTGATTCATTTATTATTATTATTATTATTATTATTATTATTATTATTTCCTGGTTTATTGAGAATAATACTCTGACTCAAGCCACCGCTTCTGATTTCCTTGAAGGTCTTGCAAAATACCTTTTGCATTGCTCTGAGCAGATTTCATGGGCTGTACAAACTGTGGCCAACTCTTTCTCCCCAGATCTGGGCTCCAGCTAAAGAGGCAGGTGCCATGTACATGAGTAAATCAGGATTATTTTCACTTCTTTTGGCTAAAAGCACAATTGGTACAGCTCAGGCCCACAATAATGACCCTGGAATGATTTGGGATGGAAGAGACCTTAAAGCCCATCCAGTTCCATGGGCATGGACATCTTCCAACAGCCTGGGTTGCTCCAAACCCCATCCAACCTGGCCTTGAACACTTGGAGAGGTTGGATCCCACTGGATCAGGCAGACTGAGCCTCTGCCCGTGGATGTCACCTCTCTGTGAACTGCTGGATCTTCCAGCACTGGTGAATTATTGAAAGCACCACAGCTGATCTATGGATGTACCACTTCCAACTCATCCCATATTCCCCTGGTGCCTCCTCCTCCCCCTGCTCATCCGTCACTGTGAGAGGCTTTGCAGTGCTCACACTTTAATTTTCTGTGAGCATAGCAAGCCCTCGCTGCAGCAAATTAACCGAGATTGCCTAAACCCCAGTTTACTCCTCATTCTGCTATTTTATCCGTCATCCTGCTCATGTGGCAGATGCCAAGGAGCTCCTTAGTCACACACCACGGTCACCATGCCCTCCCCCGGGGACAAATCTGGCTCTTTACCAGACAAATCTTTGCCAGACTTAATTCAACGTTGTATCCCAAGGTGGTGATGAGGCATTGGGGGCCTTGTACCAGTCCCCAAAATCCTACAGACCCATCCTTGGCTTGGTGCCTCTGCCTCAGACTCTCCAACAGGCCAAGGATGGAGCAGGGCTGGGAGACACCCCAGAACCCCCACACTCAAAGCATCATATTAATATCCAATTTTGGGAGCAAAGCGGGAAACCCATCCATTTCCCACAGCAGGGATGGGTCATGTTGGATCACACCAGGTCATGCCACAGCCCCTGGCAGCACAGAACTTGGGGGATGCTCCAGCCAGCTCCCCCAGGCAGGCAGGCAGGGGATGGTTGGTTGCTCCCCGGGGATGCTCCAGCCCATATCCCGGCTGGGATGAGTGGAACGAGCCGAAGCTGGCTGACAGGCGCTAATTCCATCAATGAGGCGAGCGCTGATTGCCGCGCAGGGAAGCGCTGCGGAGCGACTCTCGGTTGCCATAGGAACTCATCAACCCCCCCCCCGGGAAAAGCCAAATTGCTGGATCGAGGCAGCTCCTCCGGCGGTGGCAGTGGGGGGCTCTGCCTGGTGACCTCCTCCTGCTCCAGGAATGGAACCACGGCAGCCTCAGGAGGCAAAACACGGCGGTGGGAATGCCTCAGTCTCCAGGGAGACCTTGGAGCCCCTTCCTGTGCCTAAAGGGGCTCCTAGAGAGCTGGAGAGGGACTTTGGACATGGGCTGGAGGGACAAGGGGGAATGCCTTCCCACTGCCAGAGGGCAGGACGGGAGATTGGGAAGAAATTCTTCCCTGTGAGGGTGGTGAGGCCCTGGCACAGATAAACTGTGGCTGTCCCTGGAAGTGTCCAAGGGCAGGCTGAACAGGGCTTGGAGCAACCTGGGATAGTGGAAGGTGTCCCTGCCCATGGCAGGGGGTGGAATGGGATGAGATGTCCAGGCAAGGGGACAAAGTGTCCCCGCAGACTTTACCAGGACTCTGAACAGAAACTGCTGAGCATGTGCACAGTGCTGATAAAGCTCCAAAGTTCTGGACCAGGAGCCTTGCAGCTCTTTATCCCACAAACGTGGCAAAAAAAGATATTGCAGTAATTCCACTGGGTTGCAACAAGAGCCTGGTGAAGCAAATGGATGAATTTTCAAGATTTACCCTCAAACTCACCCCGAGGCACAGCCTGGTCCTTCTCACTCCATCGGGAATCATTGCCTCCTGGGCCACCCTGAGCCCAAAGGAATGCCTGGAAATATCCAGGCAGGTTTACTGATGCTCATCCCTCCTGTATTAACAAGAAATCTTAATTTCTCCCCTTGCCACAGGGCATTTCCAGGCTGCCAGCTCCTTCCTTCCACCGAAGACGACACAGTTCCTGGGTCTCCATAATTATTTACATGTGGGCTGTGTTTATTGGCAATTAAATGGTTCGGTGGCTCTGAGACATTAGTCTCCTCTAAACATGTTGTCTGCCAGATTGCTTCCTGCCAGCAGTCCCTGTGGGATGGGGAATTCTGCCGAGCCCTCCGGGGCCGCGTGTGGATGGGAGTGAGCAGCTGGCAGAGCCCTGCCGGAAAAATAATGCTCCAACGGAGCAGGTCTGGGATTGGGAGCCAAGGGGAGGGCATGGGGTGTGCTAAACGCCGTGCAAACAGGCGGATCCAAGCCCTGGAAGATCAGAGGGGCGGCAGGGATGGGGTGTGCAGGAGCATCCCAGCCTGGAGCAGGGAAGGCAGGGATGAGCCAGCCGGGGATGGGGCTGTGGCACTGGGCAGTGTCCCACTGAGCAGTGTCCCACCAAGCAGCTGCCCCAGCCCGTGCCGGAGGACACTCACCACTCACAGCTCTTCAAAGGTCCGCTGAAGCGCCGCAGGGCTCGCCCTTGCTATTGCAAGACTTAGTTAAAGGGATTTTTTACAAGGAATTTCCTGAAGCCGGCGAGAGGAGGGTGGATTCCTGCAGAGCTGCTCGGGGGAAAGCTCCGGCACGAAGCTGAGACTTTGCACTTCTGCAGCATCGTCCTGTCAGCGCTGGGAATTTGCTGCCGGAGCCAGGCCTGGCCCCGGGGAGCTCTTTGTGAGCACTCAGCAGGACAGATCCCCCAGCCCTGCCCTGCTGTCAGGGCTCTGCCACAAACCAGATGTTTTCGTGGCCACCCTGAGCGTCCCCAGCTCCTTATCCCCAGCAGCTGCTTCCTTCAAAGCCCCCAGACCCAAAATGCCTCCTGGCCCCCAGGATCCCACAGAACAACTTGATTCTGGATGGGGCTTGGTGTAACCTAGTGTAGTGGAAGGTGTCCCTGCCCGTGGCAGGGGGGGGGACTGGATGATTTTGAAGGTCTGTTCCCACCAAAATCATTCTGGAATTCTCCCCAAGGTCAGGCTCGCTGGGCTCTCATCAGCTTAACATCCAGGTGGACTTGCTAATGGAAGTGGGATGGAGATGTGGGATGAGCAAGCAGCATGGGGATCCATGAAATTTATATGCATTTATTATGTTTTTACATTTCAAATCTCAAGCCTTTGCTGCTTCCCCCCGCTTGGCCCTTTCCCAGGTTAGAAATGAGCCTGAAGCTCCTCAATTCTGCTCTGCTGCTGGCAGGAGATCTCAGCTCACAGCCAGCCACACTCTTTGTCCTTTACTCCTCACTCTGGCACCTTAAAACTCCTGCAAACAGTGGCAGCTCCAGCAGAGGTTTCCTCAGGCACCTCTGTGTTGTTGCTGCTTCCCACATCCCTGTTTTCCTCCTCACCTGATGCTCCCCCACAGCAATCAACAGGATTTTGCTGGTTGCTTTGAGCTCCTTCCCAAGCCCCTGGTGCTTCCAGGAGAGCAGAAGGACGTGCTTAGGCCCCAAAGTGCCCTGTGGTTCCCTATTCCAAGCTCCCACCAGCAAATACCACTCAGCAGAGCCACTGAAAGGTGCAGTTCCCACACTGATCCCAGGCCTTACCAAAGAGATCTGCTCTGTTTATCTCCATGGATAAACCCCGATGGAGATTTATTTTAGTCCCTCTCTTAGCTCAGCAAGGATTCTGTGGCTCCCATTAGCACTTTGGAGAGGTATAAAGCAAATTCCTCAAGTTTCTTGGTTCAAAATCAAGATTTGCTGAAAGGAATGGAAGATGCAGTTTATAATTGTGGGTCTGCAAGGGAAAAGGCTTTTGGAGAGTTTAAAATCCAAAGGTGGTTTTTTTCCCAGAAGAGGAAGCCACCTTGTCTGTCATTACAGGCTAGTGGAAAACAGCCCTGGGAGATTCCCTGACATGAAGAAGAGGTCAGACATAACCAAGACAGGAGAGTCCTACCTGTTACCTGAGATGGGATTCCAGCTTTGCTTCCCAACCCTGCTAACTATGTCCTTTGGGATCCCAAATGCATGGCAGCTCTGCTGAATCCAGCGGCACCAACACTGTGGGAAGAGCAGGTGAACTTCTACCAGCCCCTCCCAGCCAGTCATGGCTCTTCTGATTTCTCCTCTTTTCACCCAAAGGACAAACTGCCAGGGACAAGGAAAACCACGTGGAGGCACACGGGCCTTGGCAGAAGGTGTGTGACCGACAAGGTGTTCCCTCCTCCCTCCTGCTGGCGCTGGGCCTGGACAGATTTTGCTCACGATGCAACTTCCATTATTTCCATGGTAACCATCCTTTGTCGGGGCTGAAGGCTGGAGATTTTTTAACAGCTCCCCGTTTTCCAATTCAAGCCCCAGAAGGCAGCGGGAAAGTTCTCATTCACATGCAAAACAGCTTCGATAAAAGCCGAGAGGTGCGGGATGGGGGCAGCGCCTGGGCATGGCAGATTTTCATCCCAGCCTTCCTCATTTCCTTGGTTTGCAGTGGCCAAGAGCCTCGTCCAGGGATGGGCCTGACACTCTCTCAAACCCACCCACGGCAGGGGGTTGGAACTTGATGATCTTCAAGGTCCCTTCCAACCCAAACCAATTCTGGGATTCTACAAGTACCAAAATATCTCTACACACAATAGACCCACCAGCGATGCTTTCTTTCTGCTCTTTCAAAATCCTGCCTGTGAGAGAAGGAACACCCCAAGGATGTTCATGCTCAAAGGATGCCCCACAGCCCATGGTGACTCTCGTGCAGCAGGAGCCAGGCTGGGAGCCAGGAGGAGCAGGAGCCAGGCTGGTGTGATGCTGTCTGCAGGCGGCAGAGCAGCCATCCTGGCACCGCTTGCCTTCGCCGCCTTTCCCGAAGCTTTATCCCTGCTAGATCCAGGGTCATGGCTACCAGCCAACGTGGTGACTGGCAGCCTTAATGCCTTTATTTCAGCCCCACTGCCTGGCCAGGAAGTTGGTTATTCCTGCAAAATCCACAGGAAAGAGGAGAAACCTGATGTACAACGCGAGCTGAGCCTGGGGACCAGAGGGAACATGTTCCAAAGCCCTCCCCAGAGTCACATGCCCAAAAGCCAACAGCTTGGGGTTTGGATCAGCTGGAATGAAGCTTTGCAGGTGTAATGTTGGAACTAGGAAAGAGGATGACATGTGAAGTGAGATTTTTGAAACAGCAAAAGTTCCTAACCCTGTCCCGCTCCCTGGTCCGCAGGTGAATACCAAATCAGCTCCAAATTCCAAAAATTGAGCAGAAAAAGTGACTAATGACAAATTAAAACACAGTAACTTTGTGGTACTTTAGGGGGAATCAGAAGGTTTCTGTGCCACAAGGTGGAATTAACCTGTTGGGGTGTCTCCACATCCCTGGACAGGGCTCTACAGGGAGAACACGAGGACAGGGGGATCAGGGATGGGATTTACCAGCACAAAACTGGGATAAGCAAGTGAGGAAAAAGAAAGGACAAACCCCAGTGCCAAAACCTTGGGTTTGTTCACTTGGGGAGGTTTGGGGCATTCAGTGCAGAAATCAGGATTAAAGAGAGGATTAAAAGAGAGCTCAAAAGAGGGAAGATCCCCTTTTGATTCTGTGGGATAACTGCAATGTGTAGGGATGGAAAGGTGGGGAAAGGAGGTGCCAGACTGGAACAGATCCAAACCAGTTCATAACTTTGTGTTTTCCTCCTTGTTTGTAGCTGAGCTCCATTCCTCCCTGCTCCTGCAGCCATCACCCCTTTCCCTGTGCTCCAGGGGCTGGCTGCATCCTGCTCTGCACCTCTCACTTCCAGCGCCTGCTGTCAGCTCTGGAATCTCCTCCTGATTTATTCCACCCTGGAGAAACACCTGACAAAGGAAAGAAATTATACAGCTGCAGAGGGAGCTGATTTTTTTTTTCATTCTACTTGTCCAAAGCTGCCATGGAGAATTGTACCATTGGCCACAGATAAAATGAAAGCCAAGTAATGGAAACCTGATGGATTTCTCATTTTTGCTGACCTGCTGACAAACTCCTGCCCAAGCTACAAGGCTCTACCTGCATTAAAATCCTCCTCACAGGAAGGTACAAGGGGGTGGGAGCCAGCTTGCTTTATTTAAAGAGAAGAGGATGATCAGTGATGCCCAGAAAAGGACTGAGAGAAAGAAAAGCAAAATCCTGTGCACATTAAATTTGATTAAGGGGACAAGAGACAGAAATTTAATATGGAGAACAGAAGCTGCAGCAGATAAACAAACAAGCAGCATAAATCTTTAAAACTACTGAGAAATAAACATCTAATTAAAAACCAAATCACCAAACAAGCAGAAAATGTTCCCAGAAGCAAAGATAGAAAAGTCTCACCAACTTATTCCTAGTTAGGGAGACCTGGAGGTCAGGCTGAATTACAGCTCAGCCAACCCCCCCAGCAGCACCTGGTTTGCAAAACAAAATCCTGCTCCTGCTGATCTGATGCCTTTGGCTGAAGGACAGGATGGATCTCCAGCTCTTCCACCTGGGTGCTCACTGAGCACCAAAACCCCTGGGGAAGACAGGAATCCTGC
Organism: Lichenostomus cassidix; assembly: GCF_008360975.1. Taxonomy (NCBI): domain Eukaryota; kingdom Metazoa; phylum Chordata; class Aves; order Passeriformes; family Meliphagidae; genus Lichenostomus; species Lichenostomus cassidix. The sequence continues at coordinate 62,484,545 of NC_139486.1, forward strand.
TGATCTCACTGCAGGCACGAGGAGAGCAAGGCCAATTTCTGACCCATTTTTTGCCTGGGATCCAGTGCCCACAGATCCAGGACACAGCCAGGAGCCCAAACCCACAAACCATTGCCCTCAAACTCAGGCATGACCCCCTCAGCAAAGGTAAAAATCCCTCAGCCCAAACTGTCCTTGGCTACTCACCCCAAGAGTGGGCCAGGATGCAGCTTCATGCCCTTTCTGCAGAAAATGTGACAATCCTGAGGAAAATCCCTTCAAAGGCAGGAAGGAAAATGAAGAGAGGAATCTCAGGGAGCTGCCAGCACCATAACCCATCCCTACCACTTTGTACCAACTCCACAGCAATTAGGAGCTCATTTTGCTGCTTTTCATCCCATTTCCCTATGTCCTGTAATGCATTCGGCTCTGATGTGTCCCTTCTCCATGTGTTACTGCTGCTCTGGCAGTTAAAACATTAATTAATCACGACAAGAACAACCAATTTATCACACCTTTGTGTTGTGCCTCAGCATGAGGGGCAGAGGCCTCTCCAAGGACACTTGGAAAATCCCGAAGAAAAGCACCAACAGGCTAATTCATATAAAAACTTTATTAGAAATGAGGACACAGCCTCCCAGGAACAACATCCTGCGTTATCTCCCAAACTTTTATGACTTCAGAGCCATAATTAAATATAAGAGCTAGAAAAAGGGTGTGCACAGCTATTAATGGAGGGAGAATTAATCCCCAAATTGCCATTGTTTCAAACATGGCTGCAGAAAGGGGTTTTGCACAGTGGTTTCCACGCAGGGACCCATGAGGCTGTGTGCTGGCATGTGGCCTGTGGGATTTATTTTCCATCCTAAGGACCAGGATGGCCTTTGATCTTATGCCAAGTCTGTATTGCTTCAATTCAGAGAAAAGAGCAAAGTATGATGGCTTGATACTGCATCTGACACATGATGTTGGGTAAATAGTTGTACTTTCAAAATCACCCCAAAAGGGGGTATTATCCTATCCCTAGTTATATTTCAATGGTAAATAATAATAATAATAATAATCAAAACCAGAGGTACTACTGACACAGAAAAAAATGACCAGCCTCATTAAAGTACCATCTACGATGAGAAAGTAATGGATAAATGTGGCCTGGTTTATAAAAAACTTTTTTTTTACACTTATACCCACAACCCACACAGGACCAGTTTACAGCACTAATTTTTAGTGCATCGACTGCCATGTTATGGTCTCAATTCAACCAACATTTAGTACAAAATCCAGAAAAGGAAGAAAAATTCTTAAAATATATAAATTTCACCGATTCCTTACAGGAGTTTTCCACGTTGTGCCATAGAAAAAGGATTTAGAGCAAAATAGAGATACAAAAGCTACTGTGCTCGAGCCAGCAGTGAATGTAGGCAGGAAAGTCAGAGAGGTACAAAAAGGATCCTAGTAGCAAAGGCAGCAGCGAGTATTTTATATAAACAGTGATTGCAAAGTAGAAAACTAGGAAATAATGCATAGAGGAGTGTGCTCCACACAGCGCCGAGGGCTGTGCGAGCAAATCCTTGCAGCCGAGGCAGAACTCCCGCAGGAGCGGCTCACTGCCTGCAGAACTCGGCGGTGATGTTGGGCAGCGGGTAGGCGAAGAGGGAGAAGTCCAGGATGTATTTGGGCAGGAGCTCTCTGACCAGGCGGCGCTGGGTGTTGCACAGGTGGTAGTGCAGCGTCTCGGCCGTGACGGGCTTGTACCACGCCTGGCGCTCCGGGAAGCGCACGAAGGAAGGAGCCTGGATGTGCTCCAGGACGTGGGTGGCATCGGCGTGCAGGCGCTCGTAGGAGCCGATGAAGTCGTACCTGACGGCGCAGGGCTGGCACAGGTTGTAGATGGGCATCCAGTGCTCGTTCATGCGCTCCGCGTCCTCGTCCAGCAGGTACTGCAGGAACTCGGAGAAGGTCACGTCGTCGCCCGCCGAGTTCCCCGCGTTCTTGCGGTAGCGCCGCACGATCTCCACGCCGTACTTCTGCTGGTACTCCTTGATCTCCCCGAACTTGTTGCGGTAGGCCGAGAGCAGCCTCTCCATGGGGTTCCGCACGAAGAGGAACTTGTAGTAGTGCTTCAGGCGGTAGCTGATCTCCTCGGGCTTCATGTCGCCCAGGAACACCAGGTCGCTCTTGTGGTCCATCTTGCCCCGCACGTCCACGCTCTCCAGCGCGCCGTCCAGCACCTTGAGGATGCGCTTCCAGTTGGAGCAGGCCACCTTGGGCACGTAGCAGTAGAGGAAGCGGTACTTGTCGCTGACCAGGAGGTGCCGGAGCACCGTGCGGCGCTGCCCGGGCGGCAGCTCCCAGACGGTGCGGGGCATGGAGCGCTGCCCGCACAGGGCGCGGATGGTGCGGTTCCGCGTGTCCCGCAGCACCTCCAGCTCCAGCTCCGCCGGCGAGTCCCGCCCGTCCCGCCGCGATGGCCCCGCCGGAGGGTGCGGCGGCGGCGGCCCGACCTGGGCGAGGATGCCGCGCTCGATCATGAGGAGGAGCCCGCTGGAGGCCAGGATGACGCCGAACATCAGCATGGAGGGCAGCAGCGCCGCGCCCGCCGCGCCCCGGGAGCGCGCCCGGCTGAGGCCCGGCGGGACCGCCCGGCGGGGCTCGGCGGGGCCGCGGAGCTGCATGGCCGGGGCTCCCGGGCCGGGCCGGCTCGGCCGGGGCTAGGGGGGGCCGGGCTCGGCGGGGCGGGGCGGGCGCGGTGACGGCGAGGGGCGGAAGAGGCGGCGGGACCGCCCCGCTCTGAGCCCGCCCCGGCGGGGCCCTGCGGCGGGGAGCGCCGAGCCGCGGGTGACAGTGGGGCAGGGGAGCTCGCTGCCCAGCCGCTGCCACCCTCTGCCGTGGGCAGCCACACCTTCCAGCCGCACCTTCCAGCCGCACCTGCCAGCCGCGTAGCTCCAAGCCGCGTCCAACAGGGCTTCAAACGCTTGCGGAGGTGGGGCAGCCGCAGCATCTCTGGGCAGCCTGTGCCAGGACCTCACCACCCTCAGAGCCAAGAATTTCTACCCAATATCCTATCTAACCCTGCCCTCTGGCAGTGGGAAGCCATTCCCCCTTGTCCTGTCCCTCTATCCTTTGTCCCAGGTCCCTCTCCAGTTCTCCTGGAACCCCTTTAGGCACTGGAAAGGGCTCTAAGGTCACCCTGGAGTTTTCTCCAGGCTGAACACCCCCTGCTCTCCCAGTCTGCCTCCAGAGCAAAGCTGACTGATCCCTCTAATCACAGAATCATTTAGGTTGGAAAAGTGATTTGATGACCTCCAAGGCCATCAAATCCAAGCTGTGCCAAATCCCTACCTTGTCACTCAGCCCAGAGCACTGAGTGCCATGTCCAGTCCTTCCTTGGACACCTTCAGGGATAGGGACTCCACCACGTCCCTGGGCAGCCCCTTCCAATGCCTTGACACCACTCCCCATGAAAAAATTCCTCCTGATGTCCAACCTGGCCCTCCCCTGGTGCAACATGAGGTGATTTCATCTCCTGTCCCTTGTTCCCTGGGAGCAGAACCTGACCCCCACTCGGCTGCACCCTCCTGTCAGGGAGTTGTGGAGAGTGTGGAGAGCCTCTGTTTCTCCAGGCTGAGCACCCCAGCTCCCTCAGCTGCTCCTCATAGGACTGACTCCCACTAATCCTTCCTGTGGAATGAGTCCAGAGCTGTCCATGGGATCCCCACCAGCACCTGGACATGTCAGGATGTCAGTCAGGTGTAAGCCCCCCTCACACTGCCCTCATCCCAACACACATTTAAATGTGTTTTCAAACAGCCCACCAGGTTTGCTCCGAGGTTCCAGGCACTGCCAGCAGCACAGTTCACATTCCAGCGTTTTGGTGGCCTTGTGTGGTGATAATGGATGCTTTCTGCAACACCAGGCTGAACTAACCATAACTGGGCATTGTGCCCCACTTTATATAATTCCATAATTCCTGCACAGGTTTAGCACCTGGAGGAGGAGCAGACACTGGCTGCCTGCTGAGCTGAGAGGATGGGATTTTTCCCACCACCCGAGAGCCAGAGGATGGGATTTTCCAACACATTTCCATTCTCCCCAAACCACCCCTGTGAATGACCCCAGCAGCTCGGCTGCTGCTTCAGGCCATCTCCTGGATGCCTGTGGCACTAACCCAGCCTCAGGATGGCATTTCCTCAGAGAGCCCTTTCCCAAATCATTCCCCACTTCTATTGTTCTCTGCATTTTCCCTCAATGAGTTTCCCCAAGCCTAGCACGGGGCCTGGGCTCTTAACCAGCCTTGCAGGGACTCTCTGTCAGGAGCTTTCTTAACATCAAGAGAAAACCAGCTTCCACTTAGTTTCCTTTGATCGGGAGCCAAGAGCGTTTTGTCAGCCAAGGCAGACAAAGCACTTGGAGCAGAGCACGAGAGCCTGCAGCTAGATTATTGCACATTTCCCGGTTTTATTTGGATGTAAATACAGCATTAGCTCTGGGAAGAGACGGATATCCGACCCTGCCACCAGCAAAGCTGCACACACGAGGTGTTATCAGATTCCTGCTCTCATTTCAGAGGGCAGGTCCTGATCTGATCTCAACACCAGCCCAAACTGAAGCCGTGCCAACATATATAATCCGTGTCACCGAGACAAAAATCAATCCCTCCTCCTGGAGAAAAAGCCTGATTGCAGCAAACTCTGAAGCAGCCAAGGGGAATTTTTACCTTTTCAAAGGCATGTTAGTCTGGCACCACTCATCCCTTTTTGTTCATATTCCCCACTAAAACCTCTAGGTCAGGAGCAGTTACACAGGATAACCCAGTCATTCTGGAAATACAAATAGGAGACTGCCCACGAGGTCAGTGGGGCTATTTTCCAAAGAAAACTTGGATTTAAGGGCTGGTCTGAAGAGCACAGGTATGGGGTAGGATGCAGAGTCTCTATAGGAACAGCACAGCTGAGCAAATACAGGGTTCAGAGGCTGGTTTGCAGGGCTAAACCCTGTGTCACCGAGGAAAATTAATTGTGGTTACACTCAGTGTGCCTCATTAACACCCAGAGTGAGCAGTAATTTGGTTTCCAAAGCAGTTAAAAGCCACATCACGTTCAGAATGTGCAAAACGATGGGAATGTATTTCCCAGGCAGATCTGTCCCTTCAGAAAAAGCACATTTAGCAAATAAAATGTCACTGAGGAGACCCAGCTTCAGGCTGCTGTGGTTTGCTATGAGTTTATACAACACACCATGGTGTTGGAAGGGTTTGGTTCTCTCTTCTGCAGGAGAAGGGAAACCCACACAACCCTTCCCAGGGAAATGCTCTGCCAGGCCTCAGCATGAACCACTACCAGGGGCTGGAGCACAGCCTCATCCCTAAAACTCCCACTTACAGGTACAAAAGGAGGATTTTTGTAACAGCCCTCTTCAGGATGTCTCCAACCCCCAATATTCACCTTAAGAGCACCACAACCTCCACCCTGGGTAACTGGAACGGTAAATATCTGGGCCTTTTCTTCACTGTTTACTCACATGAGCAGAAAAACATTAAAATACATTACTACTATAATATTACATTATAATATCAACTGCATTACACTGAGCCAGTCTCCCAGCAGCATTTATGCACACACAGGTTTAAGCAAGGCTGCAGAACTCACCTTGGCTGTCAGAAATCAGGAATCTGTGTCGGTGTGACAAGGAAAAGGCCAGTTCCCAGAGGGGATGGAGAGGAAGAGTGAGGGACACTCCTGTCCTTCCAGCTCGGAGTGAGGCTGGACACTGATGTCATCACAAACGCCCTGCTGGCCTTTGGGGTGAGATCAGATATTTATTTTGGTCTGAAGAACTGCAAAAAGGACAAACGGGTGAGGCCTCTGGAAAAGCTGAGCGAGAGAAAGAAGGTTTCTTTAAAAAACATCAGTTTGGGCCCACGCCAGCTTCCCGGACAAGAACCAGGAGGGTGATTCCCAGCAGAGGAGACCCCCTGGATTGGTTTGAGCAGCTCTGGATCAAAAAGTAAAACAAGCAAAGGAGAAGAGATCCGATGCTGTGGCTGCATGTCCAGAGATTATCCCGTAATTTGGTATAATAAAGCCTCTTATCCAAGGGGATAAGCACAGAAGCCACTCCACAATCAGCTCACTGCCGAGGCGGAGTTTCTTATCTCTGGGGAAAAAAGCCTTTTTAAACAAAGTCAAACACTCTGGATGAATACACTGAGTCATTCTGAGGAGATGGTCATGATAGGTTCGCTCACAACACTAAAATCACTGTTTTCAAGGAAAACTTTGTGTGGAAGGATCTGGTTATAAATTCACTGCTATGCAGTTGGCTGGTCTTGCAAAGACCTTGCTCTGAGCTCGGCGCCTTAACTCCAAACTCAGTTCCTTCCTCAGTTCCTCATGCTGAGCTCCATTCCACTCCCTCTGGTCTGCTGGACTGTGGCATTGCTTCGGGATGGAGCCATCCTGGGAGCTGCAGCTCCTCAGCGCCAGGAGAACCACCAGGCACACTCGCCCAGCAGAGGCCGTGCCAGCTCTTGCCCCTTGGATTTGGGGTGAGGGCGCAGGGAGCGAGGCAGGGCGCATCCCAGCGCCGGGGGTGGCACAGACAGATCCCCATGCCTGCGGGGCAGGCAGGAGCAGGGCTGGCAGCCGTGGATGGACACACATCCCCCCGGATCCAGGCTCCCCGAGCAGTGCAGGGCTGTCACACCCTCCCCACGCTCCAGCTGCGCCCGAGGTCGGAGCGAGGTCAGCAGTACCGCAGGCGCCAGCGCAGCGGGGACAGCAGCTCGGGCACAGCTCTCCCGGCTATTCTCCTGCTCCCAGACCTTCCCCCCCAAAATCAGGTTGACATCCAAAGCCCATTGCCAGGCTGAGCGTGTCCGATTTTAAGTAACAGCCACAACTGCCCTGCTGCACCCTTTACCCTCCTGCTGACCCATCTCTGATCCCTCCGAGCCCAGGGCTGCTGGATGCACACAGACATCTCGCAGTCGCAGCCAGCCGGGGTTTTACCACCAGTGCTCAGTGCAAACACACACTAAATCCAACACAGCTCCCAGACCTGTGTCGCAGGAGAGTCTCCAAGTCTCTTAACTCGTTCCGGGTCTATCAGCTGCTCTTTACACGGAGTTTCCCGAGGCTCCCAGGCGGCTCCTGAGGGGCTCTAATGAAGTCGTGACTCTGTGTGTGTGGAGTTCCTGCTGGAATTTGTAGCCAATTAATGTTTTTGTGGTTTCACAGGCAGCATGATAAGGACTGAATCTGCTCCAACACCTCCAAAACCTGCAGCAGCTCATCCCTGATGCCAGAAATCATTGTTCCCAAGGCAAAAAAAAAAAAAGGAAAGGGTCTCATAAAGACACATTTGCCTGAGCCCTGTTTAGGTTTGTTACATCCTTCCAAGTACTAGGAGTGGTGATGGCCTGTGAAGGACATGCTTTGCTCCAGGAAAACTGTTTGAGGGGAATACTGGAGACTGGGGGTGAATGGGTGCTGGGAGGTTTTGGGGATAAGCTGAACGAGAGGGGATCTGTCTGGAAACATGGCAAAATTTATCCTGGAGGGATAAATAAGACATGGGAGGAATGGTGCCATCTGTGTGGAGTCCAGGCTGGCTGACTCACAGAATCCCAGAAGCATTTACCTTGGAAAAGGCCTCCAAGATCATCAGGTCCTATCTTCAGTTGTGGTAGTGGGGAAAACTTCTCAATATTCTGATTTTTTTTTTTCTTGTTCTTCTCGATATGGTTTTCCGAGCATAATCTGGATTTTATAGGAAGGGGAAGTTTTGTGCCTTCAGGCCATCCTGGGCAGCATGTTATTTAAATTGCTGTGTAATCCCTGAAAATCGTTTTCCTGAGTATTCCAGAGGCACTCCCCAAGGAAAGTCTGAGGGTTTATCATCAAGCCCACTGTAAATTCCAGTCGGAAATCCTGAGCCAATGAATCATGGCAGCATCATTCCTATTTTATTATTACTGATGCACACACTCCATTTGTTTTTCCATGTTAAATTCCCTGGGTGTGCGCAGCAGGATCCTACTGGTGCTTTTATGAATAAACATGTATGATTAATCTGAAATTTTCTCTAAATGAAGCATATCTGGAAAGTTATTTCCAGTGTTTTCAAGCCTGAAATGCATCAGCATCAAGGTGGTTTGGAAAATAAGCATTGAAGGGAAGAAAAATGAGGGAGGAAACTCAGGATCTAGGGAAAGTCAAAGAGCAAGTGAATCCCATCCCTCATGAAAAATTAATTATTAGAAAAATGAGTTATTATAAAACACAAGGCATTGTTAATTAGATCAAAGAACAGAAGTGACTCCAGCAAGGATTCTGGCCTGACATCTGTCCCAACAGGATTAATTTAAAATAAACATCAGGAAGAATTAAATAAATCAGTCAGTTTGTGCCTCCTCTTGCTCTGGACCATGGAACACTGAGGCTTGCTGTTAAAGAGTGATGAAAAGGGATTTCCCCCCCACCCTCTATCCATAAAAAGAACTTGCATTATTTCCAGATTTTAGAAGAAAACTAATTAAGAAAGTTAAATTACAAGAAAATTTGCTCAAATATGAGGAAAAAAATGGGTTGGGAGGAAGGGGTCTGCCCTTGGAAATGGGGAGCTGCTGCCTGTTTGGATTCTGGTTTCCTGACCCACACTCATCCGTGGGGCTGCTTTTGGGACATCATGTTCCTGAGACAGGGAGATCCCTTTGGGAAGTCAATTCCCACGGCGAATCCCAGCTTTCATTTCACGGGGAGATGAGAACAAAACCCAACCGTGCTCGTTAATGTGCCACATAATTCCCTTTTTATAGACTAATTATCTGATGTGGTATGAATCCAACCCCACTCATGGATCTCTGGCTGTGATAGGGAGAAACATCCCGCAGGCTGGGTCAGGGAGGAATATCTAATTGCTAAATCACTCTCATTCTGAACAGTCCAGAGTCCCCTCCTTGAAAAAACCTTCCCCGTGGCCCAGGAGAGCAGAGGATGCTGTTTCCTGCTGGGGCTTCATTTGTGTAGAAGGAAAAAGGGACTAAGCAGAGGTGAGGGAACATTCTGTGATCTGAGAGCACAAACCACTGCATGGGCTGACTGGGATGTGATGGCCAGGGGCACCTGCTCTGCTCCTTAAATCTGGGCTCAGGGACCACCCAAAAGGTGAGGGAGAAACTGGAGCCAGCTTTGTGTGGCACAATCCCTACCCACGTATTAAAAAGAAAGAAAAATGAGATGTTCCAGGGACAAAGGAACCCCAGGGAATTTGCTCTGTGCCCTGAGCCAGGTGCTGAGGAGCAGGAGAGCTTACCTCCTGCAGAGGAAGAAGGGAGTTTTCGCACCAGCTTTTCCCAGAGGACTTGATTCTTCCAAAACCATGGCATTCCCAGTGCGGGAAGCAGAAACGCTCTGGGAACAGTCACAAACTGCTTCCTCGTGGGAAATCTGGCTGCCTTCCTGTGCTTTTCTCATTTAGGGAGTGCTAAATGCTGCCAGGTGCCATCATCCCTATCCCAGCTTTCCTATGGACTTTGTACAGTCACTGCATCCCTGCTCAGGCAGCAGCACAGGAACAGCAGCGAGCACAGCTACAAAAAAAGATGGATTATTGATGAAGTGACATGATTATTAATTACATAATTTATGAGTGTGGAGAAAGCACAGCAACAAAGCAAATTCCCAACAACCTGGCTCGCTGAGGAGGCTCCCAACCCCGCTTTGCTCCATATCCTTTCAAAAATCCCTCTCCATCAGAACAGCTTGTTTGTTGTTTTCTAACACAGCTATTCCGGTGCTCCTTCTGAAAGCGGAAGAATATTCCTGGAGAGGCAGGTTTTTTCCAGCCCTGTTAAATTGATTTTCTTTTAAGAATCACTGGGCGGTCGAACCGCTCCGCCTCGGCTTGTTTGCGCAGAACACTCCGGAGAGGTTTATAGAGATATTAAAATTAAATATGAAGTCACGGAATAAATGGGGCCTCCATTCAGCGAGCCTTGTAAATCCAGTTTAAATGGTTCCCTTTATTAAATATCCTTTCCTCTAAAAAACAGATTAACTGCTCTCACCGGAGGCTCTGACGGAGAAGCTGTCGGATCCCTATGGCAACGCCGTGCTCCGACAGACCCCTCACTCTGTGCCAGACCCTCAGCTCCATCCCCGATCAGGTATCCCCTTGATACCATCTCCAGTTATTAATCACCATCTCCCACTGTTAATTACAGCCCCAAGGCCGGCACTGAGCCCCATGCCACAACTTCACCCTGCCCCGGTGAGTCCCATCCCCTGTGGAACACATGGATAGAGGCTGGATGCCTTCCTGGTGCACCGGGCAGCAGAAGGAGTCACCTCACTCCTCCTGTGTTCCCCTCATTTCTGGGCTCATTGTTTTCTTTTTTTCCCTACTTTTGGCTTCAATCTCTCATGCTGCCCAGCACCATTCCCAGTGGCCCTGCAGAGTTCTCAACATGTTCCAGGCTGGTGTTTGGAATTTAAGGAAAATTGATGTATCAATGGGTGATTTAGCTGGATTTTGGCATTTTGCAGGATGCTGGAGCTGTGCAGTCCTGGCCAGTCCCCATGTGGTCTCTCAGCACAGCTCCATTCCCGAGGGCCAGATGGGAATTACCTCTCTGCCTAGGGCTTTACTGCGGGAAACAGCCTCCAGGAATGTCCAGTTTGATGCTTCCTGAAAAACAGCTCCATGCACTGGTGCTCCAGGACCCCGAGGTTTTGGGCACAGGGATGCAGCCACCACAGGAGCAGCAGCTGGAGAAGAACAAGCTCATTTTTATTCAGCTTCAAGTGACACAGTCAGTGCAGGAGCCATTCCAAGAGTGGCTCTGCCAGGCTGCGGCTGCTTTCCCATGGATGGAGCTTGTGCCAGTGGATCCGAGGGCTCCCTGTGCTGCCACTGCAGCACTTGGAGCAGCAGAGCCAACGCTGGCACGCAGGGATTAGTGAGCATTTATCCATGATCTCCCCTCAAGCCCCCAGCTCAGCGAGGCAAGTGTTTATGCCACATGGATGGGGTGAGAAGGGCACAGTAAAATGAGGAATTGCCCACGCTCAGGTCCCTGGAGCCACCGAGTTAAAGGGATGTGTATCCCTTCTCCCTGGGTAGCACCAACTCTGCCAGGGCTGGTCCTGCCACCAGCAATGGGACAAATCCAGCCCCAGATCCCGGCATGGCTCATCCACCGGCAGGGGCGGAGCTGGGCGGGTGCCGGAGCGCTCTGTCACATTAATGTGACAGTCCCAACTGCTCCGTCTCTTGGCTCGCAGCGATTTTGGCACAATTACAGCCAATTATCATTAGCGGCACTAAAGCCGCAGTTAAGTGCAAGCGGGAGCTCGTGGCTTTCGCTCCAGGTGGGAAGACACTTCAGCCAGTCCTGGATGCTGCTCGGGATCTGCTGGCTGGGACATGTGGGGAGTGAGGTGGGGAAGCCCCAAGAAGGCTCCCAGGGCAGCACCAGGCGACCAGCTGGCACCTTCCCTGGCGAAAGGAGCTGCTCCAAAACGGAACAAAGAGCCACACCAGCATCCCTGAATCTGCAGGAAACTGCTGTGCCTCGCAAAGGATTAATTCCCGAAGGTCAGGATCCACTTTTGAACATCTCCCACCCCTCTCAGCGTGCTCGTCCCAGTGCCCAAGTCTTATCCAAAGCCTCTGGAAGTGCCCACAGCCCCAACAGCTCCTTCCCAGCACCCCAAGGGCCTCCTTCTCCCTGCAATTCCCCCAAGGTTCGGACACCTTCAGACACCAAACATGGAAATGAGGGAAATGGGATGCAGCAGGTTGGCTCCGCCAGGTACCTGAACCTCTGCTGGTCATCAAAACCTGCCAGGGGATGCCCAGCTGGTGAAAGCCGGGTGGGATTCCAATGGCCACACACCTCACGCTTCCCAGCTGGTGAGCCCACACCTTCCTGACGCACGGGGGACTCCAAGGACAACCTGTGGCCATCAGGACTCTGTCAGGGTGGCAGCAGGACGTTCCTGGCAGCATCAGCCATGATACAAGAACAGTTTGCTGAATTTCAGACCCAGGAGAGCCGGATACAGCTCCGCACGTCTCCCTCGGGTAGCAGATTTCTACAGTAAATCCAATTTTGTTTGACATTAATCCTAACTTTTCAGCCCGCCACAGATTATCCTTTTGGTGACGGCTCGCCATGCAGGAAGAGCAGGGATGGAAAAGCTTTTCCCTGGTTGTCTTTCCAACAGACTCTCCAAGGGAGCTTCCACATCCGGATAAGGGCTGGAGCTGGCTGTGGGCCATGCATAGGGGGCAGGTTTCTGTTCCACATCATTTCTGGCACCCACATCACTGATGGCTCCCGACGGCAACCAAGTCCCATTAAATCCAACTGGAAAATCTCAAATTGGTTCTTCAGCAGAAATACCAGGGCTGGGAATATTGTGCTCAGTGACCCCAAACCAGATCACAAATGTAAATGTCCCTGGATGAGCTCCTTTCTCCCACTGGGAGGAAAATTCCCAGTTTTCCGGGGAGCAAACTGGGAGCAAATTCCCTTCATCATTGTGGTGGTTTCCTTTTTCAGGAATTCTCTTGGTTTGATCTGCTTCTCCAGGTCTGTGCCTCCGGCAGCTCCCAGAGAGGAGCTGTGCTGACAAGACGGAGCAGGAAGAAAAGGCAAGGATCCTCTAGCAAAATCCTTAATCCCAGGAAGAAATCCAACCAGGAATTTAAGAACAGGTGTGATGCCAGCAGGGCTGCAAGGGGACAGGGACTGAGCAGCCCCAGCTCCTCTGATGGGACCATCTCAGAATCTCCTGCTCAAGGTGACCTGGGAGTGGAAGATGCTGCAAATTTCGGATGCAGCTGGGATCCAAAGCAGGTTATGGATGCAGTTCCACCATGCCCACCCTATCTGCATTCACCCCACAAGCCACATGTGCCCCTCACTCCCTTCTCAGTTATTAGGAGCTGATCCCATGTCAGACATTACTCCTTCCTTCTGCCCATGATGTTCCCAGAACTCATCCCCTCCTTCCCCAAGTGTGCAAGGGCCACAGCCCCAGGAAGCAGCAGGGCATCTCAACAGGGAGTGGAAATTGTGAAAGCCAAGGAAGAGCCTACGGGACAGCTCCAGAGGAGCCATGGCTCTGGAATGTGTGGGAATGGCTGTGCCACTGGCTGGGGCCACAGGAGCTGCTCCCCCTGAGGATGAGTGTGCAGGAGCCCCTGCAATGCCCCTGCACCTGCCTGTGCCTTCAGCCTCACACCCCAAGCTGCCCTGGACAGCTCTCACCTGAGCGTGGCTGCACACATTCCTACCGGGTACTCCTGATCCCATTATCCTGCTCCTCACTGCACCATTCCAAGCCGGTTATTTGATTCCTGTCTGTTCTTCTCCCCCTTGGAATCCTCCTGGCCACTTGGGATGTCTGTGTAGATGGCTTGGTTGCTGGAGCTGTCCTCGGGGTGTGTGTGGCACTTGGTGCCATAGGGCCGGGACACTCCGATGGCAGCAGCAGGTAGAGACAGCGCTCCAAGCAAGATGATTTTCCAAAGCAACATTCACAAATGCTTCCTTCAGAGTTCCTAAAGCCTAGCTGAGACAAGATCTGCCACCACCACCTTCCCTGCCTGAACAGCAGAGATTCAAATATTCCACAGACAGGGGCTGTCAAGAGCAGATTTGAAAAAAATAAGTCAATCCCTGCCTATCCTGCTGCTACTTGCTCTATTTCCATGGAAAACCCAACAGATTGCTCACCCCACAGCCTTGAGCACCCAAATCTGCTCCCAAGCACTCCTAAGTCCTGCAACCACAAGGTCCAGGTGGGAAGTTCAGGCAAGAATGGGAAGAACAGTCCAGCACTGGTTTGTTTTCTAAATCAATACAATTTTTCAAATTTATTTTTTAAGAATTACTTCTAATATATCTTTCTCACAGAAGGAGGGAATAGGGAATGTTCTCATTCCATCTGTAAACAATGAAATACAGATCTGGGAAACCAGGGAAGAGACACAAAAAAGTGCATTTTACAAAATTATCAACTAAAATATATTTTACATGTATTACGCTTCAATTTAAATTCTACCAACTGCATTTTTCAGTTTCAAAAAATATTTCCATATCTAATAGATTAAAAAAGCAGGAAATCTTTTCATTAGGGATAAGACTTTTCAGTTCATTTACATGCTGTTTGCACAACAGCATCAGCAACCATGTGAACCTCAATGTTCATGGCCTGAAGCAGATTCAACATGAGAAGAGTCAGGTTTGTCCTCTCCGGAGCTGGACCGGAGCCCTTTATGGACACAGGGCAAGGATAATTTTCCTGCTACCTGGAGAAGAGCCAGGACGAGGTGGGAGCAGGGGGAGAGGAGGCAGAAGGAGGAATTTCAGTGAGTTACTGTGGTTCCAAGGCTGGCTCTCACCCCTGGCCCAGCTGCAGCAGTGCTCAGGCTCACCTGGCCAGTGGGTCTCCAGCATTCCATGTCCGATGGCAGTGCCAGGGGGAAGTGGCCACAGCAGCTCTCCCACTTCAGGCTCGGGGGCAAAGGAGTCCCCATGGAGCCAAACACGTGGATTTAGGGCTTCCCATCACCTTCCACCCACTGCAGGGTGCAGCTGCTCTGCTGACCCCCCAGCTGGGCAGCTGCCATTCCCTCTGTGTAATGGGCAGGAGCAGCTCCACTTCTCCAGCATCCTCCCTCCCTGCTGCGGGGAAAAACCACTTCATATCCTCCCCCAGAAGCATCAGAGAGCACGTTCTCCAATGCCTCCTTGCACCCCTTCATCCGAGTGTCCCCAAAGTGCCACCTCTTCCCACCCCAACACAGCCCCACCAGCCCGACCACATCATTCCAAGAGACCCCCAGTGCCAAGCGAATCGTTCAGGAGAGATCTGGGCAATCCCTTTGACACCAACAGTATCTTGAGGTATAAGTGAGAGAAGATGCTTCACCTGCCAATTCTTGCTCACACACCTGGGATCCCCCTTCCTGGAGCTGGGTGTTCTCCCTGGGCTACGCAGGTGGGAATAAACAGGAATTTTCCAGCAGGAATCATCCACCAGCTGCAGGGAGATGCCTGCTGGTGCCAGACCTTGTCATCCCCTCAAGCCATCACCTCTGGACACGTTCCCCTCTTTGGTATGTAGAGCAAATCTCTGGAGAACTCCTGTGTGCCTGAACTATTCCACGTAAGGAATTGGATGCCGTGGGTTTTCTCTCCAGGCCGGGCAGGCGTGCAGCCACGGGAGCAAGGTGACAAGCCCTGCATCCCCAGGGAGTACAGGGAATGCTGCTTCCACTGATAGGACATTAAAGCAGAATGGACATTTCCACCCTGGAACACAAGTTCAGAAGCCCCAAAAGACCGGGAGAATGCAGATCCCTCGTTTCAGTGAGTGGCTCCAGCCAGCAGGAAGGTGGTGGCATGGGGTCGGTTCTGCTGTACGTTAGTGCAATGTCAGGCTGGACTCCCCGCTTGGTGCAGTGACTCCCCAGGATGTGACACTGTCCTTTGGTTTGCTTTGGGAATAACTCCAAGATAGCATTGAGATAAGCTAAGGTCTGTCTGGGATCTAAGGTCTGTCTGGGATCTGTACAGGTAAGGCAAGAGGCAGGACCTGCAGGGCTCACATGGTCCATGCGAACCTTTCCCGATGCTCAGGTCCTTTCAGGAGCCACAAAGCCACTTTGGTGAGCTTGCTCGGACACCGGGATGAGTTTGGAGGGGGAGAGGCTGCTGATGGCTCCAACAGCACTCCCAGGATCGGGACAGTCATGTGGGGAAGGAATTTTAAAAAGCCAAAAACACACAAGAAAAGGGTTTGCCACTTTCCCCTCTGGCTTCTTCCCACTGCAGACACACGGGGATAAGCAGGGACTGTAAACGACATTACAGGAAACAAACTGGGAAGAAAAAGAAAATCCAGGGCCCTTCTGAGCCATCAGAGGAAGAGCAACACTTGGAACATAAGGGAAAACATGGTTCTCCCCAGCAGAGCCCACTTTGTGAGCTCCGTGCTTCCGAGCGATGCGTGCCGGTGAGCACTGGGGCTTTGGGAATGGGGCATGAGATCCTGTGGCTTGGTCAGGACACCTGGGACAGCCCCAGCTCCAACCCTGCACTGGGGTGTAACACCTGTGACCCTGGCAGCTCCCCCTGCTCCACCATGGAGCAGGCAGCAAGCCCTAGTCCAGGTGGTGAATCACAGAGCAGCGAGGGGAGGACAGGGAAAAGACCAGGGAGAACAGGGGTCACCTCTTCCCCTGATGGAGCAATGCCTATCCAAGCATGGCACAAGGCCACTGCACCCAGGCAGCTCCCAAAGCTGTATTTTGAAGGAGCTCTCACCCTGGGAATCCTCAGTGTGTCCTGTGGGACCAAGGAGACTCTCCTGCGCTCTGCCAAGGACGTGGACTCAGTTCAGGGCCTGAGAACCACCGACTGTCCCAGCCACACTCAACCAACGCTGCACCAACACATCCCCCCTGCACTTCCCACCGTTTCCCCAGCCATGGCTCTGCACTGCTTCCTGGCTTTCATCCCCTGCAAACCCTCCCAACAGATGCAGCTCTACATACATATATAGATATAGATTTACTTATGCAAATCCCTATATCTATATACATATATTTATTTTTTACGTATATATTTTCATTTTATGCTTTTAACGAAGTGCTGTGCTTTCAGCTGCTGCCTCCCTCCGCGGGCTCCGCTCCTGGCACGCTCCTGAGTCCCAGGCTGGAGCGCTGGGCGCTCCCACCTGCAGCAGCACGAGGTGGGGAGAGTGCAGAGGTGTCCCAGGCCATGGTGCTGCCCATCCTGCCGCCCCGACGGAGGGCTGTGCTACTGCGGGTTCTTCAGGATGCGCCCGTGCCTGAAGTCGTAGACGTGACGACAGAGGAAAACCAGCTCGGGGTCCGTGTCCTCGGGCACCTTGCGGTGCAGAGGGGTGGAATACTCCTCTGAGGGAGGGACCATGATGGTTTTCCTGCCCGGGATCCCTTCGACTCGACGCTTTGCCAAGGCACAAAATCTGCAGGGCAATCACATTGAAGGAGTTATCAGAGAATCCTGGAATTATTTGGGTTGGAAGGGACCTTAAGGCCCATCCAGTCCCACCTCCTGCCACGGGCAGGGACACCTTCCACTAGGTTCCACCTTCTACTATCCCAGCCTGCTCCAAGCCCTGTCCAACCTGGCCTTGGACTCTGCCAGGGATCCAGGGGCAGCCACAGCCTCTCTGGGCAACCTGTGCCAGGGCCTCTGCACCCTCACAGGGAAGAATTTATTTCTAATATCCCATCTAACCCTGCCCCTTGGTAGTGTGAAGCCATTTCCCCTTGTCCTGGCACTCCAGGCCCTTGTACACAGTTATTCGCCATTTTCCTCTAGGCTCCCTTCAGGTACTGGAAGGGGCAATCAGGTCACTTTTCCTGGATGAATAATCCCTATTCTGTCAGCCTTTCCTTATAGGAGAGGTACTCCATCCAGATCAATCTGACAGCCTCCTCTGGACTCACTCCAACAGGTCCATGTCCTTCCTGTGCTGCAGACCATGACCCCATTCCCACTCCTGCTGCCTGTGTCCTGCTGGGAGATACAACTGTGGCTGCTGGAGGATAAGGGGAAGGGGAGGAATGTGAAGGAGGACAAAGCTTTGTCCAAGGAGAACTGCAGGAAGCAGCACAAGTTTGTATCTCCATACTGGTGGATATCATACAGCACCAAAGATGACAGCAATTAACCACCTTGTTTTTACTGCTTTGGCCTCATTTTTGTTAATTAGCCCCTAATAAAGATTCATGAACCAATGTCTAGGAAAACAAAGAATTCAGGATGCCTTCAGGGAACATCTCTCAAAGGTGACCTGACCCCAAAAAGCATGAAAAAATTCCTGCCAGCAGCTGCTCCAAAGGACTGAGGTGTTAGAAAGGAAAGGAACTGCTTTGATCCAAAGCTTGGGGATGGGAGGTTTTGTCTGGTTGCCTTATTTTGGTTTGTTATTGTTGGGGTTAGGTTGGGATGTTTTTGTTTGCTTGGGGTTTTTTGTTCTCAAAGGAAAGACCAAAATTCAGCTTCTAAAGAGTTTGTACACCAGTTTGTTTTTAGAAATTCCAAGAAAATTCCAAGAAATTTTAAAAATTCCAATTTTAGAAATTCCTGTTCCTTGGGCCAGGAACAGGCTGAAGAGGAGGTCTCAGGCATCCCCTCTGCGGCAGGGCTCCACAGACCACTAGATGCACCCAGCAAAACTGAAGAGATTGAAAGCATTGGTTTGCATTCTGGATCTGTGTCCATTCAATCCCTGTTCTCCTTCAGCCCTGCACATCCATCTCAGGATGGCAGGCTGGAATATGGATGCTGGGAAGCTCTTACTGACAAAGCTGCAGTTCAATCAGCAAGAGCTCAACCATAACAGTCCCAAGTCACTGCTCCAAAGGGTCCTCCTGCCAAAATCCCAGAATCTGGTGTCCAGCACAAGCACTGATGTGTAACAGCAGGTTTCTGGGTAGTCTGGCACCTGTGTCCTACAAGGGATGGATATATAGGATCTCTTCCTACCTCACTTAGATTTTAGCTCCAATTTCCATGTCTTCCTGCATTCCTGTTTCTGTCTTTCTTGAAACCACACGCAGTGGTACCAAGGTCATACAAGGATCAACATTTGGGAGCCCCTTGAGAAGAGCACAAGAGGCTGGGGAAGGGTTTGGAGCACCAGGAGCAGCTGAGGGAGCTGGGGGAAAGGAGGCTCATTAGGGACCTTCTCACTCTCTACAACTCCCTGACAGGAGGGTGCAGCCAGGGCAGGGCTGGGCTCTGCTCCTAGGGAACAAGGGACAGGTTGAGAAGAAATGGCCTCAAGTTGCACCAGGGGAAGTTTATGTGGGATATTGGAAAAAAATCCTTCAGGGAAAGGGTGGTCAGGCCTTGGAACAGGCTGCCCAGGGCAGTGGTGGAGTCACCGTCTCTGGAGGGATTTAAATGCCGTGTGGATGTGGTGCCTGGGGACATGGGTGGCCTTGGCAGTTCCAGGGGAACAGCTGGACTCGATGATCCTAAGGCTCTTTTCCAACCCCAACGATTCCATGACTCTATACAAACCAGCCATGTAATGGATCTGGAGTGGGAGAAGCCCCCAGCCTGCAGCAGAGCGAGTGTCACTGCCCCAGCTCCAGCCACACCACAGCCTGCAGGGCTGGGACAGCCGGCAGGGATGGAAATGGGCAGAGGGAGGTTTGGGAAGAGCAGCAGGTTCAGAGCTCCACCTACCTGCAGTACTCTGCGAAGGTCAGCACGTAGCACTTCTCCTCGATGCAGGCGACACTGTTCTCGTCCTGGTGCCGCGACGCAAAGATCTCATTCTGTGACAGGAGGGAGGGGACAGGTCACCCAGCTGGCCAGGAGCCAGGCAGGGCCAGCTGTGCACCCTCACCCATCCCCTCAACGTGGTCAGCATGCATGCCCACAGTGAACAGTTCCCACAGCCCAGGCTCCTGCCATGTGCTCTGTGCAACACAACTCTATCCTGCAACATGCCCTGACTCTCCAACCATTTGACCATGCCCAGCACACTTTGTGATGCCAAAAGTGCTCAAATCTCACATGAATTTCCACTGTCACAAAGCTCTTCAGCAGCAAGGCCATGGCTGACTGCAGCCCTTTCCTCCTGGATTCTCTAATCCATCTTTATTTCAAAACGTAAGGAATCCCTTCTTGTCCAATCACTTCCTCACCCCAATTCAATTAAAAAGGCTGGTTTAGTAAGAGAAGCGGCAACAGCCTTTTTCAGAATCATGGACTGGAATCCTGGAATGGTTTGTGTTGGAAGAGACCTTAAGGGTTATCTTGTTCCACCCTTGCCATGTGCAGGAACACCTTCCACTATCCCAGGCTGCTCCAAGGCCCATCCAACCTGGCCTTGAACACATCCAAGGAGGAGCAGCCACAGCCTCTCTTGGCAAACTTCTCTTCAATTTTTCCCAGAGTAATTTAGGGAATCTGGCTCTGCAGCAGGCAGGATTGGTTAGACACAGGGTAACCTGTGTCACTGTGAAGAATTTCTGGTATGGTTAGATGAGCAGAGATATCTCTGGGAACAAGGATGCCCTGAACAGGCATCATACGGAAGCATTCCCTGCAGGCTCCACTTCTGCTTTGCTGGAGGGGAAGACTCACAAAAAGGTGAACATTTGGGGACAGGGTTGATCAGGGACACTGGGAATGCCACACCTGCCTTCTGCACCTTGGGGTTCTGGTTTACTCCTGGAGTCAAAACTACCTGAGTCACTCTGGCAAGCCTGGCCCAGCCCTCAGCCCCAGCTCTCGTTTGTTGTAAGACCTGTATGATTAAATGGGTTTGCAAAAACATGGCTTAATTCCCCCTGGCATTCTCCCTGGACTGAAATGCAACTGGATACACTAACCTTTAATTTATAAAGTGCCACATTTTGGTTTAGAAACTCACCTGTGCCCTGCAATTCCCTGGCTGCTCCCAAGTCCTGCCCTCAAACCTCCCTCCCTCCCTTTTCATTGAAAAAGCAATAGAACTGAAGAAAGCACCAAGTATTTAAAACTGGGTTGAACACAGCAGGGAATTCTTCGTTCCCAGTTAAAACCAGCTTGTTCTGTCACCCAACACAAGCCCATGCAAAGCAGAGCAAGGCGTGAAGTCAGTGATTCACACGTTTTTCCTTTAAAAAGCAACTCCATTATCCTGGCATAGCATCCTCCAGTCAGACTTTAGTTCTCATCACAAATCTATCCAGGGCAAGAACGATGCATCCACATTTCTGCACAATACTAACACGTTTTTTGGAGTTTGAGAAGCAGATTAAGGGATTTATTAAAAGGCAGCACATGACACAGGCACTCCAGTTTCCTGCAAAATGGCAGCAGGAGCTTTTGCATCAAGCTCTGCAGTCTGGCAGGAATTAGAATATTCTTTTGGAAAGGTGTCAGATCTTGGTTCGGTATAAACTTGTTCTTCCTTACTCTTAAAGAAACATTCAAAATTACTTTCTATTTAATATGTGGATTTTTCTCAGATTAAAGGGAGAAACATCAACACTCAGCAGTTTCTGTTAGAGCCTCCATGTAAGGAACTCAGCAGCTTCAGTAAGAGCCCAGAGTTTCTCCACAGGACAATAAATCTGGGGGGAAAGCCCATCAATGGGACACCACCACTCAACACATCTGGCAACAGCTGCATCACAGCCAAGAGAGCTCCACTGCACTCAGCTTGAGGCCACCCAGGAATGCACAGAGATGCTCGAGGCAGTCCCCTCTTCCTGCAGGAGCACAGACAGCCCGGGATGCCCTAGCCCTGGATCTGGACTCACCTGGTGCATGCTGGGGTTGCGGCCTCCCTGAGTGTGCTCTGGTCTGTAATACCACAGGAGGCTCATCATCAGCTCCCCTGCAACCACACGGATTACAACAAGTCAAGCCTCAGTTTTCTCCAAGCGTTTTCCCACTCGTTCCCAGCTTCCTGCTGCTGCTCCATCCCCTTCATTCCCACAGCGCTCACGGAGAGGCAGCTGTGGCTGATAAATATTTCATGCTGAACTAGGTGTCCCTTTGTTACAGCAAGAAGCTGCACCGAGTCAGTCATGTTGCTTTTCCACTACAGCTTCGCCTCCTTCTACTCTGGTCACAACATCCCAAGGAAGTCAGGCACAAAAGACTCCCCAAAGATTCAAAAATCAAACGTTTCCACCTGAGAAAAGAATCCATTCAGCACACAAGCTGGAAAAGAGGCTCATCCAAAGGTGGGAACTTACAGCATTGATTCCCAGGTTCAGGGCAGAATTGCTGCTGCGCTGACAAAACCACAGTGGGCCTCACATACCTCGATTTATGTCTTATACATAGAGTTTTCTGAGCTCCTTTCCTCCTTTTTAAGCAAGATCTCTACTTTAAAGCATTTGGCTCCACCTCCTTGATTCAGGGATTGCCAGTCAGACACCAGACCTCACCACAAACCCCCACAACTCCCATCCCCAGCTCTACTGGGGTCCATCAGAGCTGCAGCAGAAGAGCCCTGTTGCCACCAGCTCCAAGCCCAGATGTTGGATTGAAGCACACAGCAGCTCCCCTGATGTTTGAGCAATGAAATAATACAGGAGAGGGCTGCTAAGATGGGCACTTGGCGAATATTCTGCGCTTTCACATCCAGGAAGATTTCCATTACCAGCCCCAGACGAGTGATTAAGGAGCATTTCAGCTCCTGGAACAATCCAAATGGAAGCCACGGCACCAATCTCCTCTCCATCACCCTGGTACCCTAACAGGGCGGCAGCTCTCCCGAGATCCATCCCCTCCCTGCTTCCAGCCTGCTCTGCCGAGCACACACAGACCCTCCCAGCACAGTACCTGTCTTGGGGTCCTCCCAGAGTGCAGAGATCTTGGCGACGTAGGGCATGGATTTCTTGCGGGGCCCTGATTTGAGGAGCACCGTGTCCCTCACCCGGATGATCTCCCCGTCCCTCTCCACAGCCTGGTAGCTCTTGCGCACGGCCGGCTCCGGCTCGTTCTGCACACACAGGAACCAAAACAGCCCAGTCAACAAGTGAAGGGAGACTTCATGGCTCTCCTCCGTAGCGCTGGCAGTGAGGAGCAGCTCACCAGGGGTACAGCACATCCCACAAAAGCCCCAGTTGCTGAAATTAATACTCTTATTTCAAGTTAAAACACACCCGCTCCTTCCACTCTGCATGCAAAACCATAACCTTCAGGAAAATCGCTTTTCCACCTGCCTGCCTGGAGGCCTGCTTTTCCTTCCCACTCAAAGGCACTGAAAACTAGGTGTGTTTTGAATGCTGTGTGTTTCTCTGACACAAACATTGTAAGAAAACCAATAAAACATGAAATATTTGACATGAGCAGAGCAGGGAGTGGCAGGGAGGCCATGGCACAAAGCTTTCCTTAGCAGGACTGCCAACAATTCCTTTGTACCCTCTGACAGTACAAAATTATCACTTTTGGGACTATGAATGGGGGGGGTTAGTTTGTTTCTGCTCTGAATTTCATTTCAGAATGCCTTAGCAGGATGGTTTAACCTCCTGCCAGATCTCCCAGGCAGGACTGGAAGCATCCTAAGGAGATTAACGCCTCGCTGCTCCTTTGGGGTGTGACAGCCTGAGGGATGGATGCACAAGGCCAGTCCCTGGCCTTGACAGGCTTCATTCTGGCACACCCCTTGGCACCTGGACACAATCCCAAAGGCTGAAGCTCCAAAACCTGCCCTGGCTGCTCAGAGCAGCAGCCTGAGGCTGTGCCACTGCACCAAGCAGCAGCACAGATCCTGCCTGGACCATGGCTCTCCTTCCTGCTGACATTTACTGCACATCAATGCCTTGTCCCACCTTCCCAGACACCACACAGGGCTCATTTCAAGCTCTTATGTTTAATAAGATGAAGGATACTGCCTTCTGCAATTGAAGTGGACTTGACTAGAGCTAATTGAATTCTCTGGCAGGAAATCTCCCATCTTACAGGAGCCAGTCTCTGTCCCTGAATGCAACAAATGGGAAAGTACAGACTGGAAATCCCTGGAGGAGAGACTGGCTGTGCCCCCATGTAAGTTACAAGAAAGGGGATTTTGGGTGCTAGAAAAATCCCATCTGGGAGCCAGAACATTGTCTGAGTCCTCTGTGCTCTGAGAGATCCCTGAGGGGCTACTGACACTGCCAATGAGAACCACCTTACGAGAGCAGCCTTTAGACCTGCCCCTGATAATTGAGGCTACAACCCTCATCTCAGACAGGTTTGCCCTACCCAGAAGAAAGCAGCTGGAGGATGATCCCTGTAGGATGGACTCCCACGTGCCTCAGGTGCCACCCTTGCACATGCCGGAGCCGGGAGGATCTGTCACCTTCCAGCTGAGGCCAGCACAGCAGCAGCAGGTTCTCCTCCCCTCCCAAACCACACCGTGCAAGGTGACACCAGCACAGGGAGGGAACAGAGCCAGCAGCACCTCCACTCCCATCGGAATTCCACCAAGAGGTTCCAGACAGCACCTAGTGACCATGTCCGGCCGGAACCAAGCCCCAGAACTCCCGAGCCTTCACGCCTGCAGGTGCACAAGGGGCTGTCCCCAGGGAGCCCCAGCACGCAGACAGACACCTACCACGACGTAGACAGCCTTCTCGCAGGCGGTGCCCACGGGGATCCAGCCGTTGGTGGCTCTGCGCCGGCTGATCCGCTGCTGCTTGGGGTGGGAATGGCCTCCTGCCGCTTTGCTGTTGGAGGCGTGCAGGCAGCCCGGAGTGTTCCGCAGCCCCGACTTGGAGCCGCTGGGAGGCTTGGAGCTCTGAGGACATTCTCGGGCCATGGTCTGAGGGTCAGAGTTGGGGGTCTGCAGGTGAGGAACGGGCTCTGCAGCCGGTGGCACGCTGGGCACGGGACATCCTGAGAGCGGGTGGGCAGGCGAGGCGGGGTGTCCTGCCACCGGGATTGTGAGGTTCAGCTGGTCCAGAGACTTGCAACCTTCTAAGGGAAGGGAAGAAATGAGTCAGGAATCTCATCTGTGACATAAAGCAACTACACGGCCAGGACTGTCCCACACCACAGCTGCTTCTCCCCAAAATCCCCTTTATTGCGTTACAGCAGTGAAGACTCTCCAGGTTGTAATTTCATTTTGCACTGTCACTGGATTGTAAAAAGCAAAGCCATTTCTGAGCCTGCGTGTTCCAGTGCTCTGCTGATGACACTGCACCACAACAAACCCATCTGAATCCCAAGTAACGCCAGCCAGGAATACATACGAGGCTGGCCAGTGTCCAAAGCAGTTCCAGTCTGTCAATATGTATAAAAGAAATAAAAGGCTTATCGAAACAATGGGAAGGATTAAATCACACTGCCAAAAGCAGCCAGCTTCTTTCAAAAAGCCAAATTCTACTAATCAGGGAAAATTGAGAAGATTCTCCAAATTAAATCCAGAAAGATGAAACAAGGTAGAACACAACTACAAGATGCTGCACCCTCAGCAAAACTGTGTCCCTGCAGCAGACACAGGAACATCAGCAGGTTGGAATTTGGCTGACGGTGCCTCTCAGAGCATCCCAGAACACCTTGCTCTGCTCAGGAGTCACAAACAAGCCTCAAGCCAGGATGATGGAAGAACCAGTTGTAATTACCCCCTATCAGCAGGAAGAGAGCATCCCATACAGTATGGGATGTATCCCTGCTCCCTAAACCTGAGAGTGTGCTTTTTGGGGTGACCAAACAGCTCCAGTCAGGCTCCACGAAATGCCTCAGACCAGAGCTTACAAATCTGAAGGGGAAATTTCATCTGAAGTCACCCAGCTCCAGCCAAGAAACTGCTGGGATCCCTTGCAGAGATGGGAAGTTATTCACTCCTGCCTCCCACTTCCCCCTCCCCTAAGGGGCTGCAATGAAGCCACCACGGAGCTGTGACTTCGAGGGATGCCACAGACCAACAACCATCAATCAATCAATCAATCAAATCAACTCAGAGCAGCAAATGCCACAGGAACCCCCCAGAGTGCCCGGACATCAGGATGCAGGCACTGGCAGGCACAGGACACATGGAGCAAGGAATCACCTCCCAGGTGTTTTGCTCACAAAAGCAGCTTTTAAGCTTGAGCTAGAGCAGGACGAAACTTCACAAAAATCTCTACTGAATGTCAGGGCCCTGGTGCAGAGCTGTTCTTGCTGGCACCCCTGGGACTCCTTCCTTGGTCACACACACTTTCAGCCTCTCCAACAGCACTGGAACTAAAGCAGCTCTCAGGGCCTGTCCCAGCTTATTCCCACCACTCTGCTTCTACACTGCCCACAACAATCGCCCAAGATCACAGCCCAGCCCCTGGATTTGTACCACACAGACACTGATATCCCCCTGTGAACACCTGGAAGACACCCAATCAGACAGATGTAATACACAGCATTCAGCACATCAAGCTGGGTTCCTCTCTGATGGGACCCTGCCACTTGCAGCCAAAGTGCTCCTTTAGTTCACTAAAAATACCCCACTCTTGGGAAGGAGAGTATTTCAGAGGTGCACAATTATATAAAAACCAATTCCTAAGCCCAAGTCTCTGTTAATATTCTCGGAGACCTCCTTATGCGCTTCAATCCATAAACCAAAATCTCCACAATTCCAGTGTTACAGGCTTTTCCAAGTTGCTCCCAGGAAGGAAATCACAGCAAGGGAGATCTCAGTGGCAGGGTGACACAGTAGCAAATACCTACTTCTGCAACTGGTGCTGCCCTTGCCAGTACCATGAGGAACCACTGAATCCACAGGGAGGGCTGTGCTCTGGAAAATACCACGTGTGCACCGCCTCCATCTTTCTGGCTGCACAAAATCAGAGGCACCAGCGTGCAAAAGCTGAGGAACAAAGTAGACTGGTATGACCTCGGGGCACTACACAGAAACTGTCAGGCAAGAACACACTGCTGAGCTGTTGTCTTGTGAGCACTCCACTTTCAAGAGCTCTGAAGCCACCAGCGAGCCCTGTCTGGCTGCTGCCGTAGGAAGCAGCACCATGACAGCAGGGATATTTCAGGAAAACAGAAATTACACTTCAACCAAATGCTCCTGAGTTTCAGCAGCTTCCTACAACGGAAGATGACAAAGCCTCACTTGAACCAAAACTCCATCTACCTACCTGAAAATCTGTTTTCAGTGGGCAAGTCACGCCAGCTCTTGGCTGGAACACGTGGTTAGCAGAAAGATCCCATGTCGGCACCCCCAGCAGCTGGGAAGCAGCCTCCTCTACAGACTGGCTATTTGCAGCACTGTCCAGCCTGATGGCTTTATACACAGAGCTGGTGTCTGGTAACCCACACACAACACTCCACTTTTAAATATTTAAAACGGCATTTTTCAACGGCAGAGGCAAAGCTCTGCGAGAAAGCAGGAAGTCTGAAAAGGAGGTGGGGACAGAGGAGAGCTGGGCAGGTTATGACTGTTTCTGTACTCTCTCATTCCAGTGCTTCACTGTCAGACACAGACAGAAAAGATGGGACCAAGAATTCCCAACCTAACAGTGCTCCTGGCACTTGGACCACCACAGTGGAAATTCTCTACGCAGCTCTGCAGCACTGATCCATGGAATCCAAAAAGCCTGCATGGCAGGCACCACGAGAGTCTAACAGCATAGGCAATGCCTGCTTCTCCACAGGCTCCGTGAGGATGCCTCAGCCCCCAAGTGAGGTTTTGGGATCGGAGGAGTAACTCATCCCCGTGCCGCCCGGAGTGGCAGAGAGGGACGGCGAGCAGAACTGAACCCTGCTTGTCCTACACAGATCAAAGCTCAGCCTTAGCTCCAGCACGACAAGCCGTGAGTCACCTTTTCGCTGCCCAAATCCTTTCACCGATTCTCTGCTGTGCACACCAACAAGACCTTTCAGTGGGAAAAACCCTCCAGGCTACAAACGGGGGAAGGGGAGGTGGAAGGCGGACTCCTTCCAAGCCGCAGCTTGGCTGCGGAGCCGAGAACTGCTCGCAGAGGGAAACCGCCTCCTGGCAAGCAGACTCCGCGCCGAGCCGCCCTCTTCTCCCGGGAACGCCGGCCGGGATTTGCGTGCACTTTGCACCTTACCTGCTGCAAAAGGCATTTTGTAGGGGTAGCTGCTCCGTCCTGCGTGCACGCTGCCGAGCCTGCCCTCCGGCACGTGCACCACGCCGCACACGCTGTAGCTGCTCACGGCCGCTCCCTCCCCGCAGCAGTACGGAGAGCTGCACCAGTGCAGGGGCTGGAAATGAGCCCCCGACGGCAAGGAACCGGGAGACACCAGGAGCCCCTCGCAGGTCGCAGCCTGCGACAGCTCGCTCTTGGGGTAAATGGAGCAGGGGGAGTAGCCACTGTATCCGCTTTGGCCATAATAAACATAAAACCCGTTCAACGGAGTCAGATCTGAGGATTCATAGAGACATCCACAATCCGTGTGATTCCCGGGCACAGGCAAGGGAGGGAACTGCTGCACGGGAAAGGAAGGCTGATGAAATTCCTGTTTGGGGGTTGGGGATTTCTCTCCGGGTCTTCCATACTCCGGCTTCATGGAAGCTTGTCCTCCCATGAGCAAAGGCAGTCTGTGGTAGAAGCCCTCCGTGCTGGCGTAGGAGCCAGACAGTGACTCGTAGGGGACAGGCTCTGTCGTCCCATAGAGCCTGGAAGAGTCCCGCTGCTCCCCTTTGCCAAACGTGCCCAGGCTCTGGCCTTGCCAGCTGTGCTGCCCATCCATTTTTAAGGCAGCCACTTCCTTCTTGGGTTTGACACAGTTCTTCCGACCGGCTTTGGCCCATTTGAGTGTAGATTTTGAACAGTGGTTCTCAGACTTGCCCTCTCCGTCCGATTTACTCCTCTGCTTCAGGGGTTGGTCTTTCTCGTGGGTCAGCTTCAGGAAGGCCACAGCGTTCAGGCTGGCCAGTCTCTTTGGGGTCGGATGGTAGGAGATGGCACCATCCTCCCTCTTTGCCCCATCATCAAAGACCTCGTCCAGCGAATGCTCGCAGCTATTGCATTTCTGACTAGGCTCATGCCGGTTCTTTCCTTTCCCTGCTTTCACAGCCGGTTTTTCCAGGGCAGGCCAGCTGTCACTGGCTTTGCCCTGCAAGCCCTTGAGGGTACAGTCCCCAGCAGCCTTCCCGGAGTCCCTGCGGAAGCGCCTGCTGGACAACAAGCCATCGTCCCGTTCGAACAGCAGGTTGTTCACTGCCTCCGCGTTCAGCGAGGCCAGCCGGCGCTTCCTGGGCTCCGAGGGAGCAGGATCAAGGTCCTGCTCAGGCCCTGGGTAAGTTCCTGTGCACTTCTCCCCAGATGACTCACTCTTGCCTGCTCCCACAGGCTGAACTTGTTCGGAGAACAAAGCAGGTCCCAAACCCTCCACCCAGCTGAGAAGGTGCTTTTTTTTACAGCTCGGGGTCTGTTTGGACAGAGAGCCAGCCTCATCCTCCAGCCTGGTGAGGAGCACCTTGCAGGTCTTTTTGCTCACTGAGGGGGGCAGCCGCCTCCGCAGCGGGTACGTCTTTCGCACTTCGCGCAAACTCTTGCTTTTGTTATTCCCCACAAACCCGCTGGGACACTTTGGAGCCTCCGAGGCATCTCCGTCCCGCTGCTCTGCGTCGGCCCTGTCCATCCTCCTGCTGCCTGTTGGCGACGAGGCCTGGCCAGCAGAACCAGCTGGATGTTTCAGAAGGAAAAGCTGTTTTTTCCGGGCATGCGTCATAGGATCAATGTCCAATCCTGGGAACGAACGGGAGAAAACATCTATTAATATCGCTGAGAGGGTCCCATCTCCTCACAAAGCACCAACTGCCAATTAGGAAATATTTGGGGAAGCTTGTTTCTATACAGCACCGTCTCTTTGGGTGATGGCCAGTTAAGCCAATTAAGAGACAGGATGCAATTAGATGTGGTTTAATATCAAGCCATGGAACACAGCAGTAATTAAAAGCAAGGCGGTGATGGCAAATGCCACAGCAGCTGGGGAGAGCCATATCTGAGAAGAGAGATGTTCACCCAGCTCCCTCTTACACTGATGCTGTTCCCAACACCTTACAAATTCCCATCAAATCTCCAAAATCTGAAGGCTAGTCCTGGGCAGAGAGCAGAAATAACCCCCAGTCTGTGACTGCCTGCATGTTGATACAGGCAGGCTGCTCCAGTGTCGTTTCCCAAGACAATTAGGCAAAAGAAAAACAAAAAGTCCACCTACTCAGGTGAAAAGAAAACTTGGGCTACTAAGTGGAGACCTGCCAACATTAATAAATTAAATACATGCAAATCCCTGTGCAGGCTGGAACCTGGCTGCCCACTGCTCCTGTTGCTCCCTGCAGCTGTGTTTTATAAAGGTTGTGGGCATTGAACACCAAATCATGATGGGCAGAAAGACCCTAAAGATATAGTCATAGGAGGAAAAAGAAGTCTGGGCTTCCTGAGTTATCCAGCACCCGATTTTTAATTAAGGAGTTTTGCAGTCTGAAGGAGCACACATTTGCACAAGAGGCTGTAGGTCCAAGGCTGAGAGAGGTTATGGCTGGTTGATACCAACCTATAGACATTAAAAATGTCAGTGTAAATGACTGAGAGTGGAATAGATTTAATTAAGTCTGTCTCTGAGCATCAGAAACAGCAGCAAAGGACAATTACTTGCATTTAATGGTATTTACAAAATAGTCAAATTCCATTTATTGGCAGCAAAGAGCTGATCTTTGTATCAGCATCCACCTAGGAGGGGTTTGCTCTTCCCTGCAATCAGGATTCAGGCTGGAACTCCCTTCAATTGACACTGGTCTGCCACTTTTGAGGCTTTTAATTAAAGCTCCTACTGCTTTGGCAGTGATTAGAACAAAGCTCCCGAATTACAAGAACTGTTCATTTGATATGGTTTAATCAAGCTGATAATTAGATTATCTATTTGAAATAAGCCCGATGTGTTTTAATTGCCTTACTTATATATGCATTAACTAAGGGAAATTCAGGAATTGAAACCCGCTGGGGTTTGCACGGTGCTTTGCTAGATGTCATGCTCTTGGCAATGTGTTTTGGGGTGACTGAGTCCTTGCACCCTATTAAACAGGATATATCCCACGGCTGGTGCCCCAACAGGAGAGCTCAGTGGGGAACAAATATTTATATATGTTCACATTTTTCTTATCAGAAAGTCAGGCTCTGGGAATTAGGAGGATCAAGTCAGACAGAATTCCCTCCAGAACTGGAATTCTTGCACACGAGGCTAAACTCACCACATGCAACCTCTGGAGTTTGGAAGAGGACTATATTTTTAAAAAATGGATCAGGCAGAGCAGGATTTGGCAGAGGCAGAGCAGGTATCCAGCAGAACTATGCCCTCTGAAGGACAGCTCTTCCCAGGCTACATGAACCACTGGTTTCCTTGCAACATTCATCCTATTTTGTACTGTCCCCACGGAGAGTCTGAGCCTCTGGCAGAGGTGAAAATCCCAAAATAAACCGCCATGGTTTGCCTTCAACTGAGCATCAGGCACCTTGTTGTCCTCAGGCTTCCATAGGCAAGAGCCTGACTTGGCCTGGCACCACACATCCTGGCGGGTTTGTGCCCAAATGAGTTGGGATATCTGCTAAAAACTGGGTGCTACAGGTGTGACTTTATTCATGCCACAGCTGCTCTAAAGTCAGGAAAAGGCTGGGAGAGACTGAGAGAAGGGGATTCAAGAGAATCGGGATTGTTCAGCCTGAAGAACCTTCGGTGTGACCTAACTGCCCCTTTCAGTAGCTGAAGTGACCTACAAGAAAGTTGGAGAGGAGCTTTGAACAAGGGGCTGGAGTGCCAGGATAAGGGGGAATGGCTCCACCCTGCCAGACAGCAGAGTTAGATGGGATACTAGCAATAAATTCTTCCCTGTGAGGGTGGGGAGGCCCTGGCACAGGGTGCCCAGAGAAGCTGTGGCTGCCCCTGGATCCCTGGCAGTGTCCAAGGCCAGGATGGACGGGGCTTGGGGCAGCCTGGGATAGTGGAAGGTGTCCCTGCCCATGGCAGGAGGTGGAACTGTTGGAACTTTAAGATCCCTTCTAACCCAAAGCATTCCAGGATTCTATGATTCATTGCCAGCACCTATGGAACAAAACCCATCCTCAGTATGCTGCACTACCCAGAGGTTTTTCCACACCTCCACAATCACCTGCACTGCATGGATTGCTTTGTGAGGGGATGTTCCTGCTCCCAGCTCACCTGGGATCCGGCGATCCCTCCTCTTCCCTCAGCACAGCACACAGAGACAGAGCTTTTGAACACTGCTCTAAACTCAGCTCTCTGACAGGCAAATGCATCATTCCTCAAAATCAGAGTCCTGCTGAGCTTGCTTCCAGCGAGTATTGTGCTCCTGCCAGCTGGGAAGGGAGAGTGGCAGAGCTCTTCATCCTTTCTCCACCTTTGTATCGCTTCACAAAGCAAAGCAAAGCTGCCTGTGCCCAGAAGTCTCCAAGGAAGCATGAGACAATGTGTAGAACTGAAAGTGAAGATACTTAAACCAGAACCACCCGTTTACTGCTCGTGGCTGAGGAACTGGATTAATGGTGAAAAGACAGTGAGATGTTACAAATTAACGTTCCAAGCAGCTCAGTCTATCCAGCTGCATCCAGAGCCCACCAAGCATTTTAAAGCTAGCTGGAATTGCTGCCTCCTTATCATGCAATCACAGAATGGTTTGGGTGGGAAGGGACCTTAAAGCTCATCCCATTCCACCCCCTGCCACTGGCAGGGACACCTTTCTGCTAGCCCAGGTTGCTCCAAGCCCTGTCCAACCTGGCCCTGAACACTTTCAGGGATGGGGCAGCCACAGTTCCTCTGGGCAACACTCCTCTGGCAACTCCTTCCTCAAACCAGACTAGATCTGAAAAACCATCTTGCCAGCTGCTGAACCCAAACCAGATCAGAATCAGGAAAAATTAAAACCACTTCTAGTTTCATGCTAGAATAAAACCATTACCCAAACAGCAAACTCAGGAGAGAGTTGATGCCTCATTAGCAGGAAAAGAAGCAAGTGTGATAACAGCTGCATGTTCTGTAATCACGCAGCTGCAGCATCTGTCTCTCCCTCTCCAGCACTTGATTGCAAGTGAAATTAGAAGAAACTAGTCTGGGACTACCCCTTCAAGCCCCATTTCCTCTCCAGAGCTTCACTTCGGAGACGCGCGCGTTCCAAGAGACGATGCCAAAAGCACAGAAATTAAAGCTTTTGAAGCTCCTAATCCATTTGGCACTTCAATAACACACAAAGAGTTACGACAACACCAATCCTCCTCTCCATGCACGGCACTGCTCCGATGACTCTCAGCCCCATCTACTTGAATCCTGTCTATCCATTTCCATTGGAACAGCTTATGCTGTGACAACAGCCCTACAACTGTGAGTATCTGGAGGATTGGCTCCTTTCTCCCTGCTGCTTTTGCAGGCGAGTAATTCCCGGTGCTCTAAGGAACATGCTGCATGGAAGAAGCCTTGCAGGAGCTCTGGGAAATCCGGATAAATCACAGCAGCATCAGGTATCCCAGGCTGAGTTCCTTGAATGCCACGCACGTCCTATCAGTGGAAACATTGCCTCCCTCTCAAACATTCACAAAATCTGTAGCTGTTGCAGGCTGCAGTTTTTCTTCTCAGGGTCCAGTCCTGATTTTTCTCCAGAGACCCACTGAAAGCGCCATCATCCATATGCTCTGGAGACAACTGTTTACACAGAGCTCATCAGGCTGCAGAAAGGGCTGGTTTCTCTCATTCATCAGCACAGCTCTGACCATTGTACCAGAGCAGGGTTAGAAGGAATTTTGGGAATAAATTCTTCCCTATGAGGGTGGGGAGGCCCTGGCACAGGGTGCCCAGAGAAGCTGTGGCTGCCCCTGGATCCCTGGCAGTGTCCAAGGCCAGGCTGGATGGGGTTTGGAGCAACCTGGAATAATGGAAGGTGTCCCTGCCCATGGCAGGGGGATGGACCTTTAAGATCCCTTCCAACTCAAACCATTCCAGAATTCTGTGATTCACTGCCAGCAGCTCCTGAAAGCCATGTGGACATACAGCCTTCACAGCTTCCAAAAGGCTTGTAAAAAGGGATGTGGGGCAACTCTGGCACAGCCAAGAGGATCTGTGGGAGCTGTTCTGGCTTGGGCTCTGCTCCACTCCCTGCTCCAGCACTCGTAATTATGCCCCCTGTTGCGAAAGCCTGAGTGTGCTCCAGCCACCCGGCTGGTAGCTTTGCAGCTCGTGTGTGGCTGTGATAAATCACAGACAACTGCAGTGAGAGCCTGGGGCTTCACACCCCGAGCACTCAATGTGCCCGAAAGCAGCGGCACAGGGAGAGAATCCCGCCAGGCACAACCCGGAGCCAGAGCTGGGAACATCCCTGAGGAGCTCCCCGGCTGATTCCTTGGGAAGGTCTGGCTCAGCCTGGGTTATCTGCTTTCAGATCTTGCCCAGTGGCAGTGCTCTGTCTGGGAAAGCCAAAATTACATTTCTCTGGCTGTTCTCACACTCTCCGCAGCCTCAGCAAGCAGTGTTCTCAGGGAAGAGGAAAGGGAAAAAAAAGGGGGGAAGAGGGGCAGAGAAAAGAAGGTGAAAAGAAATGGAGGGGGAAAAGGAGGGAGGGAAAAAGAGGGAAAGGAAAAGGAAAAGGAAAAAGAGGGGGAAAGGATGGTAAAAAAGTGGGGGGGAAAAGGGGAAAAAGGAGGGGGAATGGAGGGAAAAAAGAGAGGGGGGCGAAAAAAGGGGGTGGAATGGGAGAAGAGGGAAAATACCAGTGGAAGAATACAATGCACAAGTGTGGGGGAGAGTCAGAGGATGCTTCCTCAAAATCAGCAACAAGGCAGGTTGGTTAGATAACTAAGGCAATACCTGGAAAAGCACATTCCTTCTCGGAAAGGCAGGGGCTTTCCTTCCCCCTTACCCATGGTGAGAATCTGTGACACTGTGTCACATTGCCAGTGACAGGCTGCCAACGAGCAGAACTGGCAGAAAACGATGAAGTGAAAAACAAACCTGGGGATTGATAAGTGACCTCAGGGACATCAGGCACTAAATCCCGATCAAGTTTGGAGTCCCAAAGCTTTGGGGTCTGTACATATCTGCATTAAAGCAAACCTCAAGTTTCTGAAAGCAAAGCCTTCACTGCACACCCATGATCAACACTGGCAAAACCACTTCCCATGGCCTTGAAGAACTGCAGATTTCCACCCCAAGAGCTGTCACAAGCCTTTTGCTTGTGACCCTGACATAAAGCAGTGTTGTTCTGTGTGTCTCTGGGAAGCTCTGGTGCCTTTGACGCTGTTCACAGCCTTCCAAACCCCACTGAAAGTGGATCAGGTGGGGTCAGAGCTCAAGACACAATGGCACAGCCACAGTTTCATACTCACTCTCTGCAGAAGAGGTGCAAAAGCTGTGCTTACCCACAGACAAAGCCACCCTCACATCCCCAAACCTCCAAACCCACTCCAAAGCCAGGAAACACCAAAAGCAGAGACCAGGATTTGTTTCTGTCCCCTTCATTTGCTC
This sequence comes from Lichenostomus cassidix, assembly GCF_008360975.1. Taxonomy (NCBI): domain Eukaryota; kingdom Metazoa; phylum Chordata; class Aves; order Passeriformes; family Meliphagidae; genus Lichenostomus; species Lichenostomus cassidix. Next base: position 62,519,508 of record NC_139486.1, read on the forward strand.
AGAGATGGATAACACTACCAACCTTCCCTCTCTCAGAGGGGACATATTTTCTTTGCCTTTCAACAAATTAGGGAGGGATGCAGCAGGATGAGAAGGAAACTTGGAATTAATGGATTCTGCAGGGTGATAGAGCATATGGCAATTCTCAAACAGCACCCATCACTTGTGCTTCCCACAGGAGCCTCCCAGCTATAGCAGCAGCAGCAACACATGGAGAACCATGGATCAGCAGCCTCAAGCACACTGCTGCAAGGAAAGCCCAGGCAGGGCAGAGGAATTCCCTGCTATTTGCAGGTGAGCACAAGGATGTGAGGGTGGAAATGAGGCTGAGCTTGTCTCCAGGCTCACAATTTGATGGAAAGAGATGCTCTGACACTTGGCTTTTGCAGTGAACTAGTTACTAAGGTTTCCTTCTAATGAAGGCATTCAGAGGGCAGAGATCAGGCAAGAGGAACACGGGAAAGGGTGCAAGGTGCACACTGGACCACCTGGAAAAACGGGAAGGCTGAAGCTTACACAGATATTGCAATCCTGAAATACACCAGGGAACAGCAGCAGCAAGAAGGAAAGGGATTTTTTAGAAGAGCAGGTAGTGCCAGGATAAGGGGGAATGGCTTCACACTGCCAAAGGGCAGGGTTAGATGGGATATTGAGAATAAATTCTTCTCTGTGAGGGTGCTGAGGCCCTGGCACAGGCTGCCCAGAGAGGCTGTGGCTACCCCTGGATCCCTGGAAGTGTTCCAGACCAGGTTGGACTGGGCTTTTGGAGCAACCTGGGATAGTGGAAGGTGTTCCTGCCTATAGCAGGGTGTGGAATGAGATGATCCTTAAGGTCCCTTCCAACCCAAATAATTCTGGGATTCTGTGACTCTATAAAATACCAGATCTATTACATATCACCCATTTACATAGAATTGCCTGTTACAACTTTAAATAGGTTCTGTACAAAGCTGCCATGTGACAGCAGCGCCAACAACACCCTAAAACATGCCTATAAGTAGTTTGAAAAACCAAGTCAAAAATATTCCGGGACAGCTTTCGCAGTCATGTTTATAGAAGGAGCACAGGCTTTGCCAATCAAGGTTTAAAAAAAAAAAAAAAAATAACCCACACAAGCCCTGCTCATCTGATTTTTCATATATGCAAAATGCAAACTTGATTCCTTCATAGCAGAAGGCTGAGTCTGGTAAAATATCAATCATATGTCACTTTGCTCAGATAGCTCTGGCATCCTTCCTGTTCCACGGACAAAATGGAATAACAAATTATTCCCAAGGCTTTATTTTGAAGAACAAGGTGTAAGCTTTTTCTATAGTAAATATTAAAGCTCTTCTATATATTATAATCCCACCCTTCCACGACTGCTTTAGGAGCTTCCTTCAAGCTGCCAAGCTTCAATAATTCAAGCTGCGCCGTGATTCCGTGTTCTACACGTGCGGCTGCAAACTGCGCTGCCTGTGGGAATTTCAAGGGCAGGTGCATCCCTGCCAGCTCCTCTCCATGTCAGGGAGCTGTCACTGCCATCCTATCTCTGGATCCGGATTTCCCTTCTCCTCCCTCCGCTACGTCTCTCCCACAAAGGTCTCCATTCACTCTCTCCTGACTGCCAACTGTCAGCACGGCACCCTCAGCATCCAAAGACAACACGTTCCTACTCAACAAGCTCAGAGCTGGCTTTAGGGGAGAAAAAGGCAATGCAGGAAAATTCAGGGAAGGGGTAGGCATTCCTTCAATGTGACATTTAACTAAACGTTGTATTTAAACTTTTTTTTCCCTTTAAATAATTTTCATCGTATTTTCCCCACCTCAGTGTCCCTCGAAAGTGCCTGTGCCCCACCTCAGTGTCCAAATCCTTGTATGGATTCGAGTATGGACTCTAGGAATTACCATCTCTGAGAGGACGCAGAAGACAGCCTGAATTTGAAAACTTAACAGACATGCACGTTTATAACGTCAACTTATATTTACAGAAGCTTTAAACCCAAGCAGGCAAAACAAAACTCTGTTAAAGAGCAAGTTCATGTAGTATTTTCGAGGATTCTTGTGTTCTGACTCATCTCCACTTGAAATACACTGAGCAGAACTACCTCTTCAGACTAAAACTGCTACCTGAATTATTTTCAGTTCTAGAATAAGTACTTCAGACAGTATCATCTTGCATTTGGAAATACTTTTTGTTTCTCTATGGTTTTAAAAGCAGTAACACATCGCTGCACCCTCAGCTGGGTTACAAGCTGTCCATACAGCAGAACAGCTCCCTGGGATTTCCTCCATCAAAGGTTTTGATTCCTCTTTCTATTCAAAGTTTAACAGACATTTCAAAAGAAAACAGACTTTCTACTTCTTTATTCTCACTTTCTGATCATCACTCGAAACACCAGCGTTAACCCCAGGCATTCCCAGCTGAGGAAAAAGGTGACAGAGGACGACTTATGCTGAGCACTTTTCCATTTGAGAGTTTCAATCCCAATCCAGAACTCAAGTCAAAGAAAGACTTTACAGAACTCTTGCATTCCCATTGCAATCCCTAGAACCAAACCCTCTCCCTCCCTGATGCCCTGTAAACCACAGTGCAGCACTAATGCTGAGCAGAGCTTAAATTTGAAGCAAGCTTTGCTGGATTTGAACTAGAATCAGACAATCTAATTCTTCCCCGTGAGGGTGCTGAGGCCCTGGCACAGGATGCCCAGAGAAGCTGTAGCTGCCCCATCCCTGGAAGTGTCCAAGGCCAGGTTGGATGGGGCTTGGAGCAACCTGGGATAGCAGAAGGTGTCCCTGCCCATGGCAGGGAGTGGAAATGGATGAGCTTTAAGGTCCCTTTCAACACAAACCATTCTGGCATTCCATGAATCACGGAATAGTTTGGGAACTTCTGGAATAAAAGTCCATATGTGGCTTTAAAAGACACATTTTTTTTTCCTTCAAAAAACAGAGGGCCAATCACCACCACAAATACAGGTGTATATTTACACATCTTCTGGTGACATGGTTATAGCCAAGGCAGGACTGCCAAGCCCGCGTAAACTTGCTTTAAACCTCTCCCCCCTCTCATTAGTGACAGAGAAGGTATTTAAAAATCAGTAACTCACAAGGTAAGTGAAGAAGTTCCATTTAAAATTTCACAACTCAACTGTTTTCATGTATTAGGTCAGTCCTAGGAAATGCAGCACTGCTGAACAGTGCTGCAACTCCTGAGGCCTCCAAGGAGAATGAGTTCCTTAATCCCCAGGGTGTTAGCAGAGGAATCACTTAAATTTGGATCAAATTGAACCATTTAAGCTCAGGAAGCAGAGGGACTTGGTGTTGCCAAAGGTCCTGAGCAGAGCTGGAGGAGCATTTCTAGGGACCAGCAGCTGGCACAGATCAGAAACGTGGGGAGAGAAAACTCAAGCAGGAGCTGGATGTTGTTCCATGTTAAAATCCCAGGAACCACAAGGCAAACACAGGCAATTTAGCCACTCTAGCCAAGGAGAAGTGCAGCTCGCTGAACGCTGTTTCTGTGAGAGGCTGTTTAACTCCCACCAGGAGCTGCCCCAGCTCTTCCATCCCTTAGCCACATCGTTAGAGGTGCATTAAACACACACCTTCGCTTGTGCCCCGGTTTGATCAGTCAAGGCAACAAACACCACCTTTAAATAGACTGCAGAGGGTTTGCAGCCCGTGCTGGGAGTGATCTGGTTTATATGGACTCGTCGAGGTGCATTTATTGACCCACACGCTGCTTGGCCATTCAGAAAGGCAGCAATTAAACACACTCAGCTCTCCAGGACAGGACCAGCATGAGGCTTTTCCAATAAGGTGGGCCATATAAACACCATCACACCAAAATATTACTTGGATTTCACTGCATCTTGCACAGCCAAGAGGAAAAACAGACTAAAGAGCATCAGGGATGGTTAAGAACAGTGATTAAGTCACACCCTTGGTCCCAAGAGCTCTGGGTTGAATCCTGGAGGGGGGTGTTGAACACCCCTATTCTCCCACCAGTGCAGGTCACCATGGAGCCAGTGGGAACTCCAGAGGATAAACCATCAGCTCTCTGGCAAAGGAGCCTAATTACAGCTTCCTCTTGGGAACCACAAAGCTTTTAGACAGTGCAGCCCAGTTTTATGGAAATGCCACAGGTGCCTCTGACTGGATTTTCAGGAAGGTCCCCTGAAGTCAGGCTGTGGCTTCAACACATCCAGGTGTGCTGAGTAGCGGGGAGAAGAGTCGTACAAATGCTACACAAGCTGTTCTCCCAAATGATGCTCTGATACTGCAAAAACATCCCCCCATGTGCTTCCTCCAGTCTCAAGGAGAATATTCGTGATAGGGAAGAAAACAGCAAAACTTTTGAGGAACTCCCAGCACTGACAAGTGGAGAAATGAAAACATAATCAGAATTAACCCCTTCATTATCAGCTACAGGATTTGACAACATTGACTGCACACTGAGGTGTTCAACACAAGGATCAGAGGGATGGGGTAGGGAAAACTGCCCTCATCCATCCCAGCCACTGGCACAGGAGCACGAGGATAAAAGATGCACACAGTTCAGGGCGACAGCCTCCAAGGAGTGGGGTACAAGCAGACAACATGTGAAGCCAGACCACGGGAAATGCAAGTGGAGAGGTGATCCCAGAGGGATTGCTGAGCTGCACGAGCTGCCAGCTGAAGCAGAGCCAAAGTGGCAGCGGGTGATGCTTGCAGATACCAGCCGAACGTTGGGTGAAGTGGTAGGAAGTTTCCAGGAGCTGCTGGAAGATCCAAGCAAGCTGCAGCAAGCTCTGCTTTCCCAGCAAGGAAGGGTAAACAGCTGATAAGGAGGAATGTGCTACAAAGCCCCCCCGAGCAGCCTGAACCCCTCTGCTATCCCACAGCTCTGCCCAAGGACGACTGCCAGTGCCCGTGCCCAGCATACACCTCCCCAAAGGGAGTTTTGATGCCAGCAGTCCAAATCTCAGGAGATTTGATCCAAAGAGGATCTGATGCTGGACAACAGCTGCAAAGAGCTCTGAGCTGAGGGGCTTCTGCCTCAGATTGCAATTACAGTGCACAAGGAAAGATGTATCCACACAGGATATCCCCAGACACCAGCATTTCAGTTCCAGCTATTTGTCACAGTAAAACATTTTAAGGCAGCAGCATTCCTCAAACTAAAATGACAGGTAATATCCCATTTCAGAACTCCAACGCTAGCTCCTCACTCTTCATTTCAATAACCAAGATATACATTTTATTTAACAGCTGTATTAACAAATAGAAACACACTTTACTCCAGAAACCCAGGCAGACTTACAGCCCTGCCTTCTGCAGGATTTAAACTCTCAATTCAAGATGAATTCCTGGAAACGGCGGGGGGAGAATTCTCATTTCTCTGAACAGAAACCAAGAACAAAGTCTGTGTTTGAGTCTCCAGCTCTGCTGCTTCCCACCCTGCTTACAACTTTGCCACACACATGGGAGCACCGGCAGAGCCAAGAGACACTTCCCAGAGGATGCCCCAACTTCTCTCAGGTCTCTGCTGTGGTCGACATGGGGGCTGCAAAGGGAACAGACCCAAAAAGAACTCTGGGGCCTCCTGCCCACTGTCACCTCACAGATTTCGTCCCATGCCTCTGCTCAAACTTGGGTGTGCCTAGAAGTTCTCTCACCTAGGGTGAAGGATATGCCCTCGGGGAGCTGCAGCAGCTGATCAAAGGGATCAGGAGCAAATATGCCAATATTCACTGGCTTTCCTGCTCTCCAGGCAATGCCTGTCACTGTTACTGCCCTCCAAACACAAGTACACCAATATGCAGCATTAAGGTGTCTTATCCTGGAGCGATTTGGGTTGGCAGGGACCTTTACAATCATCCCATTCCAATCCCCATGGGCAGGGACACCTTCCACTAGCCCAGGCTGCCCCAAGCCCCGTCTAACCTGGCTCTTTTAACATGATCATGAACTGATCTTAAATTTATCTAAATGCTTTCCATTTATATTTTCGTGGGGGACTAAATATGCATATAAAGCCTCCTTTGGGTCCATTCACAGCTTGTTTTGTTCAGCTGAGGGCTGGATAGGTTTTTATAAGGCTGCATGAGCTTTCCAGCCTGACAGAAAGAAATTTAGGCCCTCACCACCCAAGCCCATGATTTCAAGCATTGGAAATGCCTGCCCAGGACAGTGGTGGAATCCCCACCCCCAGAAGTGTTTTAGGAATGACTGGATGGGGCACTCCATGCTCTGGTCTGGTTGACAAGGTAGTGATCAGCCACAGGTTGAACTCGATGATCTTGGAGGTCTTTTCTAATCTAAATGATTCTGGGATCTACATAAGAAAGTGCAGAGCTCTATGAGCTGGACTGAAGCCTCATGGAAGCACCTGAAGCCACTTTCCTCTTTTATTTTTAAATTCACTATGTTTGTTTTATGCACAAGACAGGCTGCTCCAAGTGCAACCATCCGACTCTCAAGGCCTCCAGACACTGCTCTACGTAGGGTTATTACAGTGAACTGAGGTTTAATGATATTTAAATAGTGAAAAGTCAAAGAGCCGCTGCTGCGCTCGCCTCCCTGCCCCTCCACAATCCATCTCTCCCCACTGCCTCCCATGGTTTCCTTGGAAACATATGTAAGCTTAAATTGGATTGACATTCACTTAGTGGACAGATGGAGTTTGGAACAGCCCCACGCCTGAAATTCAAGGCCGAGCCTTGGGATGTGTCACGTTATCAACACAAAAAACACCCCGCGAGCTTTGTGGGAAGGGTAAGGATCACCTAATTATTCAGTAACGAGCTCTGAGGTGGCATCTCAGGAAGGTCAGCGCTCACCCATTGTTCCTGATGAAAGCAGCAGGCTGAGCACGCGACCAGTTTTGTTGGGAGGGAAGGATTTAATTTTTGTTAAGCACTGAGAAAACAGGGGAGTTCTTAAGCTCATTAGTGGTTTCAGGCAGGAGAAGTGCTGCAGATCACATGAGGGCTGAGCACAGACAGTGATGCTCCATCCACACTGTAATTAAGCCACTTGCATCCAAAACTTCATCCCTAGGCTGAAGTTATTCCTGGTAACTGATGCTGACCCATGGACACTGATGGGGACAGGGGTTGTATAGCTCCTTTACAGCCCCAGAGGTGTCAGGACTGCACTTTCAGCAAAGCTGGCAATTCATTCTCAAATGGGAATTACTTCCTGCATCCTCTTCCAATATATAGGGAAGAAATGAAAATGGCTTTTTCTTTTTTTCCCCCGAAGGTTGGCTAAACCGTGCCAGTGCTTCCCACTCACACTGTCTGTCCTAACAGGACTGGAAAGGATCCACCTCTTTCCAACCCAAACACAATGAGGACAGTAGAAATCCCAAATAACTACATCCCTAGAGATCCCTGATGAAATCCAGCACCTAGAAAGGACAAGATGACAGAGTTCTTGGGAAGGAAAAGGGGGGCAGCCAGCAGACATTGCATATTGCCCCTCACTAGGTGCTCTGCCCACCACATTTGGTTACTGCAGAGGCCACCTCCAGGTAATCACCACCTCCAGGAATTAGGGCCATATCAGACAGTCAGAGTTACCAAGTAATTTTTAAGGAGTAAATTCCCAAAATGCCCGGTTCACTTCTGTTGCCTGTGCCATTTGCAGAAACCTAAGGAATTCCTGGGTTGGGATTTACCTGTCCAAGTCAGGATTTCCATACCTGTCCTGCCACCTGGCGTTTAGCCAGGATTTTAAGAAAATCTCTTTTTTCTCTGTCTACACGTGATTATAGCTGTCAAATCCTTTTCCTTTGCTGTCCTGCTCACCTTGGAGAGAGCTGTGCTGTCTCTTTACTCTGAGCCACCTCCAACCTTGAATCCTTCCACTGACTTTGGCTGAGCTAACAAAGGAACAAACCAAAACATGCCTCTTGCCTCTGTTCCTTAGCAGGTTTTATTAATCAAAAATAAACCTCCTGCTGCCCACTATTTCCCTCCACAAGTCTGCACTTTCCTGCTCCTTCCAAACCTTCCGTATTTATCAGTCTGTGATTATTGCAGCTTAATCCTCACTGCCTGCATTCCCCCCGGTGCCTCTCCATCCTCCCTCCGCAGAGACCCTGATGCTCCTCTCCAACCCGCCTCCAATCCTGCTCTTTTTTTACGGAATTCCCAACCCTGAGCCAGCCACAACGCGCTGAACCTGCCAAGTGCCCTGACGGAGCGAGCGATCCCGAAGGGATTTCAGGGATGCGGACCTTGATCCATTTCCAGCTAAGACGCTGGTTAGTTTAACCAACTTGCCTGGCAAGGATGCGAGAGCTGGGAGTGTGAGGATCCGCCTGCAGCCGCTCGGCCGCTCTCCCCGCGGCGCCTGCTCCCTGCTGCCTCCCAAACTCAGCTCAGCCACCCTCCCCTCGCATCCCGCAACTCCCCATTTCCCTCCCGCGCTGTCAGCTTGAGCCCATTCCAGGTATTCCGCAGGCGCTCGGAGACACAATGAAGACGAGCGCCGGATAATGCCGTGCTGCGGGAAGGCTGGCTGAAGCTCCTGATTCTCCCTGCTTCCCACAGGCCACAGGCAGGAACAATAGAAGGCCGGGCACGGTGTAAGTAGGAAGCAATGCCTGGGATCTCGATGCTTCCCTAGCACTGGGATTTTATTTCAAGGATGATAATTCAGACGCTGAAAAATCAGCTGCCAGCAAAGCGGTTTTATTCCAGTCAATGGGAGGAAAATGCCTGCTTTTTATTTCTAAGAGCCTCGTAAATAATTTGAAATATTGAGACACAGGCAGCCTCTAAAAGCCAAGATCTTTCACTTAAAAAAAATAAAAATCAAGGCTGCTGAGCTGTAGAGTTTCAAAGCCGAGTGTGAGAAAGCCCTTCAAAAACTGCCAGAAGAACAATGGGTGCCAGCGAGCGCTCCTGTGATGTGCCTTACAAAGGGGGAAAACCTAAAAATCATAATTTTCTTTAGTCATACCTTTGTTTAGGAGAACTGGGACACGAGGAACGCAGCACCGCCAGCTCTGAGCCCAAGCATCATCTTATTCCTGAGCACCACACGTTTAGCACAAATCCCACCTGCTCCACGTGCCTTTTCCTGGAGCGCTTCCATCCACAACAGGGCAGTGCCCAGGGAATACAGCAGGAGAAAAACCCCAGCTGGGCTGCATCCCCCTTCTCAGGGCAGGGGAAGGAAGGAGCCACAAGGGACATGGATCCCAGCATCACCGTGCCGGCTGTACCATCCCATGGGATGGTCTGACACCCTGCCGATGCCACCAGCCTCCTGTCACGGTGCCCGGCTGCCCGTGTGACAGCAAACACCCCTCCAAACCCTGCCTCCGAAAGCACTGGGGATTTTAAACGGCGAACGAAGGAGAATGACAAACCGAGGGATTCCAAGCAGCCCTCAGACGTGCTCCAACCAAACACCTCTACTGAAAAGGCACCTCTAATCCAAGCCAGAGCTGCTGAAAGAGGTGATAAAAGCAGCATTCCCGGCCGCGCCACGTGGGGAAAGCGCAGCGGCACGGCCCTGGGCAGCCGTGCTCCCGGGGAGTGACACACATTCCCTCCCCGTTTAATGGTGTTTATTTAGCTGCACGCCACCGGCACGGCTCACAGCCCAGCGGGGACTGCCCGCTGCCACCGGGCAAGCAGGGTGTCACACTGCTCATCCCCACTTTGCTTCATTTAAGGAAAGGCACATTCATGCCTTTCCTCATCACCACGCAGCAAGAACCCAGCGCTGCCAAATGTGAACATCATTCACAAATCAGGGAGAAATCAAGAGCATCCCTTGAATTATTTCTGACCCATGTGGAGTTAATAAACACCCACCCCCTATGGAAGATGTCCTGAAATTTAATGTATATCATTAATTAGCAGATCGAAGGGAAAACAACAGCCCCCCAGAGCAGCCATCCTCATTTTCAGCTACTTTTTCCCCACTGAGGGGCTTCCGCTATGTTTTAACTCAAATTGTTCCTTGGAAATTATACAACTGTATTTTGAGAGAGCAGAGATTTCACAAAGAGGTTCAGGTTCAGTTGCCTCAGCTGACTGCACTTCTTATATCTTGCCAACTCTCCATACTCTGATTTTACAGGGGTTTCACCCACATGGCCAGAGAAAACAATAACATGGAACAGATCAATTAAACTCCAATGGCACAAATATTGACAGAGCCAGAGAACAGGGGCCAAATGAATTGGTTTTAAATCAGATTTATATTTATTTTTCTTAATGATACCCTTGGTTTATCTCTTTAATAACATCAGTCCCTCATTTCACTTTATGGCATGATAAAGTCTTCCAGTGTCTTGTTCTTTTAATGGAAGACGGTTTTTTTATTCACATGAAATATTACTGTGACTCTACTTTATTCTACTTAGTTTATAATAAAGCTTCATGCTAAAACATCAAATCCAGGAGAAAGTTATGGCATTGTCCCATACAATCTCGTTTCTTTCTCTCTTTTAAGAAATAAACTCAGTAGTATTAAATTTAAGTGTGTTTTCCTCACTTCAAGGATACCAGGTACCAGTACAAGTGTGAAAGCATAAAGAGTTGAATCGTGATGGTCTTCTCACAGGTAACTCATTCACTCAGAGCAACAATCCAGCCATGAGTTTCAGTATTTTCTGCCATTAAATTCATGTCTTGGGTCCCAATAAAAGAACATCTGCCATGCTGGACAGCTGTGAGCATTGCTGAAGGACCCAAAGCCTCCAGTCCTCGTGAAGAAACACAAGGCACAATTCCTACTGAACATCCTCCACAAAACATCCCCTTTTCTTCCCTTTAAACACCGTCTGCATCCAGAACTGCAACGTCTTCCAGCCTTCCCACGTGGAGAAACAGCTGAAGACAGTCCAAATCTGCAGCTGGGAACATAACCAGCTCACCTAAGAGCTGCTGGAAACAGGCACACAAATCCATGGTGAATTCAAGCAGGAGAGCAAACTAGAGGGACAGAGCCCTCGGATGGGGAAATCCCCCGGGATGGCAGCACATCCCTCTCTGTCACAGCCCAACCACCCCAGCCCCTGCCAGCTCACTGCTTCTGTTTGAAGCTATTCCCAGGTTTATGACCTCTTTGGTGCACCTTTTAAAAATTTTTTTTTTAATTTCCCAGTCATCTGAAACGCTGCTTCATTTATTATTAACAAGATGAGAGTTGTGACTTAGTTCGGCTGGTTGGGCGCGACGGCGGGATTGTTCTGCCACTGCTTCCACGACGTGTATCCCTGTGGTTACGTGGAAATCCCTCCTGATGTCCCAGTGGGGACAACCAACTGGGAGATGGGGCAAAAAACACCCCGCACAACTCCTTTTGGATGTGGTATGTGCACATCTGAGCACACCTTCCTGTTTTTGCAGAGCCAGATCTCATCATTCATTCATTTGCTCGCCATCTGAACGCGATGCCAAGCAGCGAGCGCGCCTTTGCCTACCATTCCTAATTATTTTTCAATTGTTTACTTTGGACAGATTTGCTGCTAAGGGCTTATTTTCAGTGCTGCAGCAGCATTAGGAAAGCTCTCGCTGAAGGGTGGATTTCCCCCCAAATCACAGCCAGGCGCTCCCTAAATTGGATCTCCACAGACGGGACCAGCAGATGTGTCCCACAAAACAGCAATTGACACCACCACAGCAAACAAAATTAACCTGCATCACCTAAAACACAACAAGTTCCACCTCAAAAGGAGGAAGAACTTTCCATTGAGGGTGGCAGAGCACTGGAAAAGCTGCTCAGGCTGTTGCCCTCTCTGGAGACATTCCAAACCCACCTGGACACGCTCCTGTGTCACCTGCTCTAGGTGGGGATGGTCTCCAGAGGCTCTTCCAACTGTCCTGTGATATTGGTTAAAAAGCCAAATAAACACTAAGGCTTCCAGAGCAGAGACAGAAAGGTGATGCAGACAAACTGGCAAGAAGGACAGAGCACCGACATTTAACTGAATCATTCAGTTGGATGAGAACACGTCAGTGGCCTCCAAAACAACATTTCTGCCTCAAGGGTGTGACTGTTTTTCCCCCAAACCCCACATTTCTAAGCTGCATTTTATTGTTGTGTGCAACTGCAATCATCAAGCCCCGGCAAACAAAGCATCCAGAAAGGATCCACTTGTGCAAAGTTCAGGGAATTATTTCTCCCCATAGGCTTGGTGTTTTCCAGCTGATTTTACACCTATCAGTAGTGCTATACTTTCCTGCTCTGCCCGAGAAGAGCAGTTGGAAATGCTGCACTGAGCTCATGAGGAAAACAAACAGAATTCAGTGTTTAAATCCAAAACATCCCAGTAAATCACACTAACACACGATTTCCTATTGCCAGCAAACATTTTAGACAGTTCCAGCTAAAGCTCGGGAACAATTCAGGTAGCCAGGACATGACAAACGTGAAGGATGGCTCGGGATGAATATGTGAGCAGGATATTCCTGCTAAAGCCATCAGCAGCGTGCTGGTATTTAAATAACATTAAGATTTCAAAAGCATCAGTCTATCACGCAGTTCATGTCACTCTTTCTCACAGCCATGAGGACCAGAAACCTCAAACTGAGCCCTCCAGAACAGCACAGAGCCCCTCAGCGTGGAGCAAGCACTCGCTAATTGTGGCAAACTGATGGACAGATCAATTAACCAGGCAAGCAAAAGCCCGGCAAAGCCTCTCGCTTTGAGGTTCGCCTGCTCCTGACAATGATGACTTCAGATGGAGAGCGAGCACGAGGGGCAGCTGGATTCTTTAAAACAAAACACAACCAGAACCTCTTTCAGATAAGCATTTCGTGGAAAGACAGAGGGGAAGGGGAGAGGCAAACAGAATAGATCCCAAATGCTCGTATTTGTCAAGTTTTCATGGCTGCTCTTGTGAAAGAGAGGGGGTGCCTGTGTCTCCCTGTGCCCGGGCAGGGAAAGGGACATCGGGGTGTGGGTATGCCCGTGCTGGGGCTGGCTGTCGAGCAGGAGCCCGGGGAGCACTTGCTAGTCTTCCCGAGATCTGCCCAGTCACATGTACTGGCTCCTGCGCCTTGTAGAAGCAGCTGGAAAAGAGGGAGCCAGCGGAGCTGCCTCCATTAGGAGCCACCGCTACACAAAAGGAGAAGAGGAAACAAGCCGTCGGCCACCGGAGCAGCCGGCAGGAAAAGAGAGATGTCCACAGCCACGGGGAGCGCACCGCAAGTGGGGATAATCACGATGGAAATGAAAACTGCTCTGCTGTCCCCCAAAGAGGCTGGATGGCACCTGCCTGTCAGGGACACGGGGCTCGCAGCCCGCCCGGCATCACATCCCGCACACCATCGGCAACTCGACGGGCTCAGCCGCTCTAGCCTCAGGCGAGGGGCTTATCTCCCCGCTCGGAGCCCCAAAACACCAACCCAGCCAGCCCGTCCTGTGCCAACTCCCGGCCGGGCAGCGCCGGTTCCGCTCCGGGATCCGGAGGGGCCGAGGACAGCGGCGGCTTTCGCCGGGAATCGCCCCCGATCCGGCGATGCCGAGGCGAGCGGCCCCGGGGGCAAGGAGCCCCGCAACTCTCCCGGGCCCTCCCGCCCGGCCCGGCGCCGCCGCCTTTGTGCTGCCCGAGCGGCCGGGGCGGAGGAGCCCGGGGGGTTCGGCGGGGCCGAGCCGGCCTCGCACCGGTGGGACCGCGCGGGGTAACGGCTGCCCGGCTCGGCCCGGCCCACCCGCCGCCGAGCCCGCCGTGCCCTGCCGGCGCTCCCCTGCCGCCGCCGCCGCCGCCGCCGCGGGAAGTTCCCGGTGGCCCCGCGTACCCCCAGCCCCCCCAAACCCCGGGCGGCGGCACCTGCTCCCGGCCCGGCGGAGTTCCCGGGGGCGGAGGGGCGAGGCGGAGCCGCGGAGACCGCGTGCGGACTCACCGGGAGGCTGCCGCAGGCCCCGGGGGGGAGAAATCCAGCGGCGGGAGCACCGCGAGTCCCGAGCTCCGCGCTGCTGCTGCGTCAGCGCCGCCGCCTCCTCGGCTGCGGGATGGGGACGAAGCGCCACCGCCGCCGCCCGCCCCTGGCCGCGGGGCGTCGCGGAGCGGGCGGGCGGAGGCCGGAGCGGGCGGCGGAGGGGCCGGGAGGGGGCGGAGGAGGGACCGGAGGAGGGACCGGAGGAGGGACCGGGGGCGCCGCCGCCGCCGCCGCCGCGAACTCCCCGCAAGCCGCGAGCGCCTCCGGCCTCCTTCCTGCTTCCTCGTCCGCAGCCAATCGCCGCGCGCCGCCCGCCGCTCGCCCCGCCGCGCCGGCCAATCAGGGCCGCCAATCCCCGCCGCCGCCGGCCAATCGCCGCCGCGCCCGCCCCCGCCCCGAGCCCCCCTCGGCGCCCCCCCACTCCCCTCACGGAGCCCCTGGCGCCGCCGACCCCCCGCCCGGGGCGCGGGATAACCGGGATGGCCGGGAAAGCCGGGATAGCCGCCCCGCCGGGACACCGGGGCAGCCCCCGATGGCCGCGGTTCGCTCCCAGGACGGGGGCGTGAGGCGGCCCCGCGCGCCTGTCAGGGATCCTCCCCGCGGGTCCCTCCGAGGCGCACGGGATGCCCTCACACCCCCCGGCTGTGCCCGGAGCGTCCCGGGGGCAGCTGCCCTCCGCCCGAGCCCTGCATCCGAACTCTGCCAAAGTTGGAAGCCCCAGGGGTCTGGCGGGAGCTCCGCTGAGAGCTGCCAGGGAGGAGAGGCACAGGGCAGAGGGGTTTGAGCGCCCGTCGCTCCCACCCCGAGATGGGCACTGGAAAGGCCAGCGACCCCCCTGTGTGCGGTGGCTGCCCCGAGCAGCCCTGTGAGTCGGCACCGGGGGAATATCCCGTTGCATTTTAGGGGAAAAAGGCCAACGGGGAATACTCAGGTGTCCCAGAGCTTCCCCACAGAGCCTGTCCTCACTGGGACACTCAGGTGTCCATGGTTTCCACGGTCTTACCAACAGGTGAGACATGGCAGCAATGAGAACATCTGGAAAACTCCATATTTTCCTCAAAAAAATGGGTTTAAAGCCCTAAACCAGACCCAATAAGCCTTGGAAATTATTTAATCAGTATCTTTGGCAGTAGCACGGTCCCCATCACTGAAGCCCCTCCACCAGTTGCAGAATGGGGTTTTTCCATAGAATTATGGACTCTCCTGAGTTGGATCCACAGGAATTGAGCATCACTCCTAGTCCTGCACAGGACAGCCCCAAAATCCTACCGTGTGCCCGAGAGCATTGTCCAAACACTTCTTGAGCTCTGTCAGGCTTGGAGCTGTGACTGCTTCCCTGGGGAGTCTGTTCCAGTGCCAAATTTGTCCTATTTCTTTTAAACTTGGGAAACTGCTGGGAAGGAAGCAGCACATGGAACAAGCAACCCATGGGGCTCCTGGAGATAAATACACACACAATGAGGGCGAGACCCTGATGGTCTGCTTGAAATTCAACTCAACTGCAGGAGACCCAGGAGCTTGAAATACTTCCTGCCTTGTTCCGGTGGTCCACAGGGATCTTGCAAATATGAGCAGGATTAAGCACTGGTATGATTTTTGCAGGATCCAGATGTTATGCAGGAGAAGATTGCAGGAAAATTCAGCTATTTGGAGACACTAATTCCTGAAACTAAGGTCATTGGTGATAGAGCAGGGAAAAATGAATAACCTTAAAAGCTACACCCCTGGAAGCCCCCAAGGTGCAGTAGGGCAACTCTCCTTAAAAACTCTCTGCTATTCTTTATGAGTTGGTCTGGGATGATACTTGTGGGTCCCTATAATTTCAGGATCTTCTGTGATGACCCCATTTCACTGCTTCCCTTTGGAAATCAACCTTTGGATGAGACTTTTCCAGGCTCTATTTAATGCAGCTGGACATCACCAAGAGCCACGCCACAAGCACAAAGGTTCTGTCTCCTCAGACCAGAGCTGCTCCCCACCTGAAAAGCAAAGGCAAACTGTTCCTAAAAACAATATTTATTGCTGCCAAACTGTTCCCTAAAAACAGTATTTTATTGGAGTTCTTCCCTCTGCTTTGAGCCACCAGAACAGGAGGGAAACCACAGCACTCTGAGATAGAGTTCATTCAATTTCTGTGTTACACAGAGCACACTTACTCTGGTTGTTAGATGTGTTCAAGTGACTTCCAGAATCTACCACTTCGGACTCCCATAGCTAAACAGAGTGATATTTGGAGCAGAAAAGTGAAGAATCTGGGAATTCTGGAGTTCTGAAGCCACCCTGCGACTCAGGCAATAAACCCACAGTGTGACAGTGTTCCAGAGAGAAACACTTGGGCAAAATTCATCCTGAAGTTTGGTGACAAATATAATTTAACAGCCGCTTTTTTGGGAAAGTGGAGGTGAGGCCACCTTCCCTCTTCCAGGTGTTTGGAACAGGACAACATCTGGACAATGGACAGGTTGAGGATGGGGAGCTGTGTGCTCCAGAGCTGCACAAGAGTGGGAAGCACAACAGAGCCATCTGCAGAGCTCCCTCTCTCTTTAGAAACTAATTTATTCTGAAGTGGGGCCTTTCCTCGTCCCATTCTGAGACAGATGAGGGGGAAAAATGGGAAGCTAATTGCTGATTCCAGAACAATATGTCTGTGTGTCTGCCGAGCTCCAGCCTCTCAGGTGGCGGCACAGCCAAGATGCAGTTTGGGCTTTTTCTCCCCTCATTAATTGGGAAGAACAAACCACCAAAGCCCTGATTAGAGATCTTCCTACCCCAAATTCTGGCCTGTGTTTTGGGAAAGGGATAACATCCAGGGCTATAGACTGCCTGAGCAGCAGCACAGCAGGGATCTTTGTCCCCAGCTCACACTTTGGGCAGTGGCAGCACCTCGCTGCGGTTGTACCTGTTGGTAAAGGGTTGTAAAGCCCCGTGGCTGTGGGGCAGCTTGGCCAGGAACCAGCAGGGATTAAGGGATTGTCCCTCACTGCACCCCTCACCTCCACTGAGGTACTGGGGTGGGACAGGCACACAGAGCGGAACCAATGCTAAAGGGAGAGAGAGAGAGAAAGAAAGAAAAAGGGGATTTCACTGTTAACACAGGGAAAACAGGGAAAAGGGGCTTTGCATTTTCTGACTCTGAGTTTCAGAAGTAAAAACTTAATTTGTCCCACAGGAGAATGGGGAAGAGCCCCAGCATCTCACTGTGGGTCGGGCTGGAAGAAGGGTGTATACATGGCACTCCAGAGGGCACACTCAGACCTCTCTCACCTTCAGGAACAACTGTGGTGAGTTTTAAAAAGTCACAGAAAATCCAAGAGGAGGAAAAATTGCCCAGCAGTGCTGCAAGGACAGAGAAAGAGAACCTGTAACTTTGGTGTCTGTCCTGGCAGTACCTCTTTTTAACCCAGGTGGGGAGGCAGTGCATCCCTGAGAGCACCAGAGCTTCCTGCACAGCCACAAACCGATGGAAAGGAAAGCTCCCATTCCACCAGCAGCTTGCAAACAGGCATGGGAGCTTAAGCAACAGCCTTAATCCGAGTAAGCTCACTCACTAAGAGCAGCAGTGTGGAGGATCCTGCACCGACTAGTTCCTCGGCCAGGCCTCAGGGAAGGACTTGGCTGCAGGGAAGAGCTCGGCACATCTGTGAGGGGGAGGGTGGCCAGCCCCACCTTCCCAAACAGCCTTGTGGCCGCAGATGGGGAAAAACCCATCCTTGGATCTCTGCAGTTAGGTCTTTATGTGGCCCCTGTCTGGCTGCAGTGACAGGTCGGGGTCAAAAAGTCTTCAATTCAGCACATCTCAGCTGCATCCCATGGGGATCCTGCCTTTTCCAGGCATCTCCCCCCCAAGGCACATCCCCAAATCCAGCTATGTGATCCCATCCTGCCTGATGCCTCCACAGAAAAGGTGCTTGTACTGCACTGGTTTGCTGGTAGAGATGTGTTTTGGTGGTCCTCTCTTTCCTCCCTTCCTTCCCCTTCCTTCCCCTTCCTTCCCCTTTTGTAACTGTAAAAGGCCAAATAAATCCCTGATGGAGCTCCACGGACTGACTTGGAATTCTATTACACCAAAAAAGCAAATTAGCTGCGAGTGTTCAGGTCTGCAGCAAACCAGCTGTGGTTACACAGGCAGCTTCCTCCGAGATTTCTATTTAAACATCAGCATTTGCTCATTTTTAGCTGGGTGAAGTATTCCTCTTTTTCCATCAGAAGAAGCCAGGAGGGATTCAGGCTGGAGGAGAGGGCTCTGCCAGCACAGAGGTGTCATGCAGTATTTCATTACCTACCTGGGAAAATCCAAATTACTGTATTTGTGTCTCAGGAAATCATCTGCAGCTTTTTGGTGCCGTTGCTGCTACAAAGGTTAAATTTATTATTTATTTTAATTTATTTTAGCTTTAGAAACATTCATGGTGTTTATATCCAATATTGTCTGGGAAGCAGCAGTGCCAAGGAAGTTCAGCAAACAAAAGGGGATTGCTGTGTTCTATTTCTTATTTCACCTCTCATCTTACTACTTTAAAGTGCTTCAGTAAGGAATACATAATAAATATAATATATATAATTTATTGATGGAGGGAAAAAAAACCAGAGGGACAATGAAAAGAGCTCAGTGGGGACCAGCACAGCCAGGAAATGAGACTGGATTAAATTAAAGCAGAAGATCACAGGAGTAAGAGTTAAGAACATCCCTGAGTGTTGTGGTGGACGGAGGTGGATGTGTGTGCTTCGGTATATTTCAAAATCAGGATTAAAAGCAAGGACTCTGCTTTATGAGCTGGGTCATGGCACAGAGTGACAAACTTGCACGCACAGGAAGGATAAATGTCCTGCCTTGCATTCCCAAGGTAGCCATTCTTTTATGAAGTGTGATTCACAAAACCAGGGAGGCTGCAGGGATCGCAACGCAAAACACGTGTCCCAGAAAGTCAGGACGGGAAAGCGAGCAGCAATTATGGGACCATCTGTGCTGTGGGATGGGGCTGTGGCAGAACCAGCGCCACTCCTTTGCCCCACTGCGGGTTGTTGGGCTGGGGCAAACACTTCAGCTGTGGTCAGCTTGGGAAAATCAGTGGGAACAAACCCATGGCTGCTTGTACAACTCCTTGTGCAGAATTAATACCGGAAAAACCTAATAAGAAACCCCAAAGGCATCGCTTAGCCAATCTGCACTTCCAGAGGAAACAGCTGCATCAGCAGGAAATCTTCATCTCTCTTTTGTGTCCCTCAGGTGGGTGGGGGCTCGTGCCAGCACACAGACACGGGGACAGGGACATTTCTCAGCAGAGGAGATTCATCTGCTCCTTCACACTCCTGCCAGCACAGGGACATTCCTGTTTTCCTATGTGAAAAGGAAATGTCACCGCTTGATGCTTTACCCTTTCCTTGTCCCCAGGCTCCCAAAGATGCCCAGCACCCTAGGGTCCATTCAGAGATGTTTTCAGCCCCGAGGGCTGTTCTTCATTCCTTACTTTCAGCAGCTGGAGGCAAGATCAGCACAAGGAGGGACTAATATCTCTGTGGGTTTTTTGGGGGACATCAGGAAAAGCTGCAAAGTCTTCATTAAGACAATAACAACATCTCAGTGTCGGGGGAAAATACACACACATCTGTTCACCTCTGCCTCATCCCAGGGGTTGGGGGGTGAATTTGGGCTCAATGTTCACAGTCTGAAGCTGCTGAATCTCCATCCCTTGTTGGCCATACATCCGGCACCCGGCAGGAAAATTCAGAGTTTCCCTGTGCAAATCTTCCTCTTAGGGACATGGGTTAGTGGTGGCCTTGGCAGTGCCAGGGGAATGGTTGGACTCGATGGTTTTAAAGATCTTTTCTAACTTAAATGATTCCATGATTCTGTGATAATCCTATTAGCATTAACATGGACTGTGTGGCTAAATCCCCACATTCTGCACAGAAATTGAATCCCTGAGGGGTTGGCTTAAAATAACAAATACTCAGAAAGGCAGAGACGGGAGCAAAGGAGGGTTTGTCCGGCGATGGTGTCTCCTATGGGAAGTAAATCAGGCAGCACTCAGGGATTTGGGGCTGCTGGGGAGAGTCGTGTGAGCTGGGGATGGATTTGGAGGATGTGCAATTAGCTGGAGTAAAAGCTGTGCCCCGGGTGGGCAGCACCTCCTTAATTTCCCTTCCCACATCTTTCCTCACTCTTGTTTGATGGGGGCAAGAGAGGAAAAGGAAAGGGCAAAAAGAATGGTCAGCCCACCATTTCCCCCAGCCTTTGAAACACAGGGTGGGGTTTTAGGGACGTGGGCTGCACAGGGCTGAATCAGGGGATGGATCGTCGCGCAAGTGGTGGCGCTGTGGGGTGAGCACAGGAAAACCCTGGTGCGGAGACACCACAGCAGGGGAGGAACAGCCATTCTCAAAAAGCTGGAAAACAGGCAGAGCCACCACGGCCAGCGATGCTGAGGTCCTGTCCACATGTCCGATGGCACGGTCTTCCCACGGGATGGGGTGAGGGATGACAGGGGCTCAGGACAATGGAGGAGCTGCTGCAGAAGAGGATGTGGGTCCCATGGCTGCAGATTGCCCTGGGCTCAGCCACAGGTTTATCCCAATGTCCTGGCTTCTGCAGCCTTTGCAAAAATAGTAATTAGCCCAAATATCCTCATTAGATCCTCACATGAGGACTTGTACTCCACCAGTCAGAGCATTCCTGCAGTGTGAAGATTTCTGCTCTTTTGAGATATAAAGATGCCTGGAGTAAAAGGAACTTCCATTCAGGAGACCCTGGATGATAGTTATCACTTTTGGCCTCACATTTATTGACCAGTTTATTCCTCAGAAATGTCCATGAAGTGAATTGGTGGCACAGCCTTACCCCTGTCCCAGTTCGGAAACCCCCAGTAAGTTCACACTCAGCCTGGAAACCAACCAAACTTAAACAAAGTGGGTTGTTCATACTGTTTGGACAGAGCCTTGGATCAAAACCCATTTATTCTGCTATTACTATTCATTATTCCCTCCAGTGGTACCCTGGATGTTTGAGCTGGGATCTGCTTAATCCCGCAAAGCCCAGCTTCTCCTCGTGCCAGAACGGGGAACGAAGTCATAATTCTCCATTCGCAGCCTCCCAGGCTGTTGCCATGGGAATGATGCAATGTTCCCAATTCCTGGGGCTGCTCTCCTGCCAGTTCAGGTAGGAGAAGCCACTTTCTCAAGGGAAGAGTGCCCTGGATTGAGTGCTGTGCTTTGACAATTAGCCAGGGAAGTTATGGATCACTCCATCAAAGTGATGGCTCTGCACTCGCAGGGGACCTGGCTTCTGAATTGGAAATGAAGCCCTGGGCAAGCCTGGCTCGCTGGGAGTACCTGGAAATGCTGGATCTGTACCTTGGGGTCCTCAGGTGCTGACTGTCCCGCTGGGTTTGTCCTGTTTACAGCCTTACCCACTATTGCCCATCCCCATGCAGGTCCTGTCCTGCTGTCCCCAGCTCCTCACCCCCAGCTGACACCCCAAAACAGGCTTCCTGCCCAGGAACCCACCCCAGGGCTCCTTGCAGCCCTGAGTCTGTGCCTGAGCTTAGGCAGGATCGAGTGGAGACTTCTGAAGTACAAAAATCCCTGAGGGGTGCTGAAGATGCATTTGGATGCAAGGGGCTGGTGGGATAAGAACTTCCCAAACTCCACCTGAAAGCAGCAACCCTGATAAATCCTCCTTATTCCATTACTGTGGTCAGAGATTGCCCCAGCCCTGCCTGATCCCCAAAAACAGGGGGAATCAGAGCACTGGTCTGCTCAGAATGCTGGTATGGGTTCCAGCCAGCCCCCATCCCATAAAAGCACCTTTCTGGCTTCACAGAAACTTGGAAACAGCCCTGTGAGAATCCAGAGCTCTACAAACTTTCAAAGCTAAAATGGGGAACAAGACAGGTCCTGACGGGAGCCTTGTCCAAACTTGGGGAGACAAAATGGAGTAAAGTCACCCTCTTTCCTTTTCCCCTCACTTGTTTTCCTTCTGGAAATCAAATAAAAATAAAATTGAAGCCCCAAAACCCTTGGAGATGGCTCCTCCCTTCCTCCTATCCTTGAGACTTCAAAGCCCAACCTGAAAATTCCATCAGTGCATGTTTACTCCTATGCTTTGCCCTAAATTTGGGTCTGAATGGATCATCTCTGTACCAAACCTCATTGGGCTGTTCTCTGGCACATTAGAACCTGCGCAGCCCTGGACTGCCTGGTTTGGTGCCTCCTCACCCAGAACTGAGGGCTGGTGGTGTCCAGGGAAATCCTTCCTGCTGCACAGGGATGGGATTTGAAGAGTTGACTGGTCTCTCTCTTTAAAACAACACCCTTGATGCAAGGAGATTGAACACAGGGGACCAAGAGGGAGGCTGGTGCAGAGGGAAGCCCTCAGAGCCCTGCCAAGGCTGGAGCTTGGCCGTGCCTTTGGGAGAGAATTTTCCAGCAAGCTGTGCGGCACAGTGGGTCTGTGTCCAGCCCAAACAGCCTTGTTTCCGTCCCAAAATGTCACATAAAGCCTTCCTAAAGTCAGGATATGTCTCATTTGTGGCTTCTGCTTCATCCGCACATCCAGTTTCCTCAGCAAAGAGGGAATTCAAGGGGTTTGATGTGATCTCTGCATGACAAACCCACACTGGCTCTTTTATCACCTGTTTATCTGCCAGGTGCTTCAATAGATCTAAAACCCCCCGTCCTCCAAAAGCTTCCCAGGCATCAAAGCACAGCCGAGCACTAAATAATCCCCTTGGTCTTCCTCTTATCACTTGGGAAGAGGAGTAGGAGTTGATCTCCTCCTCTGTGGGACAATGTCTGATGGCTCAGAAATTGCTGGATCATCAGCTCTTCAGCATCATCAGCCCCACATCCAGAGACACAGAGGTCTCAATTCCCTCTAACTTCCCCAGCCAGCCCCCTGCCCTCCCTCCTGCTCTCTATCCCTCCAACCCAGCTCCATGCGACGATGGAAACTGGGTTAATAGATGAAAGAGGAATTGCCAAAGCAAATATTTTCTTTCCAAAGCTCTCTTCATTAGCTATAAACACAGGGAACCACTGCGGATAACCGACTTGTTTAGAGGGTTGTGGCTCTGTGGTGAAAGCAGGGATTGTGGACACATGGATTTCTGATTTTTTCTTCAAACCAGCATTGCTCCAGCGCCTCATCCCTACTTTGTAACCCAACCCTAGGGCTGGAGAGGGAACTGTGACACGGCTCCAGTGTGGTTCCTTCTTTCCACAAGCACGGTCAGGATGGAAGATGTCATTAAATCCCAATTTGGTGAGCAAAGATGTCTTCAGGCACCTTTCAGGGGACACATCACCCTTCAAAATCAACCTCCTGGCCAGAAAAAAATTGTGGCAGCAACACAACCCGAGGAGCAACAAGCACAAGATGCTCCCCTCACTTAAGCATCCACCCAAGAGCAGTGGGGATGTAAAAATCCCCCCAACCTTTGGGAAAAGGGAACAAAAATGTGATTTGAACACCTGAGGGGCATTAAATCTCCAGGAGCTCTCCTGGCATCTCTCATCCTGAGCCGGAGCTGGCTCACCGACCAGGCGTTGCCGTGATTACAATCCTTAATTTCTGATTTTGCCACCTGCACTATGTTTCATGAAATTTTAAAGCTAATGCTCTGCCAAACTCAAATGGCAGCGGAGCAGATGTTTAAGTGCAGCCGAGGATGAATAAATTATGGGGCTCGTGGCTGTACGATGAAGGAGGGAGAGGGTGGATGGCTCCAAATAGGGAGATAATTGATTTAAATGACATTGTCCATTGGAGTCACCTGGGATCAGATCTTTGGGCGCAGGCAGAAGAGGTGTGGCAATTAAAGACACTGGTCTGAGGACAGCAGTGACTTCCCTCCGTGCAGACTGTGCTCAGCCTCTTCTTTTCGGCTGTTCTGTGGCTTTTTTGTGTCTTTTCTGCCTCTTTATCCCACCTCAGTATCAGGCAGGGAGAGGAAAATTAGGCTGATTTTGGTCTTGGTCCACCTGTAGCAGAAACGAGCCCGTTTGTGTTATCCTGGGGCTCTGTGAGGGAAGGGAATATGTTCAGCATTTGAAATTCTTTTTAATTCCACAGAGAAAGGCTTAGTAATCCTTGATGGCTGGACACCAAATCCAGACCCAGAAGCACCAAACTGCATTTTAAAATCACGAGATGGGTCAAAAATGATGATGACTCAAGAGCCCACAGGAGTTTTGCTCTTCTCTGCTACAGACAACCCCGGCTGACTTTGGGAGAGTTACTTAACCCCTTAGCACAGCCCAGTCCCTTCCAGTGGGGAATGGGCTCACCTGACAGGGGTAAATAAATTCCCTTGGCAAACCCGTAGCTGCCATGGAGGTAAGGATTCCCTGGAATCCCAAGAGTTTGGTAATCCATGAGCCCTCCCTCCCCGAGGGGTGCTGTGGCTGGCCCTGCCCTGTGCCCTTCCAAGGACCTGAGTTTTGGGGCTCAGTGCCACCCCTACCCTCACAAACCACAGCCCAGAGGTGGGACCTGCCTGAGCTCACAACATTTTTTTGCATTTCACCAAAACCAGCTTTTTTGCAACCCAATCCATCCCTGCTGGAGTGTGTTGGCTTTTCAGTCGTCTGCCTCTCTGTGGCTCCTGATGGCTTTCTGGAATAAGCTCCATGCCAGAGCACAGCCTCCTTCCAGTGCACCCCAGCTTGGGAGCAAAGGCAAATCAAGCAAAAAGCAGGAGGCAAAGGATTCCTGCCCCTGAGGATGTTCACCTCCAGCCTGACCTGGGACTGGGGGCAGAGGAAGGGGAATTCAAAGTGCTGCCAGCAGCAGTTTTGGGGCACCCAGAGATGCAGAGGTTCTGACCTGTGTGCAAAGGATACCAGGCAAAAAAGGCTCGATCCTGCCTGTGGCTCCTAGGAGATGCTGCCACAGAGAAAACACAGATGAAAGAGGTTTTCTAAGAACAAAAGCAGCCAGTGGAAGCTGCAGAAAGACTTCCAGTTTTTCAAGACATGCTGAGTAAGTGTACAGGAGGGTGGGTGCTCTGTGTGCTGTGACACAGCTGCCTCTGCAGGTGAGAAACCAGATGGATACTGGCTATTCCTGGGGGCACAGTGATCCCTGCAAAGGGAGTGATGTCCCATCTCAGCAGGGAGGTGAGAGCCAGGGCTGCCTCCAGCACAGGAGATGGTCCTCGTAACGATCCAGGAACTGAGTTCTGCCTCGAGTTCTGCACACCCTCGTGGTCCCACGAGGAAGCTCTGAGGAGCTGTGTTGGAAACGCTGGCTCTTGGGAACACCAGCCCTGGCCGAGTGTGTTCAGCGCTGACACGCCAGCTCCTTAGGGAAGTGGGGCCTGGGGGAGCTGCACAGAGGCTCCCAGTGCTGGAAGCTTCAGCTATGCTCAAGCAAAAGAAATCACCCCTGGGGATTTCCTGAGTGTGTCTGGTCTGCAGGGATGGAGCCAGGCCACCCGCTATGTGCAGCTCCCTCTCCTCACACCAGCAGGAGCACCCGGGTGCTAAATGACAGTAGGGACCCCTCTGGGCTGCAAAAATATCCATTTGCTTTTCTCCTCTGTGTTGCACTGACCAGGCAGCTACCACTCTTTCCCTTCCTTCAGACCAACGCTGGGCTTGTTTTCCCTCCAGAGAAGCTCCAAGCTCTGCAACAAGGCACAGAGAGGACACAGGCTGTTTCCTAATGCCCCTGGCACAGGTTGGCTCATGGGGGAACATCGACCCAGTACAGCCCTCTTTGCCCTGCAGACACCCCAGGCACGTGGATTATTTCCATCCTGCCAACAGCTGCAGGAAAATACACTCACTCCAGCCTCTCTTATGGGAGGCAGCTGCAGCAGAGGGCGGGAAAATCCCCTTCCGGGCAGTCCCAGCTCTGCCACCAGAGAGCCCAAGGCAGGAGGGGGCTGTGCTTGTGCCAAGCCCCTCAGCCCACTGAGACATCGTCCAGAAACTCCCTGTTTTCTCTCTGCCCTGCCCCATGTGGCCAGTGCTGGGGACAGAAGTGATGCTCCATGGATGTGCTGAGCAGGCTGATTCAGTGCTTGTTGTACAGCCCAGAGAGATCAAGGTGCCTCAACACCTCTGGGTGACAATGCTGAGTGATCCTAGTGCCACTCTGATCCTCGTGCAGCAGGGCACATCTATCTGACTGTCATTGTCCCTATCAGAGTGGGGGCTGTGAGCAGGAACAGCAGGATCAGAGAATCCCAGAATTATTTAGGTTGGAAAAGCTGTCCAAGATCACCCAGTTCAACCGGTGACCAATCCCCACCTTGTCAGCCAGACCAGAGCACTGAGTGCCAAGTGCAGCTGTTCCTTGAACACCTACAGGGATGGTGACTCCACCACTTCTATGGGCAGCCCATTACAATGCTGGACAACCCCTTCCATAAAGAAATTCTTCCTGAAAAGTACCTTTCCTCCTGCCTGGGGGACAGCAGTGGCCGAGGGCAGGGTGTCCTGCAGCAGCGCTAGTTCAGTTTCAGGTTTGGTTGGTACATCATCCCCTGCCCTTTGTGGCAGCTCAGGGTGGAGTGAGCAGGCTGGTTTGGGGAGAACTCATGCTCATCAGAGGTTCAGGATCATCCCTTTTCTCCTGGATGCCTTTGGAATGACAGATCCTCAGGCAGACCCACACCTCCGGCTCTGCGCGGAGCTCCACGTGCCAAGGGGGAGCCTGCTGCCGTCCCCCCACCGCCGGCTCCCTCCTCCCACTGGCACTGGGCCGCCTGCCATTCCCTTTGGCGAGCGCACTGCTCCAGCCTTTTTTCCCCCATTCAGGCTGACAACTGGGCCTCAGCATCAGCTGCTTGTTGCTCAGCATCAGCCTTTCAGCAAACAGCAGGTGCAAGCGGGCCGACCCTGGGCTGCGCTACAGTAATCCCGCAGCCCCCCCGGGCCTCCCTCGCACAATATTGTCCCCTCGGCTCAAGAATGTTTTTGTCTCCCCTTCACAGTTGTGAATTCTTGTATAGATTGAAAAGAAATCTCTTTCTAATCTTCCTGCGGGGCCGCGGCTGGGAGGAGCGGGTGCCTCGCTGCGAGGGGAGCGTGGCCGGCACAGCTGTGCGGGAGCAGCGGGCAGCTGCCGGGCCGGCCGCAGGGACAGAGCAGGCAGGATGCAGGGATCGCGTCCTCTCTGCCTGCAGCCGCGGCCTCCGTGGGCTGTCACTCCACCCTGGGAAAGAAACTGACTCATCGCCCACGTGTGGGAACACGGAGGTGACACAGCAGCAGGTCCCCGCTCCGGCAGCGCTGCTGAACCGCAGCGAGCGCTGCCTGGAGCCCCTGGGAGGCTGAGGCGAGAGGGAATCTAAACACACAGAGATTTTGAATATCACAGCGTGGTGGGCTGCAGGAGGGAGGCAGGAGCAGGAGGGAGGCAGGAGCAGGAGGGAGGCTCGTGAGCAGGGATGGAGCATCACCACCGGGCTTGGCTTCAGCACGTCTCTGTACAGTGAAATCAGGACGCGATGACACTTTCGTTATGTGTCACCCTGTACTGAAATTGCTCAAGGCCCAGCACGGGAGGGAAATATCATCCTTCCCACAGGTTACCAAAGCCTCCCTTCCCCTCATGGACCAGCTCCACAGGCAAGAAACCACATCCTCTGTCCCACATACACACGAGCACACACACTTTCCCCCGCCCTGAAAGCAGGGTGCCCTCCCCTGGGACAGAGTAGGGGACACAGGGGCTCTCCAGAGAGCTGCTGAGATGGAGCTAGTCATCCCACAGCAATGCAGGAGGCTGGGAATCCCATCTGGCAGCCCCAGCGGGACTCAGGTTATCTTTTTTTGGGAGGTGAACCACCGCTGGCAGGTCCCTGTGGAGGGTCGGGGAGAGTCATTGCCTTGCCTGAGGTGCCATGCAAACATGAGTTCCTCTCCCACATCCTGCACCTCTCAGTGTGGTTTGACCTCACTTGACAAGGCAAGATTTGCTTTAACCACAGCCCAGCCCCATGATGGGGCTGTGGCTCCCTGGGCAGATGGGCTGTAAGCCCAGCAGGCCCTGCAGACCCTCTGCAGCAGTTTTACCTCACAAACAGATTTTAACACCACGTCCCTGGTGTGTTCATAAAGCAAACAGCTCCCTCATGCTGTTGGCCCCACAGACACAGCCTCTCTTTAAACTCAAGCTGTGTCCAAAACTGGAAGGAGCCATGGTCCCTTCTGCCCTGAGAAGCAGAGGCAGACCACCAGGGATATCCAAGCCCATCTTCCCCACCGTATCTTCCACTTCCCTTCAGTTTCTTGATCAAACACTGGCAGTGCCCCAGCTCAGAGTGAGCCCAGCTTTTCTAACACAAGCTGATCATCGAGTCCAACCTGTGACCAATGCCCATCTTGTCACCCAGCCCAGAGCACTGAGTGCCATGTCCAGTCGTTTCTTGGACACCTCCAGGGATGGGGACTCCACCACCTCCCCGGGCAGCCCCTTCCAATGCCTGGTGACCTTTCTGTAAACAAATTCTTCCTTATATCCAACCTGAACCTCCCCAGTGCGGCTTGAGGCTACACCCTCTCTTCCTGTCACTAACTGAACCTCATTCCAAATCCCACCCTGCTGAAATAAATTCTGTTACTTTGTACTGGGTTTGCATGGCCAGATTTTGGTAGCCTGGGGACTAGAGGTGGCTTCTGTGAGAAGCTGCCAGGAGCTTCCCCCACGTCCAGCAGAGCCCATTCCAGGCAGCTCCAAGTTGGATGTGCTGCTGGCCAAGGCTGAGCCAACCAGGAATGGTGGTGACACCTCTGGGATAACATATTTAAGAAGAAAAAAAGTTAATAGATGGAATTGGATCCAGAGAAGAGTGGTATGTGAATATGTGAGAGGAACAGCCCTACACACATCAAGGTCAGTGGAGAAGGAGGGGCAGGAGCTGCTCCAGATGCGAGCTGAGATTCCCCTACAGCCCATGGCACAGAGCAGGGTGGAGCAAGTTGCTCCCTGCAACCCAGGGAGGGCCATGGGTGTGCAGAGATCCACTTGCAGCCCGTGGAGGAGTGTATCCTGGAGCAGGGGGATGCCTGAGAGGAGGCTGTGAACCTGTAGAGGTCTGTGCCTGTGCAGGGACGTGCAGACCCATGGAGAGAGGAGCCCCCACTGGAGCAAGTTTCCTGGTAGGACTTGTGAACCTGTGGGGGATCCACCTTGGAGCTGGCTGTGTCTGAAGGACTGACCCCGTGGAAGAGTGACCCACAATGAAGCACTTCATGGAGAACTGCTGCCCATGGGATGGACTCACATCAGAGAAATTAATGGAGAGCCGTCTCCTGTGGGAGGGATCCCATGCTGGAGCATGGGAAGGACTCCAGCTCTCTCCTTCACAGAAACAACTTGTGATGAACTGACTGTAACCACCATTCCTGTCTCCCTGTGCTGCTGTGGGGGCAGGAGACAGAGCTAGGAAGAAGGGAAGGGGTAGGAAAGTATTTTTAAGGTTTTTTTAAACTTTCACTATCCTGCTCTGATTTTGTTAGCAATAAATTCAATTAACATCTCTTAATTCAAGTCAGTTTTGCCCATGACAGTTTTGGGGGAGGGATCTCTCCCGATCCTTACCTCAACCCATGAACCTTTGTTGTATTTTCCCTCCCTGTCCAGCTGTAGAGGGCAGTGATAGAGAGCCTTTGGTGGGTGCCTGGCACCCAGCCAGGATCAACCCAGTGCGTATCTTCATGAATAATTCCCTCCACTCTCCATGCCTTCTCTGCTCAGTGGCCAGCCAGCTGCAAACAGGTCAAGGATTTTGCAAAACGGGGAAGATGCAGCACAGCCAGCCCTGCCACCAGCCAAAGGCTGTCAGGCCAGGGCAATTTCCATCACATCTCCACAGCAGACACCGTTAAGACCATATCCAGAGGCACAGCCCCCTGTGTTTTCCCTGTTAGCTCTGCTGCTCTCCAGAGGAGGCCCGAGGCACAGCCTGCATGAATCTCTAAATGTATTTCTTTTAAATGAGAATTACAGGGAGAAAGTGTTGGGAAGAGGGAGGGATAAGCAGGGAAAGCAACACCGTAGCTGTTGCTGCTGCCAGCCTGGATGTGCTTTGATGGGTAGCAGAGTCTGCACCTCCCCTCTGCTGGGACCCCCCAGGAGCACAGACCAAAGCAAAAGCTTATTTTATCAGTGTAATATAAAGATTAACCCCCTTTTCTCCCCAAAAGCTCTCCCATCCCTTTCCTAAGGCAGCTGCTGTGGAAGGAATGAGATTTGAATAACACAACCCTGCTGAGGATTTATGAATCTCTCCCTGTCCCTGTCCCTAGATTTGGTAGAGATTGATTCATTTTACCTTCAACTCCAAGATGCCGATCAGCCTGGAAAGTGAAGGCATTATTTATTATGTGTATTAAAACCAGGCCCTTCCAGTGCTGAAAGACAGGTTTAAAAATCTCTGGGTTCCTTCCACATTAGAAAACCTGTTTTTAACAATCTGAATCTCACACCATCCTGTCATGGCTCTGACACTCCCTAGAAAAGCTCCTCTGGCAGGAATGGATCTCAACAGTGATCCAGGAATCATTTTGTGATAAAACATAAATGTCTGGTCACATTACTAAATTGTTACATCCGTGTACAGCAATGCAGAGTGTTTCCAACATGAAGTGGACCTCAAAGTTCACTTCCACAGCATTTTCAGATGGAGCTCAACAAGATACTCCTGACAGAGCACCTCTGTCCACCCTCTATCCAGAGATTTAGGCTGAAAATTAAACCCTGGGACACTTCCTGAGTGACAGCCACCCACTGAGGCTGAATAAATATGAAGTTTTGGAGGAAAGCACTACCAGCAGGACTTTAGAAGCCCTTTCTGGCTCTTAGTAACTTCTATAAACTCTTGGTAACCTACCTGGCAATTCAGGAAAGTGAACTGTCTTCAGTCCACAGCATTTTTAAAATGCTGTGTTAGTCTACTGTCACCTGGTATAGAGAGGTGTCAACTATAACCAAAAAAATACACACAGTTGAAGGTGAGTTTTGTTAAAATTGCTGGGAGCTGCCTACATGGCAACTGTTTAATTAACTGTTCAATCATATTTCCAGCAGCCCATTTTGATTTGTGATTCACGCTTAAAGGCTGGCAGGATGCTGTGCAATTTCCTTAAAAAAGCTGAGTAAGCCCCAGTTTGCTGGACACAAGATGCACTGAGATCACTCACAAACACATTGCTCAGCTGCCCGGAGGTGGAGTGTGAGGACAGGCTTGGCCAAAACAACAACCTTCAGAGGGAACCAAATCCCAAAGAATTTCTGCCTGCTTCATCCATGGATGTCACAACACAGCTCTGATGTGTTAACTGTCCCCAGAATGATGGATGGTGACAGCTCTGAGGGAATGACCTGGAGGGAGCAGTCAGTCAGCGCAGCAAGGACTCAGGCCTGCTCCCAAATACCTCCAGAGGCAGCTGGAACAGGAAAGGAATTCTGCAAATAGGAAAGGAATTCTGCAAAGAAACACACATGAGATTTAAGGAGGTTTCAAGAATCAGTGCCTCAAACACTGCTTGTGCACTGATGATTTTGAACGTTCATTATAGCAACCCCAGAATGTGGTTGGTGTAAGTTCCCAAAATGGAAGGTATTAATCCCATTGGAAGGTCACAGTAGGACGTTTCACCATCCAATGGCAATATGCAATATTCTAACCGTTTAATGGCACTCAGGGCTTTTTGGAAAAAGAACAAAGTTGTTCCCTCATTGTCCATTTTGGTGGTTTTGGGTTGACTTTCTGTGTGCAGCAGTAGCTGCACACCCCTTGCCAGCCTGCGGGGTGGGGGGATGAACCTCCGCCCTGCAACGCTGAGAATCAGCAGCTCAGGAACAGCATGAATCAGGATGACTGCAAAAGAGAAAAAACACTTCTCCTTCCATGTACCCTCTGATTCATTTTGACAAGGCCAATCCAGCAGCATCTGTTCCCAGAGCAGGCGGAGGGGACTCCACAAGAGACGACGCTGCAATGGCAGGCAGGAAGAAGCTGAGTTGTGCGCTCCAGCCTGGCGGTGAAGGCCTCGTGGTGGTCACGGCGCTGCTGCTCCCCTGGTGGCGTTACTTGAAGGTGGCATTGAAGGCCCTGCCGATGATGAGCCTGCGCACCTCGCTGGTGCCTGCCCCGATCTCGTAGAGCTTGGCGTCGCGCAGGAAGCGCCCCATGGGGTAGTCATTGATGTAACCGTTCCCACCTGCGACCCAAAACATGCCCAAAGTCACTCCCATCCCCGATTTCTCGGCAGAGAAATGCTCTTGCACTGTGCTTGGCTCTGTCCAGCCGTCAGTGACTCACCCAGGCACTGGATCCCGTCCAGGGCCACCTGCGTTGCACACTCTGCAGAGTACAGGATCACCCCGGCGCAGTCCTATGGGACAGTCACAGTGGGACACTCAGGAAAGCTGTCACCTGCCTGTCTCCAGTCCCTGTGCTGCCCTCACCCTGCCATCACTCTACAGACTCTCTACCTGCTAAGAACCCTGGACTACTTGATCACAAAGCACAGGGACAGGGAGTTCCAGCAGTGTCCCTGTCACTACAGAAGACTCATGGCAAGTCTGTAAAGGTCACATGAAGACAGAAGAAGGAAAAAGAATAAAGAGTGCACCAGAGAAGTCAGTCTCTCACAAATGCCCATCAATCCCCCAGGAGATCAATGTGATTTGATTTGGGATGCAGAGCTCTGTGCTCCCACTGCTAAACACTCAACATCCTCCACTAACAGAGGTGTGGTGACAGATGGAAGTGACAACACTTCTAACAACTGCTACAGCCCTTACAACAGCTAGGACATCTATTTGGGCCTCCAATAAACACCTATTGATGCTGCTAAATCTCTTGCCTTGTAGAAGGAGGCTTGCTTTTAACCTGTGAGTGAAAAAAAGCTACTGGGGGGAGGGGGAAAGGCCCTTTGGGCTTCAAGGACTCATTGTACAGAGGCTCCCCTTGGCTCAGGCTCTGTGACGGGAGGAATTGCCCCAAGACACAGAGCCCAGGCAGGAGTTGAGCTCACCTTGGCGTTGAAGTGGCCCTGGTCGCAGGCTTTGGCCACGTTGTAGACGTACTGCCGGCACGCCATGAGCCGCGTGTACATATCTGCCATCTTGCCCTGCATGAGCTGTACAAGGGACATTAATGAACACGGGGCAGGGGACCACCCAATCCCCAAAATCCCTCAGAGAAACCAGACACAACAGGAGACATGGACCCAGCAGACATGAGGGAACTGGAGGTTCTGTTAATTCACAGAGCCCCAAGTATCAGCCACACTCCCTCACCCACCAACAGGGACCTCAGGAGAGCAAGCTCAGAGACCTTTCCACCTTCTCACCACATCATAGAATCCCAGGATTTGTTAAGTTAGAAGGGTCATTAAGGTTTATCCAGTTCCATCTCCTTGCCATGAGCAGGAACCCTCCTGCAGGAACCCTCCTAGCCCAGGCTGCTCATTACCACATCATGTAGCCCCAGCATAAACACCAGGTGACGTTCTCCATGCAAAGCCTCCACCATGACAAAGCTCTCAGTCTTCCCAGTTTTAAAGAGAAAAGAGGACAAAAAAATCCCAATTCTTTTTCTGCCTCACCTGGAAGTGGCCAATTTTCTGTCCAAAGGCTTCTCTGACATGCAGGTATGGAATTGCATGGTCAAGAACAGCTTGCATGAGCCTAAGAAGAGCAGAGGGAAAAGGGAAACAGCAGAACTACTGATTAATAATGGTTTACCTTTGGAAGCGTAAACCAAGGCAAAAAGATTCTCATAGCTAAAGTGATATCCTGCTGTCTTCCTACAGCTCCACTCAATCACGGACAAAAATAAAATCCAAAGGTCCCACATTTCTCCCTAGTGCTCATTTGGGACACCCTATGGGAAGGTCTGACCTTTTAATTCAGGGGACTGAGACTCGAAGAGCTTTCTCACAACCACAGCCAGGGCAGTGTGTGCTGCCTTGCATCTCCAGAGCCCCCCCAACTCAAGGAGTGCCAGCCAGTACCATAAAAAAAAAAGCACAAGCAAGAACAAGGAGGGGGAAAAGCCCTCCTCCTGCTTTGTGGAAGTTGGTCTTTCCACATGAGGATTAGCCCAGAGACCACTTGGGAGGACAAAAGGACTGTGGGGTGCCAATAATTACTGGGGAGCTCAAGGATTGACTAAATGAAGAACAAACCAGTTTGTGACTCTCTGGATAGCATGTTAGATTCTAGGGAATTGATAACACAAATGAGCTGGTTATTCCCTGAGTAATACACAACACAGGCATATACAAGCCAGCAACTGGGGACTGAGGCAGATTTATCGTCTCTGGAAATGTTTATATCAGGACTGATCATTCCCAAAGTCTGCTCTGGAGGGTCCGTGGACACTGGAAGGCAGACTTGCAAACATTCCTTCTGGCATTGCTCCTGTCCCGGTAACCCAGTTTTCCATCCAGAACACATCCCACCAAGAGCTGCAGCCCCCAGGGGATCCCCACCAGGCTTGGTGATCACCAAGGACCCTTCTGGCCTTACAACCTACAAAAGATGACAAACCCTTACCCCAGGGGGCCCCCAGACAGCACAAGCCTCTCCAGGTCCAATCCACTCATCAGAACGTAGACTCCTTTGCTCAGTGCCCCCAAGACATTTTCAGCTGAAAACAGCAATGGAAAAGTGATTTATTTACGTACAAAACTCAGACAAGCTGCTCTCTGAGGGCCCATGTTCACTTGGGGGAGGAGCAAGCTGGGCTAGTGGAAAGGTGTCCCTGCCCATGACAAGGGATGGGCCTGGGTGAGCTTTAAGGTTCCTTCCAGCCCAAACCATCCCAGGATTCTCTGAAAAATGACTGAACAGACTGAACAATTTCCTGGCAAAAACTGTTTCAGCTTCCAAAGCCAAAGATCAGAAGGAGCACTAATGGCCAGAGTGCCTAGTGTGTTAACTTCCAACACTGCAGTGATGTGCTTCTCCACATTACCATCCTCTTTCCGTGAGAACATGCTGTTCCCTGTGGATGATTTCCAGGACATGATCAGAGGACTGGGGCACTGGACTTCATGATTTCAGGGTGGAGGGATCCAATACAGGCAGAAATGTCAGACCTCAGCTGAAAATCTACTACTTTAGCTTTTGAAGGTGCACGGGGAGCAGGAGAGCTCCTTGCTCTGCAAATGTGCAACCAGGATTTTTATGATTCTGGATAAGACATCTTCTCCATTTGCTCTAGAAAGGCTGGAATTTTTCTATCAACAAAAATTGCCACTGGAATAACAAACATCACTAATAACAATAATAACAAATAATAACAAGCAAATTATGAACAAACAGAGGCCTCTGCTGTACTACCTAACAAGGGAAAGGATGTCCATTTTCAGGCCCTGGCCCCAAAAGAACTCAGAAATATCACAAAAGCCTGTTGGATAGTCTCCAGTGAAAATGCCTTCAATGCAAAGCAGCTCACCTCCATACAAGATGGGAACTCTAATGGAAAAAAGTTTCTTTGGAAGCCTCAGCAAGGCTTTGGAGAAGCAGTAGTTAAGAACTAGGTGCATGAGGGTGAAAGAGCAGTGACCTGACAAGGGATGTCCTCCCTCCCTGCAATCCAGCAGACTGCACTTTTCCAGTTCCACCAGCTCCCTTGGAGGCTGCCAGAGAGCAGATAAGCATCTGCAAAGCCCTGCGGGTCATGGGCTAAACATATGTGCAATTAGTGATCCAATTTATCTGATCAAGAAGACAGAAAACCACCATGAGTTGAACCCAACTCACCAGGGATCTTGCAGTCTTCAAAAATCAGTTCACAGGTATTAGACCCTCTCATTCCCAGTTTATCCAGCTTCTGGGCTGTCCTGAAACCTGGCATTCCCTGCAAAGTCAAGGCAGTAAAAATACACTTCACATCTCACTTCCACCAGACTAAAGAAAATCATGAGAGACCTGTGAAATTCCCTTGATCACAGGAATATGTGTAGGGTGCCAGGAGGGGGATAAAGTGACCTAGGAACAAGAGCAGGTCTGAGTGCAAGTGCAGAGAAAGTAAATGGACAGAGAAACACATACACACAAGCACATAAACAGCAAATAAGTAAATAAATTATTTGAACAGCTGCCAACACAGGCTGTCCAACAGCAAGAGTTGGAAGCTCTGCCAGTAACTGAACTATTCTAATAATGAAGTTATGTCCATCAGAAGGTTTACTGATCTCAGATTTTATTTTATGTTATTAAAGGTTCCTTTTCTGCCTGAGGGGCAGAAAGTACTTTATCTTTGAGGAAGAGGCTGACAGGTATGGAAGGAAAACCAGCTGACTTCCAAATGAGGCAGTTAGGGTGAAGGATTCTGCTTCCAAACCCTGTGGGAATGACGAAACCTACCCTCTCTACGATGAAGGCAGTTATGCCTCGGGAGGCTGGGACAGCAGTCATGTCAGTTTTAGCGTAGACAATGAGAACATCTGCATCTGGCCCGTTGGTGATCCAGAATTTGTTCCCATTCAAAACAAAGTAGTCTCCTGGAAGCCAAGAGACGAAGTCTGTTAGCTCACAACAACAACACTGGTATTCCCACTCCATTTATTCCCTAACAGGCTTCTCAGAATCACTTAGGGTGGAAAAGACCTCCAAGATTGTCGAGTCCAACCTCTGGCCCATCCCCACCTTGTGAACCAGCCCAGAGCACTGAGTGCTGTGTCCAGTTGTTCCCTGAACACCTCCAGGGATGGGGATTCCAGCACCTCCCTAGGCAGCACAGGACAGGCTTTACCTTTCTTGTCTGCTTTCAGCTTCATGGACACAACATCAGAGCCAGCATTGGGCTCACTCATGGCTAAGGCTCCAACGTGCTCCCCGCTGATTAGCTGGAAGAAAAGACAAATCCTAGCAAAACATGAAGACCAGCAGCACTGTTCGTGTTCCCTCTTTAGCCCCCCTGCCTGTTTTCCTGCACTAAGCCTCCACAGTCGCTGTTCTCTGCAAGAACTCAAAGGAGAGCTGCTGTTCCCAGCACAGCCTGAGCAAGGAGCTCCCTCGTGCTGTGCTGAGGGAACAGAACCAAATCCCAGTGGGATGAGAAGGGTGACTCAGCTCTGTCTGAGCTAGACAAGCACAGCTCTGCTTGCACAACACATGAGGAAGGTGCCAAGGAACCATGCAGGCAGCCATATGCCTGTCCCCAGCTCCTGCCTGGGCTTTCTGCTGCCCTTTTACACAAACAGGAGCTGGTGAACACAAAAGGCTAATGAGGGGGTGAAAAGGGATGGGAAAGTTCTCTGCAATGTTCTCATAGCCCAGCACCCCCCCCCTCACCCCACAACAGCAGATGGACCCTCCTCCTGTGCCTGCTCACACCAGGCTCTGGCAGAGCTGTTGCTTCCTCTTCACTATTATTTCATCCTGCCCTTTTCTCCTTGCCTTTTTTTTTCCCTCCCTGTGTACTTTCATCCATCTTCTCCTCCTTTCGATCTCTACTTTTTTTTTTTTTTAAAGCAGACTCAATGCTTAAGGTATGTTCAACCAATTCAATCCATCAGTGCATTGCTACAGAAGGCCTCATTAAGTGCTCAAATCTAGTTAAGCACCTTTAAGTGCTCTGTCAGGAACCAAAACAAGTCAGAGCTGAAGTGACTTCACACCTCATCGAAAGGCAGAGAAGGAAGCATGAAAATACACCTGAGGAAGGAGGACAAATTGGGGTTACACATTTGCAGGCTGCACAGTGCTTTGAGGAAGTGACACTGTACTTTGCACGTCGTTTAAATCAAGTTTCTTGTGCTGATACCTTCACTGATGATCTCAGTAGTTGGGATTCAATGTGCTCATTGTCTTTCCATGTATTTAAAAACTGAAATCTATTTAATGCACTTCTGAGTTACCACATCAATGCCCCAAACGATGATGAAGTTTCACATGTAGTTAATTAACACGCAAACCAAGCATTTGGGCAGTGAGAAACGGAGAACAGAAAATAGGAAAGCAGTGATTTCCACTCAGAGATTTCAAAATGATTTGGGAATTTGAAAGAATATCCTCCAGTGTCACCTCAAAGCCTCCTTTAGTAACACAGCTCCAGAGAGCTGGGCTGTGCTGCCTGCAGACAAGGACCAGGGTATGGGATGAGGTCAATATGGATCAATAGGACAAAAACTGACAAGCTGGAGAAGGGCAAGTTTAACAAGTTTGGTATTTCCTAAGGTTTAGTGACTGAAATCTGCCGGTGCTGAAGATGTTACATACTGTGACAGGCATTCATCCTTGCAGCCAGAACCCAAAGCTTTCCAGCATTGCCCCTCCTGCAGCCACGTACCTTGGGCAAGTACTTGTGCTTCTGGGCCTCGTTGCCGTTGCGCACGAGCTGGTTGATGCACAGGTTGGAGTGAGCTCCGTAACTCAGCCCCACAGCCGCCGACGCTCGGGAGATCTCCTCCATCACCAGCACGTGGTCCAGGTATCCCAAGGCAGATCCACCGTATTCCGCTGGGAGGAGAGGAGAATGTTCATGTTACCCACCACGTGCACAAGGTCCCAGGGCTGGGCTCAGTCTCCAGTGGGATCCAAGACACTTAGAATGCTTCGGGTTTTCCCATCCTTTGGCTGGGCAATTCTGGCTTTCCCCATCCTCTCTGAATTTCAGTTTCCTTTGCCTTCAGCATAATCCATCGTTTACTTGTATAACATGGTTTATATGTAGAACATGCACAGGGATACATCTCAAACATGCTACTGACATTGCACAATATTAAATCCTTCTTATCAACTGTAGTACTATCACAAAGATTAAATCACCAACTTGCAACATCCTTAAGATGAGAACAAAGGAACACAGGTAAGGTTTGTAAAATCCATGTATGTTTGCCCCTAAACAAGTGAGGAATCCTCAGATTGCTCAAAAATGAGCCACTAAGGACTTTCCTAAGCTCACAAATGTGCAGGATGTCAGAATTTTGATGAGTGGCCAATTCAGAAGGAGAATGAGCCATAAATGTAATTCACCAGTGACAAGAATGTAGATTTCAAGAGAGAATGAAGAGAGACAGAGCAGCACTGGGAGCCCAGCTAGGCACATGGAGTTGAGCCCAAAACTAATGGTAAAGATTAAAGTCACACAGTAGAACTGTGAGAGAGAGAAGGCAAGTAAAAAGAGAAGGCTGAGAAATGTGTAACAGCCCTGAGGAGCCAACAGCTTACATAAATATATACACATGTACCTACAAACACATTTATATACACACAAATACAGTCACTTCCCAACCTACAAGCTTTGTTCTCTGGGTAGGAAGTAAGTGGTTGTACTGCTAAGAGAAGCACTACAACAGGACATGAATGCTGAGAAGCAGCTGGGGAGATAAGCTGGGAGCACTTACTCTACTCATCATCAATGTGGAAGCTGCAACCAAGAGCAACAAGGGTAAGAGCAAATCCCTGTGCGTGCTCAGAGTCACCAAAGGGCAGAGCTCCAAGGGGCTGCTGTCCCAAATTCCTCAAATTAACACCACTGCCACTGGCATCACATGTAGCCTTTTCTCCCATGTCCCTCATTTCAACTCCTGCCTTTATCTGCAGGGCCCTTTATCCTCTGAAATCTCCTCTTACTACCATGAACCGAAGTTTAGGAGTTTGCTATCAATATCCCAAAAGATTGGTTTAACAATTTCTCATGTATGCCAAAACAAGAGAGATTTTTGTTAATTCCTATAAAATGGCTGGGTTTGGTGCTTTTGCCTTAAGAAAGATAAGTAACTATGAGCATCCCAAATCCAGGATTGCTTTGCACTGCAAGAGGAACACAAAAATGATCCTGCCAGACACCTCCTCATACAACACAAACCATGGTGTGATTTTGAATGATGCTGCCCTTGCAAAGCTATTCTTTGTATATGACATGCCTGTATTATCATTCCATGGAAACTACATATTTACATTTCTTCACTTTGCACTTTATGAAACAAATGGAAAATTACAAACACCACAGTTTTCTTAGTTTTAGGAAGAAAACACTCAGCACTGTTACTCAAAATGTTTCTTTAAATAGATTTGATGTGCCAGTGCCTGAGCATGCCATTTAATTGTGTACACCTCCTAAGATTCCACATGACCTTCACATCCTAGTCTCTACCTCCTCCAACAAAACCAATGTCAACAAAGAAACACATAACTCTACAATACAAAATAAGGTGAAAAATCCTGGGTGTAGGAGGGATTGAGAGGTAAACCTTTGAGGAAACCAAGAAGGACAGGACTCGTGAGGGGATGGCTTATTTATAGTGTGGGAAACTGATGTAAGCCTCAGGCACAACATCAAAGAAGGAAGAAGGTAAGAGTGAGGAAAAACAGGAGCAGCAGTAAATGGGGAAGAGGAGAGAAAAAGAAAGCAGAAATGCAGGGTCTTTCAGCACTGAAAGCGAGGCAGAGGCATTATTCTGACACATTGCTATTCAGCTGGGTCCTGCAGAGCCTTTGCACAGCCACATCTAGAAAACAGACTTTTCCATGGGGAAAGAAAGGCCCCAGCAGCTGCTTTTCTCCTCATTACCCTGCCTCGGTTCATTCAGCATGGCCACACTCATCTGTAACCCTCATCACAACACTTTTCACTAACTTGCACAAAGCTGAATAAGATTTCCCCTGATTTTTTTCCGACTGGTTGGCTGTAGTCAGGTCTCCATTCGTTATCACAGCTTTTCGGGGCATTATTTTAGACCCTCAAACTATCCCCATTACTGGTGAATGTTTGTTCTAGGATACTTTTATCTCCAGCTCTCCTCCTTCAAAACTTGCTTCATATTAGAAAGGCACAAATATGTTTGAGCTACATATGTTACATCTGGACAAACCATTTCTGAGCAGTGCTTTTAAATTGTGAAAGGTATTTTGTCTAACAAGGAAAAAGGATTCAAAGTCAGAGAAGAATAGTAACAGTTGGGAAAGAGGTTTTTAAAACACAAAGATAGGAAAAAATGGATGTCACATCACAGACAAGGCTGCTATGAACTGGAAAGTGAGAGTTTAAGTGGTCTCTCTTTTGTTTGAGGAACCACCCATCAGAAGTTAAAAGATGGGAACAGACTTACCAGGGGCTGTGATCCCCAGAACTCCAAGCTCTCCGAGTTTCTTCCAAAAGTCCTACGAATACAGAACAAGCAATCAGCCCAAACTGGCAGTATGGGCTTCAGCATAACAAGTTTTCCCAAGCAGCTCACTGGACACATCAATTTATCTGTGAGATATCACGAGAATGAGGCAAATTCATCAATACCTGTTCCTCCCACAGTGGAGCTCCATCCTTGGAGCTGAGAAACCACACAGACTTAAGGACACTAGTTATGCTATACACAGTGGAATCTGGTGAAAATTCACATGCCTGAATTTAATTCTGGAAGGAAACTCCTAAGATTTATCTCTTCACCCACTCAAAGGAACACTTTTATGAAACAGCATGAACTATCCATTACCAAAACCCTGCAAATATGAAGCATTGCTATAGGCTGGCACTTTACAACTCTTCCAGTAGAACAAGTGCTGGCTCCTAAAGCCAAGGAAGCCTCCTTGGGGGAGATTAAAAAAATTGGAATGTTACAGCTACGACAAAATGCAGTAGCAAAGGATGTTGTCACCAAGGAGGCCCACACATGTCCTGGTGAGGCCATCTCCCCGCTGCTCCTTTGCGATGTGATGGACACACGGATGAGTGCTTCTCACATGGCCTCAGTGTCCAGCAATAATTATCAGGGAATATCTCCAGAGACTTCCATAAGTATCATTACAATAGCTCTGGATGACATCTGGAATGCCAGGCTAAGTTTATACACTTCAAAGCAGCACATACATCCCTGGAAATGTCAACATCAGAACCCTGGGAAATCCTGGCAGATGTTTAGAGCTTTTTGAGGCTTGTGGAGCTTATAAAAACCAAAAACCACATCTCTCATTTCCATCAATCAAAGCACCCCATGGCACAGAATTTGTTGGGTTTATTAGAAAGACAAGTTTCAGCTCGACAGTCAAACTCCACATTTCAGCATTTGCACGCAGTATTTTCACGGCAAAACTGAGAGGAAACTCGTTCAAGAAAGGGACTGAGCCAGGAGTATACAAAGCACGTGTTGGGGAAGAAGCTTGAACAGAGCTAAGTAGAAATCCCATTTTAAGAATTTAAATGAGACCATTATCAATCTTTATTATTACTGTTATCGCTGGGTTCTGCCCCAGGTTGCTGAAAGTTCGTAACAAAAGATAAAACAGGAAATTAAAAAAAGGTTTTTTCTGTGGCTTTTAAGTTTGAAAAGTTAATGCACATGTTCCTCTGGTGTGGCCTAAGATTGTCTGGACTAATGCAGAGATCAAAGCCCAGAGAGGCTTTCAGAACCACACATGAAATACTTGCCCGCATGCCTTTGAATTCGTTTTCCTGGTCAATCTGTTGGGCCTTTGGAGCCAAATGCTCTTGGCAGAACTTTGTCATGGTCTGTCTAAGCTGGGAAAAGAGGAGAGGAAAAATACAGTTGTTACATCTCAGCCATATACTGTTGTCTTCTTCCCCTGGATCCTGCCAACATTCCCTCACCAGGCAACTCCAGCATCCCAAACCCAGAAGCACAAGACCATAAGGAAATCCATGGTTCAGGTTACTGGCTGAAATACCACATAAAAGGGTCATTTCTCTAGTCTTTTAAAAAGGAACTGATGTACTTGAGTCCCTCTCAGCATTTAACCGTAATCTTACCCTGACAGGAGAGAATGCTCCTGAACTCCTGCCTGCACTGGGGTTTCAGGCATGTTTTTGGGCTTTGGAAGCTGATGAACTGAGTTTATAATGTGTTAACCCCCATCCAGTAGCTGCTTACAGCATCATTTACTTACCTGAGGATACCTGTAGTAGGCAGAGACACTAATTAAAATGTGTTTGTTGTGTCAAACTGGAATTACATTATCTACCTAACTACTTTCTACAGTGGGAAAATTTTATAGAGTCAGGAATGTTCATTGATCCAAGTTTTAAAAAACCCAAAATATTTTTCAAAATTTTAAACTCTGAACACTTACATACATGTACTCTACAGAAATCTATACGCATATCAACAAAATAGATACAGTACCTTAAGTGCTTTTAAAAGGAAGATTTAAAAGCTTGGCCTGGATCTTTAATAATCCCATTTTTTTTTTCTTTTTGGTTCTTTATTCCAACACATTAATTCTGGTGAAGGAACAGT
Organism: Lichenostomus cassidix; assembly: GCF_008360975.1. NCBI lineage: Eukaryota > Metazoa > Chordata > Aves > Passeriformes > Meliphagidae > Lichenostomus > Lichenostomus cassidix. The sequence goes on from NC_139486.1 coordinate 62,562,545, forward strand.
TTTAGAGACTGAAACCCTGTGCTGTTAAACCAGAACCTGTATAAGAGGCAGGAGCAACAAACCAAAATGTGCCCACTCTCTTTCTCTGAGCCCCAAAACCTAAGCATCCTCTTTTTTGCAATTGAGAAGATATGTTAAATTTCCAGTCACACAGACCATGCATTCCAGTGCTACCACATAAGCTTTCTCCCCATTGCTAGATTTATAAATTTAAAATAACCCCAAAAGACATATCTTTCCTGTGTGACAAAGCTGACTGCATTACACTTCAGCAAAGAGCTTAAAATCATAATTAAAAAAAAAAATCTTAATCAATTAGAGATTGAAGATGCACTCAGACAGGCAACCCTGATACCCTAAGCCAGTTTATACCAGTTATAGTGCTTTTAATTCACAGCTTTATTAATATTTCTGATCTTTTTTTTTTTCTTTTTCACCAGACAGGAACAACAGAAATATTTTACACCTTCTTTTACACTTGCTTAATACAGAAGCACAAAGAAATGCCAATTCAAGCTGATAAGGCCATAAACATGAACACAAATGAGGCAGGGAATAATTCTGTAGCAAGAAAGAAGAATAAGTAAATTTACTTTGTACATCCATATGCTTGCCCTGTCAAAATTATCTGGAAAGTGAGGCTGTAGCTCCAGTGTTTCACTGTCAGGAGCCTGTGTGGAGCAGCCCTGGGAAGACACTGCCCTTCACTCCAAGCCCTGGGGCAGCAGGGAATATGCTGGGAATGGTCAGCACTTGGCTGCTGTTGTGCACAGTGAAGCTAAGGACCAGAGAGCCACAGAACATTCAGAGTCAGAAGGGAGCCACAGGGATCATCAGTCTGTTGGAAATGGTGTAACTTTGCTAACTAATTTTCAATTAGTTGTTTAATTAATTGCAAGCAGTGCCCACTTTTAGCCAGCACCAGTAAAGTTCTTTTTCACAGACTCTCAGTGTTACTTTGATCGTTTAATCACCAAAACCTTAAGTTCGCTAAAACTAACCGTGACAAGTTCCAATAAACAAAGCCGGAGGGAGCTGGAGATTGGACACCTGGGATCTTAAATTTATGGCACTTCAAAGATGTGTTGGAGTAACCAGAGGACACAGGGGAGATGAAAGCCTGGAAAGCTGGAAACTTCCCACTTGAGAAAAAAATCATAAAAGAACTAAAGAAGGTGGGCCAGATTAGCATGAAGAGAGAGAATAAAAAAAATTAAAAACTAATAGAGACTAAAACACAAATTAATAAAGAAATTATGCAACTTAGAACCAATGAACTTTAATTTCTTTGTTTGCCAAAAATGCGTAAGTGAAAAAGTTTTGTGTCTTGGGTTGGTGTGGAGGTCAGAACCTTGTCAGCCACACAAACATCTCTTGGTCAAGAATAAAGTAATGCCTTACTCGCTAACACTAAAGACAGTGTCAGTCTTATTTTTCCCAGCGTTTTTGGTAACAAGCACAACTCTTGGCCCTGCACAGACACCTGAACAATCCCAGCCTGTGCCTGAGAGTGTTGTCGAAACACTCCTGGAGCTCTGGCAGCCCTGGGGCAGTGACCACTGCCCTGGAGAGCTGTTCCAGTGCCTGACCACCCACTGGAGGAAGAGCCTGTTCCCAATATCCAGCCTAACCCTCCCCTGAACCAGCTCTTGCCCTTCCCTGGGGTCCTGCCGCTGGTCACCAGACCAGAGATCAGTGCTGCCCCTCGTGAAGAAGCCATAACCTGTGATGAGTCCTAAGAATTATCCTAAATCTCTAAGCGCCCCTCTGGGCAGGAGAACAAGCTGGGAGAGCTGCAACACTTGTTTTGGGAGGATGTGACACCGTGACCCCATCGGTGCGTTCCTCTGACGATCACGTTTCAGATGATCATCGCCGATCCAAGAGGCCCAAGGCGGACGCGGGGGCCGTTCGCTCCGGCAGCGCGGCGCTCGGTGGCGAAGCCGGGAGGTCACTCGCGCGCTCGTTCCCGCGCGTCCCGTGGCGCCGCGCCCCCGCCGCCCGCGCGGGGATTGGGCGGCTCGGCCCGCCCGCGGCCAATCGGCGCCGCCCGTCCCGCCGCGCCCCCGCCCGGCCCATCCCGTCCCGTCCCGGCCCATCCCGGCCCGGCCGTACCTGGCGCTGCTCGGCGCTCAGCCCGTTCACCGTGTCGTCCACCGCCAGCCCCGCGCAGCCCCGCCGCGGCGCCGCCAGAGCCCGCCAGCGCCGCGCCCCGCCCGCCAGGCGCCCCAGCACCGCCGCCGCCATGGCCGCTGCCCTCCCCGCCGCTCCCGCGCGCAGGCGCCGCCCCGCCCCGCCCCTGCCCGGCGCCGGCGCCGCTGACTCCGAGTACTTGCAGCGCCTTTAATGAACTTAACCCACCGACACCGGTGACCGAAAGGGCGGCGAGCACACGACACGGAGGTAACCAGCCAGCCAGCCCCCGCGTCCGTTCCTACGCCGCCGGGGAACAGTGACCAGCTCGGCGTTTGGGTCACCAAGTCTGGGAACTAGGTGTGACAAACAGGAACCACCGAACTAGCGGGGAAACGGCAAAAACAGTCCATCCTCATGCCTCACATTGCCAGGTGCCCCTGCAGTGCTTCAAGCATGGCTGCACATTCCTTAACTTGAGCTTGGATGTAGGAGTGCTTCTCCAGGGCATGCAGCTTCTTGTCCTGTGCCGATTTCCAGTCTGTCATCACTGTCTGTGGAGAAGGCAGTGCACGCCACATTTTACTAACACCAGAGTAAGGAACAGCAAAGCCAAGTCCTAAACCAGCTCCAGCTAAAGCATCTGAGCTCTTCCTCCTGAACTAACTCTGCGATTTCTTTTACCTTGGTTGCTTGTGGAAAATGTGTATTTATCTATGACCAAAATTTAGGAAGTCTCCTAAAGTTATATTTTAGCTCTTGGGCTTCTTATCAAGAATTATAGAACTGTAATGACTATTTTGGTCTGTACACAGGTAATTATTGAAGCCACTTGTGCTTGCACACTTCCCAGTTTCCTCAGAGATTAACCAAGGTCACTGCGCTGCAACAGTTTCTGATTTAAATCAAATGCTCTGGCTTCCAGAATAACAACCAGGGTGGTGGATGCCTGTATTTAAAGGGGAGTAACACAGTTTCCTTAACAAGTGTGTTTGTATCAAAAGAGGAACACTGAAGATTTTATTCTGGTTCATGTGAAAAAAAGAGGAGGATTGGGAGGAGCAAAATAACCTCCCGGAGTGCCGGGTGCTTACTGCCTGGTTGAGTCAGTCTTACCTTAAGCATCTCCTTCGTTTCTGCAACTGAGTGAAAAAACAGCATCAATTCTTCTGCCACTTTTGCACTTATCATCTGAAGAGTCAAAAGGAAAATTACTTTTAAAATTATGCAAATAAATGTGAGTCTCAGCTGTTTCAGCATCAGGAGAGAAGGGTAGGGGCACACAGACCCCTCAAAGCTCATTTTAAGCATTTCTTACCATTGGCTGCTCTTGGAGCTCCTGGGTGTTATCTTCTTTCAGACTGGTGCTGACTGTAACAAATTCAGGAGCTGCATTAGTGAATATACAGATTACTCTGAGAACAAACAACTTTTCAAAATAACTTTCTATAGCAAGAAATACTAAATTTATCCAGGCCAGGGCCTACTACAGGAAACAGCTTTCTTCCTTAAGCCATAAACAAACTCCCAAAACCCTGGAATTCCAGCAGTATTCCCTTAGCAAGGAAGCACAGTCCAAATTTCTTATGAATAGTCACAACAGAAGAAAAAAACCAACCTTCTAGAGGAGGAGTACCAGTATGCAAGCAAAGTGCAAACTCCTTACCAGGATGCATAGTCGTGCTTTCTGAAGTCCTACCATGAGCCTTCTTGATCCCATCAATTTCTTGGACCAGTCTCTCATTCTCCTTCTTTAACTCCTGTTGAACACCGTGCCATTAACACAGGTTGTAAGTGAGGCAAGTTTCCAAGGAAATTTTCTTCTCCTTAGTAATACGGACAATGACAACTCGACAAGTGCTGCACTGGCACCAAGAATCAGATCTTGCCTTTTGTCTCTACCAACACAGCAAATTAGGCTGTTGGAGGTCCTTGGTCCTGCTTCTTGGCAGGATTAATACATTTATCATATCTGCACATTGTAGCAATTCCTAGAAAAATTTGATCATGGAGGAATTCCTTTTATGCAACTCTATCTTTCCTTGTGCTCCCTCTCATTTATATAAATAATGCACACACTGAGGAGCACATAAACATTGTGAAGAAAAGGGTGTCATATCTTTAAGCCACAGCATTATTCCCTACACAATCCAGACATTACCAGGCAATTGGATAAGCTGGTCAACCTCCCAGGTTGAATGCAATTCTCCAAGAGGATCAATAAGCCTGTGGATTAGGGTGATCTGGCTAATAGTGTCAGAAGCTTTGGGAATATCTCAGAGGAAGTCTCAGAGGCTCTTAAGAAAATCAAACTGTGAGATAAGAGGAATGGTCATCCCACAGACTGAGAACTGGAAAATAAAGTGAGATTTTACAGCTGTAGGTTACCAAGAGGGCCTCCTGCATAACAACAGAAGTAGCACTAAGCATGTCCTAGAGTTATCTCTGAGAACCAGGGAATAATGAAATGCCGATTCTGAATCTAAACTTGATTCCACAAAGTCAGATCTATTTGAAACAGAAGCCCCTGAACAGTCCCCATTCTCTCAGCCTTTCCTCCAGTCCCTTAATGAACACTGCAGCCCTTTTTTGGACTCTGTCCATATCTCTTTTGTACCAGAAGCCCAGAATCAGACAAAACATTCCCAGTTTGGCCTCCCCAGAACAGAGCAGATGGGAAAACAACTTGCAGAAGAATACAAAAACATTCTGATGACGACAAGAAAACAAGCAAGACAATCCTTAACATGACCCTGTATGGATCAGAATATAGAAATTACTCAACAATTTATTTATTTTTCTCTCCTAGCCTTACCTCTGCTTTTGCTAGCTGTTGTTTGAGTGTTTCCACCAACTGATCCTTGTTTTTCAGCTCTGCTTTTAGTTGTTGTAGTTGGTGTCTTGTGGGACGGCTGTAGAATCAGAGAGCACAGACTTAGGGGCAAAAATACTAGGGCTGCACACCTTCTAATTTCATAAATATGCCCTTCTTTAAGAGTTTGTTTCTGACCAACAGATTTAACTAGCAAACTTGGCAGGAAAGCTGCGTGTGGGTGAGAGCTCATCACTACCCTCCACAGGGGAACACCACAGCATGAGGACAACTAACAGAGATGGGAGGGATGTACCGTGTTGCCTCTCTGTTCTTTGAAGCCGGTTCCACTTTCTTGGCAGACTTAGGCAACCTTGAAAGAGAGAGAAAATACAATTACCAGAAGACTACTGTGTTCTTGCAGATCAGCAAGTCTGTTAGTTTGATAAAATCTGCAAAATGAGCCATCTTTAGGACACCTGCCAAATAAGTGCATCAATATTTTGCTTTGATTTACCGTTGGTTTGCATCCTTGAGGACACCATCCGCTGGAATGTTTGAGGCAAAGTCAAAACTGGGAGCCCTGCTGCACCCTGGCTCTGGTGAATTGCTGACACATTTTCTCTTTGCATATGAAGGCAATTGCACTTCTGCAAGAAAAAGACAACTGTGAAAACACCACAGCCTAGAAAAGACCCTCTTTAAGGTCTCTGAAGCCTGTAATTTGAGGTACATCAGTTATATCTGGCTAGAACGGACACTTTAGGGTAGAAGTAACTAAGAGCAGTCCTCAAGTTTTACCCAGGATCAAAGGTCCAGAACAAGCCACAAATAGGTCAGATGCAGACAGTGCTAAAATACAATTGCCAGGCTAGCACTAGTGGGAGTTTGAAATGATAATACACAGTAAAGAATGTCTCAACATCAAGCAGATATCGTGCCACAAGGTCGTTGTTCAATACTGGAAGCAAAACAATCTCAGTCCACATGAAACTCTGTTAAGAGACCTCCATATTTCACTATGAGCAAATAGCTACTAAAATAACATCAAAAGCTAGCTTTTTATAGAGTTTATTTCTCTTAAATCACAAGCGTTTTAAATATAAAGCTTTGTTCACTCAGTGGGTTTAGGAAGTTGCTTTTTCTCCCCCAAGTTGTGTATTTTTCAAATGACACGCCCATGAACACATTTACACTAGAGCAAGGCGGAGTTTCCACCGACACAGCCCAGCTCCCATGTTTTTAACGCCAAGTCTGGGTGCCTCACATTTATAAAATGCTATGAAGTGCTGTAAGCAGCATTAAAAGATCTAGAAAAGTAAGAGACTGTGAAGGAAGCCTATATCAATGGGCCGCTGCCTTCAGCCGGCGGAGGGTACACACAGCAGGCTACGAGTTCACCTAAGTCCTAAACAGGGACAAAACCGTGGAACAAAGCTTCTAATGAGATTTTGGAACAGCCACTACGCAGCCCGGAAGCGATGGAACTCCCTGACGCCGCCGCCCCCCTGTACCCCTCGGCCGAGCCCCGCCAGCCGTGTCCCCCGAGTGTCCCTCCGTGCCCCGCACTCACCTGCGGGCGGCTCGGGGCGGTGGAGCCGGGAGAACACAGGGATGCGACAGCGCCGTTCCGCCATGGCGGCTCTGCTCCCCTCAGGAACTCAAACTGGCCGCGCCGGGCGGGCTGGGCGGCTCCGCGCATGCGCGGGAGAGCACTGCTGGCTGCGAGCGCGCGGAGAGGGCAGGGGCGGCGCGCGTGCCGCTTTTCGCTCGCGCCGGGGCTCTTTGGCGCCATTTGTGCCTCGCGCCGTTTCGCGCCTCGAGCCCCCTCCCTCAGGGAAGGCGCTGGCGGCCATGGCGGGGACAGCAGCCCCGCGCGAGGCTCTTGCCCTCAGGGAAAGGCGGAGCGCAGTTCCTTCTTCCCTTCCCTTCCCTTCCCTTCCCTTCCCTTCCCTTCCCTTCCCTTCCCTTCCCTTCCCTTCCCTTCCCTTCCCTTCCCTTCCCTTCCCTTCCCTTCCCTTCCCTTCCCTTCCTTCCCTTCCCTTCCCTTCCTTCCCTTCCCTTCCCTTCCTTCCTTCCCTTCCCTTCCCTTCCCTTCCCTTCCCTTCCTTCCTTCCTTCCCTTCCTTCCCTTCCCTTCCCTTCCCTTCCCTTCCCTTCCCTTCCCTTCCTTCCCTTCCCTTCCCTTCCCTTCCCTTCCCTTCCCTTCCCTTCCCTTCCCTTCCCTTCCCTTCCCTTCCCCCTTGCCTCACTCTGTGGTTTGGGCGTTCGAGGCTCAAGGGTGTTTTTCGATTCGAAGATCAAGGGGTTTGTGGCCGTCCTTGCGGACATGTGGGAGTCAGAGCTTTGAGGGTGCCGCTGCTGCCGCTGCTGTGTGAGCTACTAAGACTGTCCTCTAACGCCGCAAGGTGAAATGAGGCATCTGTATAAGGTGTTTCCCGATTTAAAGATGCTTTTCCAGTGCTTGCTAACATGGTTTTCAGAATGGGTGGGAAGTCCCTCCCGATAGCAATAGGAGCAGCTCCGTGAGGAGGATGCTGCAGTCTCAGCCTGAGGGTGGCTTTGTCTGCCCAAAGACCCACATGTGCATCCACTACGATAATTTCAGTATAAAACCGTGAAACTGAAACATGAAAAATACAGTAACACGAAACTGACGTATTTCAAATACTTCACCAACACTGGTCTTAGCTTTAAAAGTCCATGTCCCTAATGCATATCAGGGAGTTGCTCTCTGTCCCCCACAGCGCAGGGATAACTCATGGGTGTCAGAAAAAAAAGTATTTTAAAGATGTTTACTTCCCTTTGGAAAAGGTATTAGGCACTTAGAAGATGAATAACCACAGTGTTCTTGGGGGAAATGAAGCATCACACAGATTTTAGGAAAGTTTGTTATAAGCATTTATTTTATGCCAACTTTAGAGAGAATGTTTTATTTTACAACAAATAAGGGCAGGGAAATGTTTGTTTTCCTGTTTGTTTCTGGTAGAGGGGAAAAAACCTTAAAATTCAAGATACACCAGATATGTGAATTTTAAAAAGTTACATGTTTGTGGGGAATGCCTTTACTGGAAACACGCTGTGAAGAGGACACACAAGGCACATGAGTCGGGGGGATGAGGACTCTTTTCTCAAGGGGGAAATTCACACTGAAAATCTTTGGCAGTATTAGAATTCCTTCAGATAAAACAAACTGAAGTTGTTACTGGAAATAGATTTGGGCTGGATTCTGCAGCCTCTTCCATGGTCAGGAGAGGGTATGTCAACTTGGAAGTCTCAACGGGACTTTTTTATAATATCTGAGCTATTTTGATGAGGTCTGTGGACCTGGGCCTTGCATAAAGTAGAAAATGTAAGAGTTTATTTATTATTAACAATACATTTCACTGGATACCTAGATTTTCAGTAGTTCAGTTTTGGATTTTTTTTTTTTTTTAACATGAGCTCTCTTTCTCTGTCATTAAATACCTGGGGAGCTTCATCTCATTATTTCTCTCAAGAAAACAAAACCTAATCACCTTGTAGGAAGTGACAAACCAGGTTTACTCGGTAAGTCCTGTGAACAGCTGTGAATATGGCACCAGACACTGGAAGTCAAAGGGCTTGTAGTCCATCAAGATGGCTGTCATGTCCTCTCACTGGCATCAGATCTGCTGGTTCTGTGAAAACACACATTTTGCACAGCTGAAATACTAAGAAATAGTCTCAGCTCTAGGAGAGGTGGGAGGAAAAAATTGATATTTACAGCTCTAAGGACATTCAGGCTTCCCCTTTCCCTAGCAGCAGCAGCAGCTTTGCTTTCTGCAAGGTCTCAGCTGTTGTAACCGGAGCTTTGTGCGCTGGATCGTTTGATCCAAACATCAGGCATGTCTGGTTGGCTGTTGGGTAGCACGACTGGCCCTTCGTTCCCCAATCCAAACCGATTTTTCCATGAAGAGCTGTTCTGCTGTGATGCAGCTGGAGAGACATCAAAGACAGTCTCCCTCAGGTCCAGCCGCAGGGTATCTCTCTTCCCGTTCAGGTAACCTCGCTCTGTGTTACCGTAGGAGTCAGACAGCTCTAAGGCATCAGGACAGGAACTGGCTGATTCAGCGAGCTTCAGGCCTTGCTCGAAATCACTGATCGATGTCTCGCTGGAGATGTTGAGCATATCGAACGAGCTGCCAAGAGAACAAAGGCATCTGTGAATTTTGTAGATGTCAGCAGCAGGGAGAGGGCTGTGGTCTGAGGTATAATCTGACTGCTGCTGGGCAGTGTCACTGTAGCTCTGAGATTTATTGGGCTGCCCTTCTTCTTTCATGCCAGCTGGCTGGATGTGGTCCAGCCCAGACCCATCCCATGCTTTCAGACCATACTTTCGACAGCGACAATCTTGGCAGAGTCTCTCCCTGTGAATTTCTGTTTCTGAGGTGCTGTGCTTGTAAGGAGAGGAAGTTTGCAAGGCAGGACACTGGCACAGGCTGACCTGCTGGTCTCCGAGGGTCTCCTGCAGACTCTGTCTCTCTCTTTCCAGGGAGGGGTGCGTTCCCCCTCGAGGGCATCTGTTGTCATCAACTTGTGTGTCTTCAGAGAGCACAGAGGGCCGGTTGGACAGCTTGCTTGTGGAAGTGCTGTTGTCAAAACTGTCGCTGAGTTTCCTGGACAAGGGCTGGAGCTCGTATTGCTCGTTTGCAGTGTTGGACTCCTGGACCTTCCGCAACCGGTTTTGCTTCTCGCTGCCCCCACAGGCAAAGTTTCCATTTGGCCCAGAGTCATCAGAGTAGTCTTTCATGGTGTGGGCACAAGGCCAGAGGATCTGCCCGCAGTTCTTCTCTGGGCCGAAGAAGCAGCAGAGCGACTGGAAGAAGAAGCTGGCAAAGCCACAGCTGATGCAATTGATCATCATGACAAATATCCCCAGCTTCCTGTACGCCAGGACCGTGGCAGGCAACATAATGACCCCTGCAGAGAAGAGTGCAGAAGCTGCCATGGCTGTGGCGCAGCTCATATGCTTCAGAGAAAAGGCCACTCGGCTCAGGCGGTCGGAATGGGGGCACAGGTGGTAGGAGATGCAGTAGTTGACAGTGAAGTCAACAGAGAGACCTACTGCCGCTGAAATGAAGAGAGACTCCACTGCGTTGAGCTGCCACTCCAAGAGGACCAAAAGGCCAATGGTTACCAGGACAGTGCCTGCAATGGCAGTAACAGAGAAAACGCTAAGGAGAACGTTCCAGGTTGTAAGCAGCAGCACCACAAAGGAAACAGCTATGGAGAGCCCCATGACCACCATGGTTTCCGTGCTGAGACTGTGCTGGAGGTTGTACAGCTCTAGTTTACTGGTAAACCATCCATTCTGAAGCCCCACAGGGGCAGTTTTCATTTCCTCTGTTATCCAGAGGCTGATTTCCTCATAGAATTGTTTGGCTTTGCTGTAGTTGAAGCTATAGTGATAAATAGTTTGAAACTGCAGCACTAAGGCAACAAGATTTCCCTCCCCATCAAACCTGAGGCCCAGATCATATGTTTCTGCCCCTTCCCTGCCCTCTTCCAGGAGCATCATTTTGATGCAGTGCAGGAAGACTTCGCTTCTGTAAGGGAAGGAGAACTGGTTACAGCAAAGGTTGAAGCTGTGGTCTCGCTGAGAGCATTGGCGACTGTCCATCCACCTGAGGAACTCCTCCATGAAGCACACAGTAGATTTCTGCTCCGCATCAGGGTAATAGAAAGTTTTGTTCTTCACTTTTTGGCAGAATTCAAGGAGCCACTTCTGGGCGTCAGGGTTTTGCATGGTGAAGGTGGTGTCTGTCACTAGGGTGCCATTGCTTTTTGGATTGAAATGGTCCCCATTGTCCACGGGCAGAATGCCCCAGACGATCGTGACAGGCATATGCTGCCCTTCTCCATGCTCCAGCCTCTCAAACATGAACTGGTGGCAGTACTCGGAATCATACCTCTCAAAGGGGTGGCTCAACCTGAACACTTGGACAGACGATGTCTCCAGAGTCGGGAGTTTGAGTTTGGGGTTGGAGCAGGAAATGTAGGCACCTCCTATGGCTAAGGCAGCAAACCAGCAGATCCAGATGTACCGAAACTTGATGACCCCACAAGGCAGAAGCTTTTCAAAGAGCAGCTTGGAGGTTTCAGACAGCGTGTTCTGGAGAGCCCGGAGGACGTAATGGATGGAGAGAGCGACTCTCTTGTGGCTGCTGTTGTTCCAGTAGGCTTCTGGCTTGTAAACGCAGGTGGTTGCGATGTAACGCTCGTACAGCACGGCCGAAGAGGGCAGCCAGGTCATCATGAAAACCAGGTTCACCAGCACCGAGGTGCCCATGTAGACGGCGAAGCAGCGGATGGCTGTGATGTTGCTGATGTAGCTGGCGTAGAAGGCAGCGCCCGTCGTGAAGCACGAGGCCAGCATGAGATATGCAAAATGGTGCATGGTTTGACTCACCCTCTGAGCAAGCCCGGCGGAAGGGTTCTGGCCCTTGCTGTGGTTCCACAGGTCGAAGAAGACAAAAGTGTGGTTGGCACAAATGCTGCTGAGAATGATGACTGCTGTCAGGTTTACAAAAGGGAAATAGGTGAATCTGAAGGCCACCTTGTACAAGAAGTAGGAGATCATCAAAGAACTGACAACAGCGAGCAGGACCATCAAGGTAATAAAGACTGAGCGTAAATAAAAAGAAATGCTTAAAAAAATAGCTAATATTGCCAGGACTGGATACTTAGTATCCAGTAAAAGGTAGTGCTGAAACAGTTTCTGTTTGAGGCCCAGGTCCATTCCAGTGATAGATGTGTAGTTATCAAACAGATCCCAGGTTTCAAGGTTGTCTAAGTAGATCCCCATCATAGACGCACCTTTTCTTGTAGGCAGGAAAAGCAGGCTGTATTTGAGAGAGGGCACTTGGTACTCCATTGTCTGGGGACTGAGAAAGTCCCTGTCGACCAAGAAGTGAAGCAGTTGGTAGATGGCATTGAAGCGGGTACATTTTTCTGGGACTTGGGCACACTGAGAGTGTTTCTGTCTGACAGCCTCGGGGCCTATGCAGGATGGAGTGAGGACACCTCGGTGGTAGTCTGGAGCACAGGCACGGAGCAGGGCCAGGGTGTGGGAGATGTCTCCTTGGGTTATCTCCAGACACGAAGACCTGTTGTACAGGACAGCAATGTAGTTCCCCAGGGACCAGCTTGGGCAGCATTCGTTGGCTTCAGTGCGCTGGCAGAGGTCTCTAAAATGCACGTGTGAACGTATCTGGAAGACATGAGGGGGCATCAGGTCAGACCCTGTCTTGCAGCCCCAGACTGTACCTTACTCACTGCAGTAATTGTCCTCTCCTCTCCTCTCCTCTCCTCTCCTCTCCTCTCCTCTCCTCTCCTCTCCTCTCCTCTCCTCTCCTCTCCTCTCCTCTCCTCTCCTCTCCTCTCTTCTTCCCTTTCCTCTTTACCCAAGGTGTACCACCCACCCCCTGCCATTCTCCCAGTGACAAATCCCAAACACCAAAGCTATGGAAAGTTGGTACCCTTTTGCAAAAAATAAACTCTATCCATCATTTATATTTTATAACTGCAGGTTTGAAAATTTGGCTCTAGGCAAATGCAGCTCATCCAGTTAAACTTCTCACTTGTAAAACTTGCCACTAGTCTCTAAGCTGGTAGCTCCATTTCCGTAATTATGTTCTGCTGCCCAAAATTCTCAGCAGCTTCTGACAGACACCTTTAGCTTCTGGACCAGTTCCTATTCAGTGTCCATTTATTCTTGTTTAATTTGCAGCTGGCAGGTGGGATCATCCCTGTATTGCCAAATAGGTGAAATGCTCTAGAATCCTCCAGGTGAAACCTGTTGTGTAGCTTACATTGTTTTTTGTCTGGCATCCTCTCAGCAAAAGATCAAAGATTGCAGCAGACAGAAAAGAGACAGCCTGTACATGTGTTCTTCCTGCCATACTGACCTTGTCTTGTTCCATTTGACACATTGACTGAATAGCTTGCAAGTTCCATAAGCTCCCAGCAGTTGTGGACATAAATACCAGCTGGGAATAGCTCTTTTCTGAAATCAAGAAGAAGAAAAAAAAATTTAAATTATTAGGTAATGAAGATGAATCAGCCAGGCTGTTTGGTGTAGACTCTCCATTCATAGAAAAAAGAAATATATATCTCTGTCCATAGGACTGTCTCTGGAGGGCTCCCTGGAGGGAAGCAGGTCACAAGACAGTAGGGAGCAGTAGCGTGTGCCTCCTGTGACCTCATCCCTGCTCCTTGAAATTGGTCAGCAGCATCAGGCCATTTTCAAAATCAAATGTCAGCTTGCCTTTTGTGACTGCTAGCACGTGGTTCTGCACGCCTGGAACAGGGAAAGAGCTCGAGCTCAGCCAAAAACCCCCAAGGACCTGTGAATTTGGTGTGTGACTAGTTTCAGAGTCTATCCAGTTTCAGATCTGGATAGAAGCTGGGAGGAAAATAAAAATATCCGCATGCTGTTCCTCTTCTCTCTACTTACAAGTGCCCGTTTTGGGACAAATTTGGAGGGGGGTGTTGTTTTCTGTTTTTCTCTTCAGATTTTACTGCCATTTACATTTTTCAAGAAGAAAAAAAATGAATAGAGAGGGAGTGTGGGTAGACAAGGGAGAGGGAGCAGACAGAGTGGGGCATATGCTGTTTTTTCATAGTATTCACTTTTGATATGGGTAAATGGTGAAAACATTAGTCCTTTAATGTGTGCTTTTAAGGTATATTCCTAAAGGGAAAACAAGAAGTATGGCAAAGAGTTAAAAGGAGAAACAACTCTTCAGAATTTCTGAACCAGCCTTTTCTGACTACTGAGCTATGAAGAGCTGGGAGGGCACTATCAGGGCTCTCACAGGTGGAATTGTACACACTGCTTGCTTAGAGCAAATTCTGAGTATTCCCTGTGTCCTAAACTCTGACTGTTCTGTCAGTTGAGTTCTGGGTGTGCAGTATTTACTGCCCCATTGAGATTTCACTCACCTGGGGGACCGCAGAAGAATCCATCTGCTCCATAGATGGTTTCCACCATTCTCCGTGTCCTTGCTGCTTGCTCTCCCTGAGCAGCCTTCTGTCCTCTGCCAATGCCAAGGTCATCATAGCTAGCAAGAGGGCAGATTATTGTCAGCAACTGTTATTGTTAACAAGAGAGCATCTGGCTGGGAGTTACATTCACAAGGCTCTGGTGCCACACACAGCAATAGGGAGCCCAAGTCCATTGCAGGCACAAAGACTTCAAACTCTCCAATGCCTCAGTTGCTTTTAAGTGTAGGATGTATGTTGGAATTCGCATAGATATTTCTGAATATTGAATCTGTAACTTTACAACCAACATGTTCCTCAAACCCCCCAAACCAAGCTCAAGTACCTTTTCTTCTTGACATAGGGAGAAAGGGAAAGGGTCTTCTTGTAGCCTGTATGGCTCTCGACATTCTTCCACACAATGAGCTTCCTGCCAATGTCAGTGTCCCGTGGCTCGAAACCCTGCACCAAGGAAAAGGGCTTTGTCACAGCTCCACTTCAGGTCAGCTGTCCTTAGGCCTCCTCTGACACATGGAAACTGTATGAGACTATTACTGCATCTTGGAGAGATACATGAATTGAACTCTTCCTGGAAAGCATCCCAGAGATGAGAGAATAAATATGTCCCCTTTCCCTTTCCCTTTCCCTTTCCCTTTCCCTTTCCCTTTCCCTTTCCCTTTCCCTTTCCCTTTCCCTTTCCCCTTCCCTTTCCCTTTCCCTTTCCCTTTCCCTTTCCCTTTCCCTTTCCCTTTCCCTTTCCCCTTCCCTTTCCCCTTCTCTTTCCCTTTCCCTTCCCAGCAACAATGTCTACAATTATCTCTCCCTGATCTCCTAGAAGAAGAATTTCTCCTCCTTTTCAAGAGTAATAGTCCCTTACAGAAATGGGAATAATTTTCCTTTTTGTGGATAAACTCTAGTGTATTCTTATTTTCTCATGATTCCTCCATTAATCAGAGGCAGGGGTGGCTTTAGGGAATGTGGCATTCTGCATGGAAAACATTCTATGTGCATAGTGCTCAGAACAGGACATGCTCTCCATGTCAAGAACCTCATGCACAGACTGTAGGAGCAAAAGCCAGCTCCTCTATCCAGTCTCTGCCAAGCCTAGCTATTCCCTGTGGGCAATCCCAGCCTTCAAGCCTTGGAAGGGGAGCAGAGGGAGCAACTCCAGTTTGTGCTGGCAGTGTCTTTACACCAGAGTGAAGGCACTGGTGGGAGTGCACTGCATGGCTGAGGGCTGTGCTGTCCCTGTGTGTCAGGACTGGCACATTCTGCTCATCTTGGAAGGTTGATATCACTGGTTGGGCACGGATTTTCCTTATGTTCCTGTTGATGCATCAACTGCAGGGACTTACCATCAGGGGTTCTGAAAAGTCAGGCAGATCCCCAACCAGCAGCCCAGCCACGGTGCAGATCGCAGCCACCACGGAGCACAGCACCAGCACAGCCAGGGGCCACTCTGCAATCAGCTGAGAGTAACTGCAGTCAACGGGAGGAGAAAAAGTGCAGCTGGTAAGATGCTTCTGCTCTGAGCACAAAACCTGCTGTTGAACCAATGAGGTGTTAGTAACAGGAGGGAAAAAATCAGGGTCTCTGGTCTGAGCAGTTATTTACTGCGAAGCTTGGAGGCTCTAGTGCAGCTATTAATGAACATATTACGCCTCTAACTGGATGTTTGCAGGCAGCTCTAATTAACTCGGGTAATTACATTTTGCCTCCCTGCATTTTCCAGCTTTTTCAATCAGAAATAATAAAAACCAGACTCTTGTGTCCTCAGGCAAAAGGAAGCTTTAAATATTTAAGTTCAAAGATTGCATTTAGAAAGAGCCTCTTCATTTCCTCTGCGTTGTGCAATGTCAGCTGGTGGCTGCAACAGTTTGGGCTGCAGATTTCCAAACTGGACCCTGAGAAATCTTCAGATTGTTCTCGAGAGTCCCTGAAAGTAACTGACCTGAGCAAGCCCCCTCTCATGGTTTTAGACACTGCTCTAAATTCAAATGTATTCTCTACAATACATATATTTTTAA
Organism: Lichenostomus cassidix; assembly: GCF_008360975.1. Lineage (NCBI taxonomy): Eukaryota > Metazoa > Chordata > Aves > Passeriformes > Meliphagidae > Lichenostomus > Lichenostomus cassidix. The sequence goes on from NC_139486.1 coordinate 62,578,519, forward strand.
TGACATTTCACACAATTTTTGTTACATTTCTATGCCTTTCAAACCCTTCCAGGGAAGCAGCTTACTCTGGCCAAAGTATTTTTTGCCAGTTACTTTTGCTCTGAAAGAGCTGGTGTAAAATTTTCTATCCAAGTTCTGTTTTTCCTTTGGGAGAAACTGTCTCCCATATACGATTCTCTATGCAAGTTACTATCCCACATTTTTTAACAGTGCAGGTTTTACTGTGTCAAGATTTTTGTCTTCCTCAGAAATATCAGTTGAGATACAAGATAGTGGAAAGGGGTCCTGCTCTGGTTTGGCAGGTTCTAGGTAGTTCTTTTGTGTTCTGATGTATTTCTGAAATATAAGAAATTCTTTGTTCAAAAATAGTTGACACGGATTTGTGAAGGGAAGTGAAATATTTATGAACTTAATTTGAGATGGAAAGTTTCTGCTTGCCTGCTTTTTTGCCCCTTTTGCTTGGGACTCCACTGCAGCTATTTCATCATTAGACATTGTCACAAGCACCTCAAACACCTTCTCACATGACTTTTGATTTTTTTTGGCTTTTTTTTTCAATTACAACAGCCTTGTCAAGTTTGTTTTAATAGATGGAGCCTTTACTGTGAAAATTAACAAAACTTCCCTTTACTCATTTGAGTACCTAAATTCTGGAGGCTGTTTTGGGTATTTCCATGTCAGAAAATTACCAGGAAGAAAAAAGAACAATAAAAAGAACAAAAAAACCCAGCTGCAGCCTCTGATGATGGAAGGTGCTTACCCAAACCATCCATAAACAATAGTTTACAAAAGTCAGCTTTTAAACAGAAGTAGAAATCAATCAAATTATTTTAATTTTGATAAACATATTTAAAATTTTCTGTCTTTGGAAAAGATGAGTTTATTTTGTGGATGGGCTCTTTTCCTTATTGCTCCTCTGGTAGGACAATCTGAATTAATCTTACCAGGCACCTGCCCAAGAACAGCTACTGAGACAGTGCTGCCATTCATTAATGCAGGTTAAATTGATCTCACAAGTAAATGGAGATTTTTCCAAGGAGTGGGAAGCCCCAGGAGCGCTGACCTTGCCTCTGGAGCTGGGCCTGCTGGGATGTCACCAGCAGCAACACTCTGCCTCTCCTAATAGCAGGACAGGAGAGCACTGATCACAGGGTACAAGGGCAGGAAGCTTTTGCTGTTAAACATACCTTTTTGGCATCCTGAAAGCTTTGTCATGTCTGCAGATAGAAAGGAAAAAAGAGGTGTTCATTTATTATTTCCTGGGAAGCCCAGTGCTGGGCTGATCCCTGAGCAGGTTAACCCTTGCAGGGCTGTAAGCACCAAGGGGAGCCAGTGCTGAAACAGTTCTGCTACTATGTGAACGAGTTTAATGAATGACAGAGCCTTTTCCTCTTGCATTTTAACCAAATAGGATGGGAAGCCATGTAGTCACTCACATTGCCCCTCTCAGAAAACCCCACAGAGTGTACTGGACATTAGCAATGCAGCCCCATAGGAATCCCATTGCAGATCTCATCCATTAAAACCTATCTGGTTTAAGTGCTTTTCCTGCACTTCTTAAACTGTTTCTTGACAAAAGCAAACCTCTTTGTTAAATCTCATGAGTTGGGCTAGCAACAACTGTAGATAGTTTTTATTTCCTGTTTAGCTCAGCAAGGATTTTCCCAAAAAGGAGGCTCTCATTTGTTTCCTGGGCCCCTCCAAAGACACTGTCTTTTCAGGCTATAGGAGCAGAATGCCAGTGGAGCTGCTAAAAATATTTTTTCAGTATCTTCTTCACAGAGGAGCATTTGTCACTCCTACTTGAAGCACTCTGAGGAGGGAAATAAAGAAGCCCACCCCAGGGGTCCCAAAATTTGTTAACAAATCCCTGAGGACAAGCTTTCTTGGTGGGTCAGATGTCTGCAGGACCTTTTGTTCTGCCCTCTCTCTGCACTGAAACATCGCATTGAAACATGCCCCAGTCTGGCACGGCCTTGGCTTGGACACAGCTTCCAGAGAACTGCTCCCACCTCCTTCCACAGCTGTGCCAAGCCCTCCTCAACCAGTGCTCCCTCCTCCTCTCCCCCTCCTATGCTCCTGCTTAAACTGGGAGAAGGTCCTGCTGCTCTCCAATATCTGTGTTGGGCAGATGCCCCCCCTCCATGCAGCAGCCAACTGGTGACTCTGAGGCAGCTCATCCTTCCTAGCCTTGTTCTGAGTGGGAGTAATGGAAAAGCAATGGAGGAGAGTTCCCCATGGCAGTAACTCTCGGTGGCTCGTGTAATAAACAATTCTGTGTTTTGCTTGTCACTTCCAGCTAATGCTCTGTAGATTTGGGACAGAGAGGAGCAGAGCAAAAGCCTCCCCAGATTATCAAAGCGAGGTCTCTCTCCAGCAGTATGCTGCCCATCCTGTGCTAATTCCCTCACAATAGCTCCTCAAACAGATTTGCTTGGATTAAAAACCTCATTCTGGCATTATTATGTTATCACTTTTCTGACTGCTGGTGCTGCACACTCTGCCAGGGATTTACAATCCAGCTGTGCTTCCTACTTAAATAACCTGTTACAGAGGACATGGACAATTTTGTTGATAGCTTATGAGTGAAACTGGATCCAGGAAAAGGATCCAGGAAAAGGATCCAGGAAAAGGATTCAGGAAAAGGATCCAGGCTCCTTTGACTGCAGTTCCTTTACATTGCAAACACAAGCAAATTAAATCCTCTGTGAATGGCTGGAAAATGAGACTGAAAAGGGCTTTTCTGCCTAACACTGCAGTGCTGTACACAGGCAAGGAAGGAATCCTGTGCCATCTTTTATCAGGATGCAGTGGCTATGGCTGCAGCAGTGATCTTGATCTTGTGGCAAAAGTGGACTCTAAAAGGCACACACAGGAGGAAGGATCTTGCTGGCTGGAAAGAGCAGAGGTTGTAGCACAAGCTGTTGTTACCCAGGCACTCTGCACACAAATGGATTCTGTCATGGACAACAAAGAATTCATACCCTTGTTGCTGCCCAACCTGGAAAACCAAATAACGTTCCCCCCGTTTTTTATCTCTCACTGCTCAGCGGTAGACAGTGCTTACCCTCTGCTGCCACTGCCTTCCAGCACTGGCAGCAGCTTCTGTGGGGACAGGAAAAGAATGAGCTCTGCTCCTATCAGTGAGAACTCTGCAAGATGAAGGACTGGCAGCTGGTTGGCTTGGAGTGCAAAGGGAAAAAATACAAAGGTAAAGGAAGATGGGCACATTCACAGCTGTGTGACCTAGGAGTGACTGAATGACCTTGGCTTTAGCCAACAAATCCCTTGAGAAGGAAATCCCACCTCTCCCTGGCATGGGAATGGCAGCTCTCGGTACACCCACACAGAGGCAGAGAGCAAACTGGATCCCTCTGTGCATTTTGGGGCAGCTGCTGCCCTGAGCTGAAGAGCAAACCCATGTTTCATGCATCCCTGCTCATCCCTCCCACTCTCCCCCACCAAGTCTGGCAGATGTCTTTTTGAGCCTTCCTCCACATCCCACTTACCTGACTGTGACAACATGATGTTGCACCGGCCGCTGCTGCCCAGGGGACCACTGTTTCCAGGCCATTTCCGAGGCCTCGTGGTGGGAGGCTGGCACGAGATCACCGCTGGAAAGGTGGGAACACAGCACGGGCCTCTCACCTTGCCCAGGGAGAGAGGGCAGGCTGTAGCTGCCTTGGGGCTCCTCCTGGGAGCAGGGGTAATATGGCTGCGAGTCCTGGGAGCTCGATGGCACCTGGCCATTGGACTGCGTGGAGACTGGCCCAAGTGTGTGGCTGGAGGAGGGCAGGTTGTCTTCCCCCAGCCTGGGGGATGCAGGAATGGGGCAGTGATGGACTGGGCAGATTTTTTCCCAGGAAGTGCCACTGTAGCTGAGCTCGGCATTCCCGATCTCTGGCATGGCGAGGCAGGTCTGGCAAGGTCCTGCATTTTGTTTTTCTCTACGAGAAAAATGAAAGATAAGGTAAAACAGCAGAGAGGTTGAAACGCTGCACTGGGGAGTTGAGTCCTGAGAACTGGAGATGCTTACAGAGCTCCCACATGACACAAATGTCAAACCTCACCCATTGTGTCCTGTGCCAGGAATCAGCCTTAGGGCTAAAATGGATTATGCTTTTCATAAAGACATCTGTGACTCACTCAGGAATCCCAAGCAATGGAGAATCCTGTAGTCAATCCTTTGTGTGTGTTGCTCTGAAAGCTTGAAAAATTGGGCAATATCCCCCCCATATATTGTCACAAAATATTTCATTGTGGAGGGGGATCTTAAATCAGGACCCAGAGAGATTACAGAGGCCTGGGCAAACAGAAACCAAAGGAATCTGCATGTGAAGAAGCCACTCAATTATCTGCACTCCTTGGGAGGATTAATTAGTGTGATTGCTCTGCAGAAGCACTGGCACTGCTCCATGTTGGGTCAGCAGGATAGTGAGTCATCCCTGGCACTGACACAGCTGAGCAGTGAACCTGAGGGCTGTGATGTGTAACAGGGGCTTCAGCCTCCAGCCTGGCACATTCCCTAGTGGTTCCTGTGTCCTGCATGCTCCACTGGGCTCTTCAGGAACTTTTTAGACACACATCTCCCAAGGATGACAGCAGCAGATATTATTGGTCTTATCTTGTAGGAAGGGGATGGACTGGGATCTCTATAGATCCTTTGAAACTTGACTGTCCTCTGGCTGCTAAATTTACTGAGACAAAACATTTGCAGACTCCAGTTCCCAAGTAATAAGGTGTCTGCAGGATACACTTTCTTCTCTCCAAGGAATTTAAAACATTATTTCATTCCTATAGTTCTTGACTTATGGAGTCTGAGAGGTTTTGCTAGCTTGGAGAGAGTTTGAATAATACTTTGAGGGACTGCTTAGTCTGTGTGATACCAAAAGCCCCTTAACACACAATAAACTGAGGTCGTTCTGACCCCAAAAATGCTTGAGGAATTGCTGTCCCAAGAGATGCAAACACCAGCAGTCTCTGGTCCTTTTTCAGAGCACATGCCATGGTCTCTTACAGCTGAATTATGTGTCTTGCTGCAGTGCGTGGCGTCCAGGAATAAATAGGACAGACAGTTCAGGCCAGCTAGAATCACAAAGTGTCTCAAGTCATCAAAGAATTATGAGTGTTGGACTAAGATTGCAGTTAGATGAACTTTACCCTGAGGCACCTGGTGTGATGCAGGAAAAAAATGAAGGTAAGAAGTTGGGGAAGGGATGTTTTTTAAACTTTGTAGAGTCCCTCTCATTTATTTTCCTCACAGCCATGGAAAAAGGCAGAATTTTAGTGATTACATGTCTCTGGAATTAGACCCAAAGTTAACTGGCATGAGAATACAAAGGACAAAAGAATCTGTAGAATACAATTAGCTCAGTATTGCTTGAAAATTGCTATTTTTCCCAGACAGCAGGACATATTGGCCTTGGCAGTCTGTGCTATGTACTTTCCGAAATCAATTGAGTTTATCAGCACTGATGAACTATATTTCATGATTGTACAAAATGGGCTTATTTAATTGAAATCATTACAGCAGAGTAATGTTTGTGGTAGCAGTTACACGAGTGCTGATGTGGACATTCATGGCATAGGCATGACCCTCAGCTTCACTGGTGCACTGTACCACTCCAGCGACCAGTAAAAGAGAAATCTTGACTGATTAAGCACCATCCAATGCTAAGTTCAGTTTCTAAACCTGAAGAAAGCTGTGATTACAGATACAGAAGGTTACAGACATGGATAGCACATTCCTGGGTCCTGACTTTGGAAGCCATAATTGATGTGTAAATGCAAAGTAGCTGGAAAAAAGTCAGTGTTTGTGCTGAAGCAGGTGCCAGAAAACCCGCAGACAGGTGTGCACACCTCAGTGAGATAAGGTTGAGATAAGGTTGTCCCCAGCAGTTCCACTGCTCATTTGCCTCTGAGCTGCAAGCCAAGGTACTGGTAAGACTTGAGCTGGTTCAACACAGCAGGAGGGAGAGCTGCTGGCAAAGCAGGAGCTCCTGAGCTGTGGCAATGATATCCCAGTCACCCACAGAACTTGTCAAAGAACATCAACAATAGGCTTGAAGTCCTTGTTGTCCTGTCCCAGGTGGATTAGTGACAGGATTACCTGGCCTTTCAAGCATGTGATTTGTGTTAGAGCTGTGTGTAAAGGTAGTTCACAACAGGAAACTCCACACTTGTCATACATGAGATTACAGATGCAGTGCCAGCAAAGCTGCTCAGGAGATGTAATCTGAACTCTTGCCAGGGGTTCTTACAGCCTCATCGGAGTCATCCCTGCACAGGGAGGGATTCAGGTGCAGCACAGGGCAAGAGCACTGCAGACAGACCAAGGAAAGATTAGGGTCTGTGGCAGTTAGAAAATAAAATTACATCTTTAACTAGTCGTTGCATTTCTCTAGTAATTTTAGAGGCAACTTGATGGGAAGGTGCTAAACCACCACATCCCCTACAGTGCTGCTGAGCAGCAGGGGCAGAGCTGTTGGGGAGAGCTGACCTGGAGGATCCCTCAAGCCACACTCACAAGGTTGAAGTGTAAATCATCTTGCTCTTCCCATGTGTCCAGTGACTTGTTTGGGGTTTGTAGTTTTGTACTGCAGGGGATTTTCATCAGAGAGCTGAGGTCATGGTTGTGTTATGCTTTGACAAGGCCTAGACCTTTTCTCACTCCCTTTTTGTTGCCTCTAAGTTACTCTTTTTCCTCTACCTTGATCCTGTTTTTTCCCTATTTTTTGCACACTTTAAATAGGTGATGCTCTCCTTCGGTGCATAATAATTTATAAAGACACTGCTGCAGTGACATCTTGTGCTTTGGTGTTCCTACACCTGTACCGTATTTCTGATCTTTTTTTTCAAAGGAAAAGCAAAATTCTTTTCCCTTTAAACTGCAGGATCTGGACAGTAACCTGGGACCAGAGGCTTTTTGTGACTAAATTAGCCTGTCTGCCTCATCTGAGGGTGAATATGTGACACTGGACAGAAAAAAAAGGGCTTTTACAAAATACACTTTGAACATGGTCAGAGAGAGGCAGGAGACCATGCAAGGAAAGATTCCTCCTCCAAAAAGCCCTCAGCTACAAAGCCTCCCGGTGGGGAAAGCAGATGCCAAACTCTCGGATATCGCAGATTGCCTCCGGGTTTTCTGCACATACGTTGGTAGCTTTGTGTCTAATATTTCACATGAAATCACACTCTTCTTGTTTACCATCTTTGCTGTGAAATGCTGTCAAGTTCTGCTCTTCCCCCGCGTGTCATCTCCTAACTCAGTCCCTGGCCTGCTCAGTGACTTCAGATTCTGGAATAACTTTGGCAAGTTTGGATCATTCACTCCTGACTTCTCTTCATTAACTCCTTTTCATACTAAACAATTACGGCTCTGTCAATTACCCTCTGGATACGAGTTCCTTGTGCTCATCCCTCTCAAATCCATGACGATGTGACCTTGGTTATCCATATCTCCAGGGAAACCTGGAGCTTGCAAATAATGATTGGTTTGGATAGTCACTGCTGGCAGCTCGGCAGAGTTTCAGTCTCCACTTGCTGCTCTCCCAATTAGCTGCAGTGCTGGTGAGCTTAACCTTTGTTCTGCTGAGGTCTGCACCAGACACTTAGGCTGGTCCTTCTTTGCCTGAAACTATGTCACTATTACTTTTCTGGGCCCACAGGACCCTGAACTATGCTAGAAAAATGTTCCTGGGGATTTCTGATATCTGTTTGCTGTCAGGCATGAGGAGAAGAGGGCAGAACACCACACTGGACTCTGCTTGCCATACTAACACTGACAAAGACTTTTATTTTTAACATTCATTCCCACTCTGGGCTGTGTCAGATATTTGATGTCTTTGGAATTAAATGGGCAGAAATGGGCTCTTGGCTGCAGAAAATCCTACAGAGGCAGTTGACTGCCTCCATTTTCTCCTCCAGGCTCAGCTGGATGCAACCAGAAAGATGCTGGGAAAGGAGAAAAGAAGGGGTATAAGGGAAGGGATAGACTAGGGTTAACTGCTCCTGTTACCCACAGCAGTGAGCTGTGTTGCTCGTGCTGTTTGCTTCCCAGTCTCTTCCCCTGAGATGTCTAGACAGAATAATAATCCAATTTATGGGCCTGCCCGAGTCATTCTGAGTGCAGCAGTGCTTCTCTGAGATGAGTACCAGGGCACAAACAGCCTACCTTGTGTGGGGGAACCAGCAAAAGGACTGGAGCTTCTTCCCGCAAGGGAACAGAAAAGAGAGGGTCAGGATTTCTAAGGAGACAGCTTTCTGCCATTCCAGGTCTGCAGGGATGTGGAGCACTGGTGGGATACAGGGTCTGTGGCAGGAGCCAAGGCCTCCATGCTGTGAGGCCACCCCCTGGTGCAGAGTATCTCCCTCTTCCAGAGACCAGCATCCCTCTGCCCCACAGAGGATCACTGCAGGACCTGGCTTTAGGCTTTACCTGCTCACTCTGCCCCAGCAGGATGGTTTCCTGGAAACATGCCATGTTGGCTGCATGTTCCCAGCACATTCCCCTCGGGATGGTTTGGTTCGGCAGCACACAGAGCTTAGCTGGGGTGGAGGAAGCTTTGTGGACTGAGAAATAGTAGCATACAGTTGCCTTCCTTTTCCTAAGCCACTCCAGTTTTTGGCACTCTCTGGTCTTGCTGTCCCGCCCCCCCCATCCCCCCCAAGCCACGCAGCAGGAGAGCACATGTGGTTGTGAGAGGGAAATGGGCCAAAAACATTCAGCCTTTTGCAGGAATGGCTCCTTTCTCGTTCTGCCTAATTCCACTTTCGTCCCCAAGCCCATTTCTATAAACACTGCTCTTTTTTTAATAGATCACCTCCTCCTTTGCATACTAAGGAGAGGATCAGGAAAGCAGCACTTTGCATATGAAAGATGGGAAACACCTACCGAGTGAATGGAGCTGTCTGATGCCTGACTCGAACTACAACTTCTCCTGTTGACAGAAGAATATCAAGAGGGAATAAAAAAAGGAGAAAAAGGGCAGGAGTCTGTACCTTACCTACAACTGGAACCCTTTTTCATGAAAAACCTTTGCTCAGTTAGACATTAAGTGCCACAAAATTTCACTTATTTAAAAAAAAAAAAGCTAGTTTTATTTTCTTTCCCCTTTTTTTCTTCCTCTAGCAAGGTTTTGTTTGTATATCAGCTGTACAAGTGTTCCCAAATGAAAAAGAAATATGAATTCATTCTGGATTAAATCCATGTGCCATAGGTCAGCTTCCATCTAGACTAATAGCTTTTTCCTGGAGAGCTGTAAATGACTTTTTAAGAATGTGCTTTTATAATGGAATTTAAATTTCTCTTTGAACATACCACCAGCAAAACTGCAGTGGAGCTCTTGAGAAAAAGAGCTTTTTTCCTTGTATTTTCTAAGGAGATAAGAGTGCCCTTTTCATGGGATTAGGGAAGGGTTCATTGCATTTCACTGTCAGCTCGTTATCTAGCTCCCTGTCTCTCTGACAGGGAGAGACAGGCACTCCTGAGCAATCCATCTCCCCCTTTGGCTGCGGCAAATCCTTGTGCACTGAGCAATTCCTGTGGAGTTCTTTTGTTTTGTTTTTTCAGTCTAGCAGCAGGATCGTGCATACCCTTGAGAAGACCTACAGTCTTTTTGTTAGTGACTCCTGAGTATGTTAAATCATCATGAAAAATTAATGAGACTGCAAAACTCTGCTTCCCACGTAGTCTGCCAGCAAAAGTTTAGTTTTATAATCCTTTCCATTGACTCGTGTGAACAGCCTTACCTTTACCCCAGGCAGCTGCTGCTGCTGTGGGTACAGGTGTGTGTGCTGGGACAGAGCCAGACACGGAGGGTTTAAGGCTCCCACCCAGCCTTCAGTGCCAGAACAGATCTGTCTGCACTAGGAAAATCATGTTTGCCAAGCGTCATTTTGAAGAAAAAAGGAGTGAAATGAGAAGGGAAAGGGAAAGAAAATCTCCACCTTGGTGTCCAAGGCTAAAAGAGGCCAGGAAGAAGGGGGTGTTTTCTGACATCTGTGTTTTTCTGGTGATGAGGTGAGCATTGATGAAGAGCCTTGGCTAGGGCAGAGTGTGGGGAACATGAGCTAAGCCTGAGTGAGCAGCATGGGTGAAGTTCAAAATACACCTGTCAGGTGGACTAACCCTGTAACTTATTTCTCGTAGGCTGCAGTGCTCATTCCAAGACCTGTTTGAATTGCCAAGGATTACTAAGTCAAGCAAAGAAAATGGCTCCAGTGACAGCTCGGATGCCACTGAATGCACGAGATTTAACCCAGTGCTGGACTGTGTGAGAGTCACGGAATGCTGAGAGCCACAGGTACAGCAGCCTCTGGCCGAGGGCATCAGAGCTGTGTGATGAGCAGCGAGTGCCCTGCCAGTGCCCCCGGGCGGGTGGGGCTATGTCGGCATGAATATCCTGTGCCAGAGAGAAATGAAACCCTCGGGCTTTCAGAAGGGATTTGTGCTCTGCTGACCTCGGGATGTGCTCTGGTCAAACGGAATCTGAAGAGCTCGGGTCTGTTGTCCTGGTCCCACAATGCCAGTGTGCTCGTGAATATGGGATGGCTCCTTGCCCATGATTATGGGCTTGCTGATGTTTCCAGAAAATGTTGATGATTGTGGCTGCCAACCTGGCTTAAGACACCAGGTAAGGGAGCATATGGCACTGGGGGACACGATGAGGGATGAGGGGGTTTATGAAGGAGATCTTTGGAGTGAAACCTGTGTTTGCCCACAGCTGAGTGCAATAAGGCTCTGTCTGAAACACACTGAGCCTCCCAACAATAGCTCTCCCGTTGCTGCAGAAGGGAGAGCACACCATGTTGCAGGATAGAAACCTGCCCGGGAGGCCAAACCGGGAAGACCCCCCGGCACGATTGGCTCTGCATGGTATGCCTAGCTCCGGGGCAGGAGCAACCAGGGCTCCGGTTGGGCAGCGCACATCGCCAGAGCCCGAATCGCGAGTGGCCAGCTGGGCAGGCAGCGAGGGACTCTGTCTGCTCCCCCGCTGGGAGGACGGGACACACCTCGGCGGGAGTAGGGGGCCCTGGTCCCAGGAAAACCCGGTGGCACCGACCACTTCCACCCACATCGCCGGGGGTGGCGGCAGGGCTGCAGTTCCCACCCGCCGGGGCACCGGCTCCGCTCCCCTGTCCCGACGCCGCAGCTCCTACCTGGGCGAGGCGGGGTCGCGACCGCGGCGCGTCCCCTCGGGCGGCGGCTCCCGCGGGGGCGGGGAGGGCGCGGCCTCCATGGCCGGCGGCGCCGGGCGCTGTCCGTGCCCGCGGTGCTGAACGCTCCGGAGCGGTGGCGGCGGAGGTAGCGCCCCGGCGCGTCCCGGCTCTGCCCTGCCTGGCTCGGCTCGGGGCGGAGCGGCGCGTCTCTGCCCGGCTCGGCGCGGCTCTACCCGGCTCAGCTCGGCTCGGCGCGGCTCTGCCCGGCTGGGCTCTGCCCGGCTCGGCGCGGCGCTTGCGCGGCCGCGGAGGTGGAGGCGGGCCCGGCGCGGGGCGGGCACGGGGGCGCAGCCGCCGGCACCGGGAGCGCTGCGGGGGGAACTGTGAGCCCCGGGGCCAGCTTGGCTGTCGGGGATGGGGCTGAGCCTGTGGGATCAGGACAGGAGCTCGGGGCACGGGGCATCCTTTGCGTGACAAGTCCCTCATCGTCGCACTTGTGCTCCTCCTTGTCCCGGGCTGGGAATGCTCCCACAAGCACTCCTGGTCCTGTGTGGCAGGTGCAGGGCAGCGTTTTGAAGTGTTGGCTTTTAGCAGCATTAAATAAGTAAACGATTTTTTGAAATAGATGGTGGGTGTGAAAAAACTGAGTTGAAAGCATGGAGAACACAGGGAGGTCAGGCATGCCCACCTCCTTGCAGTACCCTTCTGGTCTTGTCTATCCATAAACATGACATTGCACTGAGCTGGGTGGTAGCCACATGTGTCCCCTTGTGCACGGGCATGGCTTCCCAAAGAGCTTGTGGAAGGTGGCTGCTCCTTCTGTAGCTGCCAATGACCATGACACTGTTTAGGAAGGGCTTGGCACTTTCTCAAGACAGTGTGTATGGCCATGGGAATGGCAGCGACCTTCTCCTCTACCTGGTCATCATACTTTGTGTGTTAGCTGTGGGGATGGCTGTGACCTTCTCCTTCCTTGTGGCCATCTGTGGACCTCACAGTGGCAAAGACCTTTCTCATGAGGGTGGCATCCTTTTTGCTTCACACATACAGAACAGCTGAAGCAAAAAGGGAGAGTATTAGGGCGGAGAGTATCCTATAACTCCCACTAATCCTCTAGCTGCTTAGAGTAAGCCCTTCCTGCCTTAATGACTTAAATGCCTGAGGCACTTTAAAGAACAAAAAGCTTTTCCTAATGCCGGGGTGGGTGACTCTCTCCCACCAAATGCTGACACCTCTCCAAACCCAGCAGGAGGGAGTTTCGAGCACCGGCTGCTGGCGGTGCTGCTGGCCCAGCCTAGTGCTCCCTGCTGGACTGGGCTGCAGGGGACCAGCCTGCTGTTCTGAGCCTTAACCACAGAAATGTCACTTGCCTGGTAGGATCAGATCCACCGCGAGGAGCAGCTCCAAAGCAGCTTGTGTTGTGTGGCCCAGCAGGAAAGACTGAAACCTGGTATCTGCTGAAAAGATTGGCTGGCATTAATGTGGTGACAAGGACATGGGTGATATTTCCTTTTTTCATTCTTCCTGATGCTAAATAATAATTCCTGCAACAGTAATGATAATAATAGAGCCATGGGAGCTACAAGGATGGTGGGAATCAGCTGGATTACAAACATCCCACCGCTTCTGACAGGCACATCTCACAGCTTTAGTTTGGCTCAGCCCGAGGTGTGAACTCCTTGTCTGGGAAGTGGGGGTGATCATGCTTCCTCACTCCCACAGCTTGGCACATTTCCTCCATGCTGCTTCAAGGTATTCAACACACGGATTAATTATTTTTAATTGCCCTTAGCCAGGGGCTACAGCAGGGCTTGTGCTCCCAGCTGGCTGGAAAGCACTGCCCAAGGCAGGTAATGGGGCTGCCCTCGTCCCTCCTGGGGCTGCTGCTGCACGGCCAGGGCTGGGAGGGAGCAGCTGTGGTGGCCAAACTCTGGGAATCCTGGAGTCCCTTACTTCAAAACCTTCTTGGCTCTTGACCCTGCAGTGCAGTAGAGGAAGAGCTGCCTCTCCCATCAGCTGGAAGCTGATGCTCTCCTCAATGCCTTGTGCCATTTGGAATCTTGCCACTCTGTGACCTCCCTGTGCTTAGCTAGTTTGAGGCTGGTGGGGCAGAGCTCAGTGTCATTCTAGGGGAGGCATGTGCTGATCCCAAGATTTCGACCCCTTACAGAAAAAAACCCAAGGGTGAGCAGTATGGACAAGCAAATGGGGCTCCCAAACTGTTTTAGGAACATAAATGTTGTTCACAAGACAATTCCATCAAGATGAGACTATCCTTCATCCAGAGGAACTCTTTCTTTCACAGTGCCTGGCAAACCACGATGGGTGAGTCAGCAGGATGGAGGCCAAGTGGTCCGGATCAGTCTCTTTACATTGGGATGCATTCCTGCCTCTCTTTCTGCAGGCAGTGCTACCCTGCATCTTAGGGAAACCACGCTCAAAGCTGACAGCTTGCAGTGGTGACACCACCATGATGTTTTGGACAGTGCAAAACCACCCATGTCGTGAGTTTCATGGAAACCTAAGCCCTTGAAGTCACCATGGCCAAAGCAAGGCTGTGGATCACTGCGCAGCTGCCTCAGATTGCAGCAGACTGCTGGTTTCCAGGCAATGTACAATGGCTCATGGATCTGCAGCCAGCTTATGAACCCTGGCCTGTCACTGCTCACTGGAGCAATGTAATAGCCAAGATATTTCTGCTGCTTGAAGCCAGCGTCAGTGTGCCAGACACCTCTTGTGCTGGAAGCTTTCCATGGGTACAGCAGCAGTCCTAGCTGCTCCTGCTGCATAAACCTCCCATTGTCTTGGCCACTGAAATTGCTTCCTTAGCCAGACAACAGCTCTCTGCAGGGGCAGCACTGCATTAGCCAACTGAGCCCCAGGCACCTTCACTGTGCAGAGCTTATTTAACAGGTGAATGTAGCTGCCCACCTTCTGCAACTTTGGGAGAGGTTGATTTAGAGATATAGAGTGCTTCAGTCATGGTTTGAGTGCCAGGACCTGAGTCAGAGCTGTTTGTCTGAACGTTTGCATCTTACACCAAAGCCATTGGTGCTGGATGCCTGAAGAGAAAGGCCCAGGTGCATGTTGGGTCTCTCCCCTACAGTTTAGTTTGCTGCTGTCCCAGCAGCATGGCCCAAGCAGTGTCATTGTGCAAAGAAGGATGTGTGTCTCTGCAGATGTTTGCACTCCACAGAGCCCACGTTCTTCCTCCTTGCTCCTGGTCCATGATGGCCTTTTTCTGGTTTGTAGGTACAACAAAGTTACAAAGTGAATTTTTAGGAATATAACTACCTAAAAAAGTAAGTTTTAATGCCTATTTGTTCAGCGCCATTTGTGAGCACTCTTCACTGGGATGGACTTGGAGGAGCCATCACATTCCAAAATTTGTGTGGTTGTGTGTGTCAATAGGAAGCCTCCTCACCAGTATGCACCAGTTTAGGGCATGAGGTAGAAAGGGGCTCAGGAATCAGGCTCACAGGGCATTTTTGATGGCCAGTCATTATTTCTGCCCCGGGTGTGTGCTGGAGCACAGCCCTCATGCAGCACAGCACGGAGAGGTCCATGCAGGGCCCTTCTCTCTTTCTCAGAGTTCTGCAAGGTTCCTGAAGGACTGGAAACCTGTGTGTAGCTGCTGATCCAAAACCAGGGCTGAGAAGGTTGCAGGCATATGGCAGTTATGTTTCTGGGCACCAATACATTGCAAACTGAAGCAAATAAGAGATGTGCTGAGTTTGCAGTGTATTTGAAGGGGCAGAAGGCCCATGGAGACCCAATTCAGCTTTGTCTTGGCAGGGAAAGTCTCTCAGTAGCAATATTGTCCCATTTTCCACGGTGCTGTGTGCTGGGAGCGCAGCCACATTCACTCTGAAGCTGCCCATATGTTCACACCATTTCCCACCGTGACTGACAGCGAGCCAGTTCCCTCCGAGCATCCTGAGATATCCCAGACTAATTCATCCTCTGCACATAAATATTCTTCCTGAGAGGATTTGGGACATGGATTCTCAGCTTGGGGAAGGCCAGAGAAGGCTCTGGGATATGTGACACACCTTGACTAATTGTGCCTGTTACAATACCTTCACAGCCTAAACAACGTCCCAATGGCACCAGTGCCAGTGAGTCAGTGTCATCCAGAGATGGCCTGGTTGATATTTTGGAGAGGAAATTGGCTGAAATGGCCCATTTCAGGAGGATCAGAGCCTTGGGGGGATGAAAACCAGTTCATTTGGCTCAAGAACAGATACATGAGTGGAGTGGAAAGGTTCCACATCTCAAATTGTTGAAATGTTGCTTTTTTTTTCTTTTTTTTTTTTTTTCTTTTTTTTGTGTTTAGTAACTGAGCTTCAAGTGTTTCAGCTGGTGCTTCCAGAAAAGTGCATCTTAAAGTGTTTGTTCGAAACCTTTCTCATCAAAAGCTTTCAATAACAACAGGGCAAAGGAAGGATGTTTTTAATCAATTCCTGCAGAAGGTACTGAAGGGAACAAAGTATTCCAAGGTGAAAGGAAATGGAACTTTTCCTTTTTACAAACCCAATTCTAAACCCTGTATTTTAGCCCACCCTAATCCCATGTGTTTAGACTGCACAGTGTCCCCTGCTCTGAGCAACACCTCAGCCCTGCTGCAAAGAGCAGTTCAGAAGGGCCAACAAAATATCCACATTACCAAGGGAGGATCACCTGGCTCAGGACCTCATTCATGGACCTAAAATTGCCCAGAGAAAGATATCACCCTCTTGAAATATGATTTCCATCCTGCTGGAGCAGGGATTATTTGCACTTTCAGAAGTTTTCTGCCACTTGAGTGAAGCACTCAGCAGCCGGGCACAGCCCAGCAAATGACTGCAAGTGCTTCATGTGACGCCTAAGATTTTTAGATTTTTATATTTTTCATATATTTGTAGCTTTGGAGATTGCTAAAACATGGGTGTAGCTTCTAGTATTTTTCCTATCTTTCTTCCCTGCATTTAGGAAAAATAAGATAACCTTATAAACACATTCTTAAACATTATTTAGTCTTATTCCCAGGAGAGAACCAACTACAAAGACTTCTATTTTCCAACCAGAATCTGGAGCCGATATAACAAAAGTGAGGCAAAAGAAAGCTCTGGACTACTTCCAGTGGGGACCCCAGGAATCATTACCTAACCAACTAACCTTTTAATTGGACAATATATGATAATTATACAAATCGACTAACCTTATAAAAATTGTAGAATTACTATACCTCGTATGATTTTTGCCATATTGTGTACCTGAAAGCTTTCAAGTAAAGGTTTGCTTTTGTGTTCACTCCAACGTTGTTGGAAAGATCTATTCTATTTTCCAGGCATCACAGGCACCTCCCCCCCTTCCCTCCACCCAAGTACTAATTATTGTTGAACTGGTCCTTTAAAATTTAATTGCCACCTTGACTCCCTTTTTCATCTCCTCCCTTCCCAGGCGCCTCTGAGCCTCGTGCAGGCTGGTTCTTCCTGGGTTTGTCCTCCCAATCAGCTCCACACCTTGACCCTCTGCACAAGAAAAGCCAGTCTTCCTGCTGAGCCCAGTCTGAATCCATGCAGCATCCATGTGAAGTGGCACCACTGGAGCCCATGCAGAGTCTTCAGTGCAGTTCAGACCCTGGAGCCAAGGTTGGTCTCTGGAGCTTGCTTTTGAGTTCTGCTGGCAAAGGGAAATGAGATGGTTTGTTAGGCTTTAATGGAGTTTGGCTGGGATGAGAGGCACCGAATTTGCCACTTCTTTCTATTTGCATAAGACTCAAAGTGGTTCATACCACTCATGTAGCCCCAAAGCAGCCATATGTGGAAAAATTTTGACTTTTTGGAGTTCACAAAAGGCATGTGACCATGTCAAGAGCAAGCTGGATCCTGGCTGCTCATCTGCAGCTTGTGAGCTCCAAGTTACAGGCCACTGGGCTGTCCACATCCTCCTGGATCTGGGCTGAAGCCATGGGCTTGAATGGGGAGCCTCTCTGGGCCCCTGCTGATGACGGGGCAAACAAGTTGCTGTCTGCAGCATTCCATGCTTTCCCCAAGGACTACATTTCCATAAAAGATGAAATAACCTGCCTGACTGGCTGTCCTGGCCACTTTCCACAGCCTCACACCCTTCCAAGGGTGAGTCCTGTGTCCTACATCTGAAGGCTGGGTAGTGAACAGGGTCAGCAAACCTGCATTCGGACCTGCTGAGCATGTCTCCGAGTGGGAAGAACTGAGTAGACAGTTTTTCTGTCTAAAATGAAAAATGCAAATGCATTTTTCATTTGCTCAGCCTATGACCACTTCAGAGGCCTTGCACTGGAATGACAAATTTGCAGGTGCAGAAAATATTGGGAAAGCTGACAAGATCATGGGTTATTCTGATGCCTTAATAATTTCGGGGTTTTTTTCCTCTTCATGTATCTGTAACTTGGTGTTGTACCGTGCTCTTACAGAATGCTGAAAATCTCTGTTCCCAGCACCTTTAGTGAAAACAAAGCTCTCTGGACAGAGATTCAAGGACGTATTCGTTACCCTAGGGCCTGAAAGTATGTAAACAACAGTGGAAAGGGGGAAGCAGAGCCTGGGGCAGTCCATATCATCATCTGAAGGTGTGATTAGAGAATTAGGGACCAATATGCTAATATGACAAAACTTATCAAAGGTGAAGAGCTCATGACCCAGTGTCCATTTTGGGTGTAGTCCCTCATGCTTGCCCGAGTGTACCTTGAAGGCCTCAACCAAATTTGTCTGCTTTTTATACCCCTAATTTTTCTTGGCCTCTGTTTCAGGTAGCCTGGTTTAGGCATCAATTCAAGGTGGCATTAAACATGGATATGCATAGAACTCACCCACAGGGCTTGAGGCAGGATCCTGCAGGCTGTGATGATGCACAGGGAAGGGGAAAAGAAGGGACAGACTTGTTCCCAACAGGAAGAGGGCTGCTCTGCACATCCTGAGATGTTTCTGTGCTCTGCCATGATTGGTATCCCTGTGGGAAGTACCAATAGGCAGCTATGATCCTTACTGCTTTTAAGCAGGACCAAGCTGTCATTATATCCTTTAACTGTCTTTGGTAGTTTTAATTTTAATTGTATATTGATCTATTTAAAAGTGAATGTGTCAGCAGCCCTTTGATCCCCGAGTCTCTCTGGCTAGAGCACATCCTCCCAGTCTAGGGAATATGCTGACCTTTCTCCTGGCCAGAGGAAACACGTAGCCCTTTTTTATCCTGCAGTGCAGCTGCTTGATGGATCAGAGCTGGGAGAGGCAAGGGAGGCAAAGGAGGAAAGAGAGGCAAGAAGAATTGGCTTACTGTGGGGAAGTTTGCTCTGTGTTTGGTAGGAAGGATGCCTCCAGGCCTCCAGGGACTCTTCTTTGATATACTGTATTCCCATCCCTCCATCTATCCAAGGCCTGGAGAGGGATTGCTAGTTCAGCTCAGGAGCCTCGGGCAGCACATCGCATCACACAGCCGTGCCTCCAGACTCGGCCCTGTGCCTTATCTCCAGTACTGACACACGATATAAAAACAGCCTCCCAGCGCAGCCAGACTCCAGCTCCTTCAGTGGGCTTTTGGCAGCTGGCTCCCAGCTCCTCCCAGCAGTTCCCGAGTGCCATCTGTTGACTCGATAGCGGTCATGCAAAAAATGGAGAGGAGCCAGGATACGGCTGGGTGAAGAGCACTTGGGAAAAGTGGACGCATGGGACTGAGTGGCTCTGGAGGAGTTTCACGGACTGCAAAAGGAAAAGTAGGGAGGGCTTCAAGCCAAAGCAGTTCCTCCTGGTGGAAGGGCTGATGAAAGGATGCCAGGAATGCTTCTCGGGGCAGGCAGGTTTGCGTTTTCTGAAGAATCAGATTCTTTCCTTCAGTCTTTGTGTAAGGCAGAGAGACAGAGTCTTACTGATAAAATATGGGGCAAAACTTTGTGTCAGCTGCTGGGTGCTGTCCTGGAGAGGGGAGATGGCAGACTCCTGGTTCTGTATGCCAAAACTGAAAGCAGCACACAATTAGAGAAAGGGACTATTTCCCTGTCACAAGCACAAAATGGAGACGTCATTGCCTTGCTTTCCTTCCTTTGCCCCAGAAAAATCCCTGGCAAACTTTGCCCCGAGTGAAGAGCAAGGGCTCCAAGTAGGCAGCTAGAGGCTGTGCTTAGGGATAGTCAGCTGAGCTCCTGTGCAGCACAGCCACTGCAGGGTAATGGAGCAAAAACCCCTTTATATCCTCTTGATTCCTCCAGCTTCCAGGCTCTCCTGAAAGAAGCTGCTGTCCATTCCAGGGACTGCTCCTTCAGGGGCTGCCCGAGGTTAGCAAGAACTGACACATCCCTGAAGCAGAAACCTCAGAGCCAGCCTGGGTACACTCCATGTGCCCACACTGCCGAGCAGCTTCAGAGATGGCACCAGCCAGAGCACAAGAGAACCCAGAATCAGGCCATCCCGCCTATGAAAGGTCTTCTGGGATTTTAAAGAATAAAGAGATTAACTCTAGGGGTGGTGTACAAACTGCTGAGTGAGTAATGAGGCTGGTTTCTCCAGATGCCCTTCGTGTTGCACATGGATGCAGGATACTCTCGCTGTCTGAAGTGCTCTGTCATGCTGCTGCATGTGGGGAATTGCGGCCACCAAGAGCTGGGGAGAGCAGTATTGGTGTCCTGCAGCCACCCAGGTGGGGGTGTTTGTGTGAACAGGATTCAGTGTGTCCTGAAGTCCTGTGGGACTCCCAAAATATGCATTCAGCACACCCCACTCACTAGAGTGGGAGACTAGGGACCTTCTCTGGCTCCTTTCCTTCCTAAATGCAGACCTCTGGGTATTGGGATCCCTGGAGCCAGAACGATTGTCCAGAAGGATTGGCCATAGCCTGATGTAGACACAGACCTCATGGGAAGACAGTGCCAATCTTGAGATTGGCACTGCACTTCAGAGAAAATGAAGTTTTCTCTTCCACAAACTGTCCACAGTTTTTTGCTGTGGACACCTGTGATGTTACTGCAGCCCTTTCTGGCCACAGTGCTGGGAGTAATGGAATGTACGTGCATATCCATAACCACATAAATCTCAGCACATTTTCAGGGTTCTGTTTTCTCCTGTGACTGTCCCAAGGGCACAAGCAGGTCCCCAAACCAGCCTGTTTTGCCCCACTCCTGCAGCTGCAGATGCTGCTCCCTTGGCTGGGCCCTTTTGCCCCTGGGTTTCTGTGTCTGCAGTGTTCACAAAGGGTTCCTGTTGACCTCAGGTGATGATGCAGAAGTAGGTGCCTGTCATTTATGCCACTCAGACATGGTAAAGGACAGCTGAGACATGTCAGCTATTTGTATTGATGTCAGGAGCAGCCAACACTGCCCTGGAGGGAAGTGCAGCTCTCCAAGGACAGCAGCAAATGCAAAGGTATTTTAAGGATCTTCACCCCTGTTCATGGCACTGCTCATTGATGGGAGAGCTCGGTCACACAGCCAGGAATGGCAGGGACATAGGATGTCACGGCTGTGAGGTCTGGAGAGGTCTGGAGAAACTCCTTGTGAGCACTTGGTTTAAGATTGATAATTTGAGCATGACATGAGCAGCACAATGGACCCAGCTGCACATGGTGTTCACCCTGCACTGCACACAGAACCTGGCCTTGGAGTTTGGGGTAATGGTCACTGTTTTAACCTGAATCTTGGCATTAGCAGAGTGTGCAATCTCCTTGAGGCCAGGGGCATGACCACCACACAAACAGGACAATGCACTAGTGTTGGACAAAGTGTTGCCATGAACACTGGCTCCTTGACTTAAACCAGTCCGAGGGCTGACCTTGTCCCTGTGGCCACCAGCCCAGCCAAAAATGGGATACCAATCCACCCTCACAAGAGACTATGCCAGCTTGGAAAACCAAGGCAGTGCCATCCCACAGTTCTCCTGTGTTCCCAGGGCAAGGTAAAGCTCCACATGACTCTGCATCTCCTGCACAGCTGTGTCCACCACGAATCTCTTGAAAAGTGCTTGGGCTCTACCAAAGCTCTTGTGTCTGTTTCCCAGTTTTCTATCCACAACAGAGTCTTCATTTCCTTCATCAAGCCTGAATCCAGACGCACTGCCTTGGAAATTGTTTCAATTTCCTTTCATCATTGAGTAGCTACTAATTAATATGGGTCAGTCTGTCCCTCCAAGACCTTTTACTAAACTATGCTTCCAGCCTTAGCTCTGATGTCCAACAGCCCATATCATGCACAGAGGAGGGCCAGCTTCTGAGTTCTGCAAAGTCTTTGGCAGGTTTCCCTTAAACCACTCCAGATTTCAGGTCAGACTTCTCAGATGTTGTGAGGAGTTGACCTGCTCAAAGGCCTTGGAGGGGACAGTGGGCAACAGTGGGCCAGCTTGGTTTTTGTGACATATGAACATTGCAGGGCCCACATTAAGGTTGGGGTGTGCATTAGTCCCTGGGCAACAAACCATTCCCTGGTGTGCTGCCATCTCCTGTTTGCCTCGCACTCAATCTGGGTCCCTCAGGATAGAGGGAGAGGGCAGCCAGTCTGCCCTGAGGGGGGATGTAGCACATGACCAGTACACATAGCTGAGGTTTGTTCAGCCTGGAGGAGACTGAGGGGAGACCCATTGGGGTCTGCAGCTTCCTCACAAGGGGCAGTGGAGGGGCAGCTCCAATCTCTGCTCTCTGTGACCAGGGACAGGACCCAGGCAATGGCTGGAACTGTGTCAGGAGAGGTCTATGCTGGATATCAGGAAAAGGTTCTTTCCCCCAGAGGCTGGTGGGGCACTGGAACAGCTCCCCAGGGAATGGCCATGGCTCCAAGGCTGCCCAAGCTCAAGGAGGGTTTGAACACTGCTCTTGGGCACAGGATGGGATTGTTGGGGTGTCTGTGCAGGGCCAGGAGCTGGACTGGATGATCCTGTGGGTCCCTTCCAACTCAGGATATTCTGTGGTGAGGTAAGGGTTCATGTGGTGACCCAAGGTGCAGCAGCTGAATGCTGTTCCCTCAAAGCCCTCCTGCTACTTGTTACTCTTCTGAGGGTTGTCTGGGCAGCTTTCAGACTTACAGTAGTCCATCTGCTTTGGCTGTATATTTCCTGCTAGTCCTGCTCCTGGCTGGTGATGCCCACCCCACAGCACTCTTCTGTTCCTTCCTGAAAGAAAGGCCCACTTCAACAGCGGGGAAATAATTCCTAGAGAATACTGAAATTAAACAGAAAAAGGCAAATCTGACCCATGTTTTCCCACGCAGGCTCGTGCACACACTCGCACTCACAAGACATCCAGGACCCCAGATATTTCCCGGCCCCGCCAGGCGTGGAGCCAGCCGTGCATAACAAACAACATGACCCCGTGAATGGCCACGCAGCGAAGCCAAGCTGTTCGCCTGATCCATCCGTCATTGTTTGCCCAGCTTTTCCCACTTTGAACGAGGGCTTGTGGCATCAGGAAGTTAAAAGGAGTCAGGAGGGGGGAAAAGGGGGAGTGTTTCTTTTAAAAAGAGAGTGAGATTGGAGAGGAGGACACAGGCACTCCAAACCCTGTCTGTGCTTGGTATATTAGGCAGCCAGTGCTCTTGGCTGGGAGCCCAGACGAGGCTTTTGTAATCAAAACATGATCTTGTATGCTGTGCAACCAGTGCTGAGAAAGGCCGTCTGATGGCTCTCCTCTTTTAGCTCTGCTCTGGAATCCACCGGGCTGCGCCGCCGATGTCCAACATGCACCGAGCTGTGAGTGCTGCCTGCGCGGGGCCTGGGAGGGGCGTGGGCACTGGGGTCCCTCACCCCAAAAGGC
The DNA here is from genome assembly GCF_008360975.1 of Lichenostomus cassidix. Lineage (NCBI taxonomy): Eukaryota > Metazoa > Chordata > Aves > Passeriformes > Meliphagidae > Lichenostomus > Lichenostomus cassidix. The sequence continues at coordinate 62,601,427 of NC_139486.1, forward strand.
CACGCAAGGACTCGCACTCGCTTCCTTCAGGGTGGCCTTTCGGTGGCTGTCGCTTTGTTGTTTTCTTGCCTTGCCTGGCTGCCAGCAGGCACGGGGAGCAAACAAGCCGTACTGCACTGCGGGGAGGGGAGCTGGGGGGGGGCGCGTTTTGGGTGCTGGGGTTTGCATCCTCGCTGGGGCAGGTTGCGGTGGCTGGCTCAGGACAATGTGCCTCCCGGGAGGCAGATAACAAACAGAAGCGCAGGCAGTGCTGGATGGTGCCTATGCTGGTTAGGGCTTCAGCCGCAGCTGTCAAGGAAGAAGGTATTTCTTAAAAAGAGCGGATGCATTTGCTCACGCAGAAGAGTGTTAGTACAGCCCGCTCCTGTCCCCTTTCCCTCCCCCCACCTCCTGCCTTTCACACTTTCCCAACCCTGCTGCCTCCAAGATCTTGCTGTAGGAGCAGGCAGTGATAGAAATGTGTGGGAAAACACTGCACGCAGAAATGGTCAGGAGCAAGGCGTCCCTCCAGCCCCCCCAGGAGCTGCGTAGCCAGTGCCACTTAGGAGAGGGGCTGAGACACAACGGGATGTCGTCCTTTAATTGAAGGCTGAAGCCGATAGCTTTGCATTTTCTCCTTTTGTGACATTTTTATTTGCAATAGAATGAGGCCTCTCATTCCCTGGCTCTGCCCTGCTGTTGGGGAGGCTTTGGGTTCAGCTGATTGCTGATTCAAAGCCATGGCACGTTTGTTCTGCCAAAGCCATTTATAACTCCCTGTCGCGGTGACATACGGGCACCTTGGCTCCCCGGAAGAGCTTTACCCTGGCGAGGGCACGGTGGAGCCTCTTTCCATCCTGAGCATCAGCTTCAGCACGGGCTAGGCTGGCGGGTTCGTTCCAGAAGCGGAAGAGAGGGCACGGCCCCCTGTTATCTGCTGGCTCGGGGTGGCAGCTGACGAGCAAACGCTGACTGGGCTGAAGTGTACAATGGATGAGCTCCTGGGAGCAGAGCGTGGGCTCCACACACTGCTCACTGCTTCGGTCACAGGCCCTGGGTGTTCGGGTGAGCAACCGCCTCTCACCCACAGCTCCCAGCATTTGCTGGAACAGGTTGTGCAGAGAGAAATACCTCAATGGCTTTGTTAATAAAGGGGAGGAGAAGTACTGAACACCAGCAAACTTCCCTTCCAGTGACTTGTTTCCAGCTGGAAATGGAAAGGATTCCCCCTCCCCCCCGCCCCCAGCCGTCTTGCAGCGTAGACAAAATGCTGACAAATGGGCAGAGGGAGAATAGCCTGACAGGCCTTTTTCATTTTTTGCTTTGAAAAGAGAAGAGCACAAGTACAACCTCTGCAGGAATTTAAAAATTTTTCTCGAGCCGGCAGCTCTGCCAGTCCTCCTTCAAAAGAATCTGAAGATGAAAGGGGTGTGTTTGAGGGCATGCACCACTTTGATCCCACCCTCAGCAGCCAACACCCCAGCGCTCGGTAAACAGCGAACCTGCCAATTTAGTGCTCCCAGAACAGCTTCTATTCAGGTAAACACCAAATTCAGCTTTAATCAGCCTTGCAAAATGCCCATGGAAGTGTATCCACCCACACAGGCAATCTGCTCACCTGTCGCATACTTGATGATGGATGGCAATGTGACAAAAGCCATTTGTTTTCCCACGGATCTTGACAAAATCCATTGTCTAGCAAGAGAATGTGTGGAGGTGGTTTAAATGTTCCTGTTGTCCCACCTGGACACAGATGTGTGCTTGTGTCACTGTGTCCTGGCAGAGCAGCCCTTAGCAGGGGCTGTTAGATCAGATTAACCCTCCCTGGGGATGCCAGTGAAGATGGGCAGGCGCAGGAGTTGAGGTTTATACCATGAGCAGGTTCTGCTGCCTGTCCCTCACTGGTGTCTGACGCCCAGCACGCCTCCTCCATGCCCCAGAACACCCAAAAGTGAGGGTCATGTACTGCATGCAGATAAGCAGGGTGTTAACTGTGGAGCCCACTGACAGCCATAAAAGTGGGGCAACAGCACTTTGCTCAAACTACCTCACTGCTGAAAAAACGTGTAAGAAAAGGAAAGGTCAATTCTGTCAGGAAAAGGTCGGGGAGAAGTGGTGGGGAAAGACCCTTACACTTCCCACCCTGCCCACATAGAAGGAGCAGATTTCCTTCTGTTGGTATGATGACTGAGAAGAGCTTTTCTCCTTCTGTTTCCAGGATGCTGCTGTGGATGATGCTGTGTTAAGGAAGAAAGAGCAGAAAGATGTTGAACTGGATAAGAAAATCTTGGCTTTGCGGAAAAAGAACGAAGCGCTGATACGAAGGTACCAGGTGAGTCTGCAGGTCCTTCCCTTCTCCAGCTCTGATTTGGGGTCCTCCACTCACAGCATAAAAGAAGATTGTGGCGCTGTCAGAATGACTACGTTCTGTAGATATCATGTTTATATTGGAAACACTTGGAGTGGGTGGGCAGAGCTCTGCCTTTAGCTTAGCCTTTAACTATGGCTTGAGTGGCTTTGGAGAACAGACACTGACACTTGCCTCACTGCTGTAGCATCTCCTCTCCCACTGCCACCTTCCTCTGTCTGCATCCCACAACTGGGACACAAGTTGATCCACTCCCTCTTAGAGCTGGAGGTGGGTCCATTTGCAGAACTCCTAAACAGGGAAATGAACAGTACCCAGGTACAGGCTTGTAATAAGGTGATATCTGTGCTTCAGGAAATAGAAGAGGACAAAAAGCGAGCGGAACAGGAGGGAATGGCTGTTACCTCCAGGAGGCCCAAGCAGGATGGACTCACTATTACCATCACCAAAGCTCACAACGTAAGTGGTGCCTATCCTTCACCATAGGCTAGCTCTCACTCCAATCCCACTGCAGCAAAGTGACATTTCTGAAAGAGAGCAAAGCTCTCTTGAGGCACAGGAAATAGCTCCTAAGCCCTGAAAAAGATGGGTAAACTCTGCAGAGATGTGTGATCAGAGGGATTTTAGGTTCTGCACATACATTTCCAGCCATGCCCAGGCACCTGTACCCATGCACACAGAGATAACAGGCAGATGACTGGATATGTGAACAGGAACACTCGGCCCTGGACAGGTTCCAGGGGTTAGCATCACTGCAAATATATAGGTAGAGGGTATCAGAGGTGTGTGTGTGTATGTGTGTCATGGGAGGCATCAGGAGTGCCTCTGAGAATGCCATCGGCTGGGAAAACTTATGGTCTCCTTAGGCTTTGGGAGTGAGAAAAGCAAGTGGCCCTGGGCCAAAGGCTGTGAGTCCCAGGCTTCCTTCCTAACTGGATCTAATCTGATAAGCCATGTCCACCCATCCTGGCAGCGTGGGGCTTGGGAAGCCAGTCCTACCTTAACCCCTTGGTGAGCTCCTCTGCCAGAGCTCATGTGGAGCCTGCTGAGCCAGTCCACCCTCCTTTCAGCACTCCGGTTGCTGGATCCAGGCCAGTGCATTGCTCCCTTCCCACCCCGGCCACGGCCCTCGCCTCTCTCGGGGTGCGCTGCTGCACACATTTTTCTCTCATACAGGACCTGAAAGATGCAATTACCCAGACTGAACACTATGGACAAGATAGCACAGCCCTCTCGATGGTGAGCACCACCCTCAGCCATCCACTTGGCTTCCAAGGCCACCTCCAGCAGGACTTAGGCTTTCCCAAGCTAACTCAGAGTGCTGCAGAAAGAGATGAGGATGACATTTCTTTCCCATAACTCTGGCATTTTATTCTGAAATGTCAGATTTGTAAGTGCAAAGGATTTTTCAGCCCTGCTGTCTTTGTGGGTTTTGCTGCTGAGCAGACAACGAGCCCCTTGTTCCCCAGGAATGTCACGGCAGTGTGCCGGGCACAGAGAACTTCCTGGGGGCAAGGTCTGTCTGTTCTGTAGCTGCCTCCCCGCTTCTGTGCAGGTGTGTTTGGGGAAGGGAATCACATCCCACAGTCAAGGGCCTGGATTTGCTAATGGAAGTGATTCGTTTTCCAGGACAAAAGGGTGGTGAGTGAGAAATGGGGAAGCCCCTGTCCTACAAGCCCTGGGTTCGGCATTGGCAGTGAGGAAGAGGAGGAGGAGGAGGAAGCAGATCATATGTTCACATTCAGGATGGGGAAGAGGATGCAGCTGGCTGTTACCATGGACAACAAAGCAAAGGTGAGTAGGGAAGAGGATTCCTCTTACACTGCAGCCTCTTCACTTACAAAGGGGCTTCTGTTCTGCCTCTCACTTGAGCTTTCTGCCCAGCATGTCACATCCAAAGGGAATAGTTCCCTTACTGTTTCTTTCCTCTCATTTCACAGTTCTTCAGCACAACCTCAGAGCTGCCACATGCTTCCCTCTCTGTCTCTGATTCCCAGGAATCAGCCCTCAGGCCTTACTAACCCCCTCAGCAGCACTCTCTGCCCAGCCATGTGTAGTCAGTTCCCTTTCTGAGGGATCAGTCACCTCATTGCCCTCCTGGGCCACTCTGTGGTTAAACTGTGTTGCTGTGCCTGGAAAGAGGGACTTGCTTGGTGACACTGGTGTGACTAAAAGAGGCAACAGCATCCTTCCTGTGACCACCACACAGTCCCAGCACCTGAGCTGCTGGGCTGTGCAGAAAACCACTCATGTCCGATCCTCAATAACCCAAATTGTTGTCAAGCCAGACGCCCCAAAGGAAAGCCATCTGCAAAGCAGCACAAACTGGACAGAAGTCCAGGGGTTTCCTTTGTTCCCATGTTCCTTTTCCTGGCGCTCCTCAGATGAGTATTTTTAACACTGCCTGTGCAATCTGGGACATGCTTCAGACATGAGATGGGCACAGTGTCTCTGTAAGGGGAGTGGTGTAGTTCTGACTAAGCTAAAGAGCTGGTGCCAGAGTCCCAGATCTCTGTCAGGCAGGGAATGACCCAGGACAAGCCCTGTGGAGGGGAGGAGGTGGCTCTGCCAGGCACTGTGGCTGTGACCCTGCTCTCTGTCCCTGTTGGCTCTATGCAGATGCTCTCCTCGTATGACATTTCTCGCTCTGGCAGCTGGGGCACCAAGGACCAGGATTTCCCAATGTGGGACAAGCAGGCTAGGAGATCACCCAGACTGTTAAAAAAGGAAACAGGGAAAGAAGACACATGTCAGCACGTTGAGCAGAATGTGCCTCCAGGCAAGGCAGCTTAGCCAGAAGCCAAATGGGGATGGAGGGAGGGAGAAAAGGAGGGAGAGAAGAAAGTAGGGAAGGAGGGAGGGAGAGCAAAGGGTATAACGCAGAAAATCTGGTGGTCTCCCAGCTTGGATGTGTCTAGCTATCACATCTCTCTTAAATAGCCATTTCCTGTATTTCCTCTGAGTCTTCCTTGCCATCTGCTTAATAAATGCAGGGTTTTAAAGGCTTTGCCAACACACCAGCCTTCACACCGTGCTTTTTAACATCCAGTGGCCCAGGGAAGGTGTCACCTCCCTGTAATCCAGTGATTCTCTTTGAGGCTTCTGTTGTGCTCAAGGTGTTTGGGCAAAAGGTTCTCTGTGTTGGGTCTCAGGAGGGACTTTCTCAGACAGCAAGTGATGAAGTCACCTTCAAACACCCTCCCAGTGCCAGGCCTCCCTGGCAAGAGGTATCTGTGACCCTGTTATGTGTCTAAAGGATGAGCCATCACCACCTAAACACTGAAGAGCTCTAGGGAACAGCTGTTGACTTAAGATAATAGATGTTTGATGTACAACTTGTGGATTAATAGCTTGCTGTTAGCATCTCTGGGCTTACTTTCTTAATAAAAAATTATATTAACTAGAATGCCAAACACCTCATACCAGTACTATGGGTAGGGCAGGACCAGGCCAGTCTCCAGTTCAGGCTCTGACCTCAGCAGTACAGCCTAGGATTACTGAACCCAAAAGCAGAGCTGGACATCCCCAAGGGAATGTGTAACAAGGTTCCCACCGTGTCTGTGCATCTGGGGCTGACAGGACAGGCAGAGCCAGGACCACTCCTCCCCCCTGCATCGGGTTGACTCAAGAACTATCTCTGCTGAAACAGCAAAATCACACAGATGTGAAAGATGAATAAACAAGAGACTGAGGTTCTGCTGCTGGAAGTAGCCCAGTGTCTCCTAAAACATTTATCATGTGCTAGGAAACTCGATGACTGAGAAGCCGTAAAAAAGGTCATGCTGACGGAGGCTGTGCACAGCAAGACTCCCTCCACGCTAACATCTGAACTCTTGGCAGTGCTGAGGGAAGATGATGCTGATGTGAGGCTTCTTGGTATCACGTGTCATGGCAAAGGCCCTGATGGCAAGTCTTCCCTACAAATCAGAGGTCTGGGTGTGCTCTTTGTTTTTGAAAACAATTTCGTAGCAACAAAGAGTTCCCAAGTTTCACTGAAGTTTCCTTGGAGATTTTGAGTGCCTTTTAAATCAAGACTCCAGTATATGTGGAAGCCCAAGGAGGAAAACAGAGTAAAATGCACCATCCTTTAGAGAGGGAAGCTGCTGAGGTTCCCTCATCCCTTGTGATGTTGAGCAGACTTCATGTGGATGAAGAGAAAAGAAAAAGATCAGAGATAACAATGGAAATGACTTATTAAGTCTCTTATTTCCTTGTAAGGCAAAATAAAAAGGCACATGATTGATCTGAAAGATGATGCTTTTAAATGAGAAAAAGTATTTATTTTTCTACAAAAGATGTGCTCATTTTGTGGAATTGATGGCTGAGGGCACTGGCAGGACATCAGCCAGCAACAAAGATCATTAACAAAATAAGAACCAGATGTAAATTCATGTAGTGAAGTCATGACACTGATACAGACAGCTGGAAATAATATCTGAGAGGGGTAAACTGCCCTTGCTCAAGGAGTTTATATATCAGTTTTCTAAAGTATTCCATTGCTGAATAAATAATTCCAGAAATAGAGACATACAATGACTATGAAATGATGAATTATTGAGTGCAAATACACTTCGGGGTAGTAACTGCTATGTGGGCAAGGCTGGAGAGAAAGAACCCCACTGTTCCCCTTCTATTCTGCCTTCTAGGCTTATGCTCCAAGGTAGCCTCACATTTTATTGGGATGTGTTGTTTGCAGAGGGGACAACCTCCCATTTGTTTCAAAGTCACAAACACAAGCTTGAAATAAAACCATCCCTCAGGGTTCATGCTGCAAATCATCCAGGCAGGGTGAATCCCACCATGCCCACGTTGGGCTGAGCTAAACACACCTCTGTGATATCACAGATCCCTTAGAGTGGGGTGGCAGCTTTACCAGGTAAGGGGACTGACTGTGCAGCTCATTTTCTGTTCTGCCAGTCCAAAATCCTTTGCAGTTTAGGACGGCTACTCTCCTAGGAGGGCTAATGGGGGTGTCCTTAACTCAGTCTATCCTTTCCAGGGCAAGAGGATTGTCAGTGAGAAACGTGCCGAGAGCTTCCCCGGCCCGGGCCGAGTGCCAGACCTGAGTGAGGAGGAGACGGACCATCTGGTGGCTTTCCGACGGGGAAGGAGGATGCAGATTGCCATCACCATGGACAACAAGGAAAAGGTGAGTGCAGTGCTAGTGACTGGCCTGTAACCTATCCATGGCATCCACTTCTGCTGGCATGAGGAGGGCCCAGCCACAGGATGTTGGGAGACACTCTATGTTAATAGTGTGCAGCTTATCTTTGTATCTCTGCCTTCCATCCCTGTGAAAGAAGAAAGCCACGATCTTTTCCCTCCCCTGTGATCCTAGCTAAAGCTAGAAGGCTCCTAAACACACTGGGTTCATAAGCAGATGCTATTTTGGGAGGATTGATGAAAGCACTGCCAGATATGTGGTGTGAATCTCACCTCCTCTCTTACCAGCTTCTTTTTGGAGGCACACAGCAGAGTGGGACAGGAGCAGTGTCCTCCTGACACACTGCATGACTTAAATATTAATGGAGCTGGGCAATATCTGCTCCTGAACCACGTCCTGCTGTGCCCAGCTATCACCTGCTGAGTGAGCTGGCTGAGCTTTGTTAATCTTTGAAACATATTTCAAATACTTCTTTGCAAATACCTTCCTCTTTGCACACACAGAGGCATGTGCTGTTTTCCTCTTTGGGAGTTTTCACAGATAAAGAAGACTGCCTGCAGCAAAGAGGGTCAGCAAAGACTACGTAGGAAAACAACACTTGGAGTGGCTACCAAACACACCCAGGAATGCTGACCATTTGCTCCTACTACCCACACTCATCTTCAGCTTCTCCTCCTCCCCAGGGCTTACCTAGGCTCCAAGAGCCCAGGTGCTCCTTTCTTGTGGCTGCCAAACAGCATTTTGAATGCCATAAACCTCAAATGAGCTGCCTGATTGAGCCACTGGTAACCCCAGAAGTCCTCATGACAGACATTGCTGTTTCAGTCTAGACATCATCACCAACACTCCTGGGTGTAATGGGAATGTCCCGACTGTGCCTGTGCTGTTCCTGTCCTTGAGATTGTCAGATGTACTTCTGTGATGTGCAAGGGGAAGTGTATTCCTTCTGCTTCCTTCTGCTGGGTTCGTTTAAACACTTGTCTTTGAGGTCATAATAAGACTGGGGCTGTGCTGGGAGAGAGCAGCAGGGGGAGTGCCTGGATGTTGGCTTTAGATCCTGTGCTGTCTTTTAAGTGTATAGACTGCCCTGCAAAAGGGCACCTCTCATCTGGTTCCACAATGGGATATGAAATTTGGGGCTGAGCATCCACATGTGTGGTTTTGGCAGTACCTTGCTCACGCTGGCCTCAAAGCATCTGGACTCAGAGTGTGTGTGAGGGCAGGCCTAAGGCTGCACTGGCTGAAACCATAGAATCATAGAAGCTTAGAATCCCAGACTGGTTCAGCCTTGTTCCCTGGCAGCTCCATTTGCTGTTCCTGCATCAGGGGAAGCAGTGAATTGATCATTCCCTGGTCACTTCCCAAAGCACAAACGATTTTATCGACCTGTTTCACGTCTCCCTTCAGCCATCTCACATAACTTAAGAGATCGCCCCTATTTAGATGTATCTGCTGAGGACAGCTCTTTATTTCTGATCATTCCCATTGTCCCCATTTGTGCTTTTGTTATTTTTACCATATTCTTTCAGTACAAGCAGACCAGAACTGCACATGGTATTCCAGCTGCAGGCTCTCCTGGATGTACTCAGTGACATAACAATGTTCTGGCTTGTTCTCTATTCTTCTCCCAACAAGTTTGCATTTTCCTTGCTTTTTCTTTTTCCTAAATAATTGAGCTAACATTTTCAGAGAACTAGTCACAGTAACACCAAAATTTCATTCCTGACTGATAATAATAGCTCAGGACTCATTACTCTGTGTGTGTATACAAGAAGGGGCATTTTTCTCTGTGTGAGTTGTTTTGTATTACTGATATTGAATTTCAGCTGTAATTTTATGATGCAGGCATTCAATGTCAAGAGATCTTTCGCAGCTCTTTCCGGGCAAATTACATTCTTTGCCCTGGATGATTTAGTATCATCAGCAAACTGTCATCCCTCTCTTCAGCTCCTTTTCCAGACCATTTATGAGCATGTTGAGCAGCACATGTTCCAGTGGCACACTCCTGCTAATCTTCTGCCATGGAAACCGCCATTTTCTGGCCACTTTTTCTTTTCTATCCTTTAATCAGTTGTTAATCCAAAAGAGAAACTTCATTTTCCTCCCCAAATTGATCGAGAGCCTGGTGGGGTGTCAGTGTTGTCAGCTGGGTAGTTGTGTGTTAGGACCTGAGCTGCGACCCCCGATGGAAGGATTAACTTTCAGTCTCCCATTAACCCCAGCATGGTTCAGCCCTTGGGCGTTTTTACCTCATGCCCCAACTGGTTCCCTGCTCTTTTGGGGTTCCCACAAAGACCTAGGAGAAAGGATCACATCCATCACACCCCCCCCCCCCAGTAGCCTGGCCACTGTCAAATTTGATTCCTTCTCTGTGCACTTGTCAGACTTATCCTATTAAAGTGCTTGATGGGTGTCCTTGTTATCACATATTTTCTCTATTTTTATTCATGATGAAATTCGATAAAGGAAAAAAAAAAACCACATCAAAAAACCCCCAAAAGCCAAAAAAGCCAAACCAACCAACCAAACAAAAATGAGAAGAAAAAGACTCCCATTCTTGCTGCTCATGATTCTTCTGGCTAACCCCACACTGTCAGTCCCAGACTGCAGCACAGCTGGGTCAGAAGCTGCCAAGAGGAAATGCAAGGGGGAAAAAAAAGCTGCTCTCGTGATCTTTTCTGAGACAGCCCTGGTGCCATAAGTAAAAAGACTCTTTCACTCTCTATGAGCCCAGAGGGCTGAAGGGACCAAATTGTCCTGTGTCCTTGCAGAGCCAATTGCTCTGCTGGTGCAGCTTCATAACCTCTGGTGCTGCTGCTGGCTTGGAGGTGCCACATCTGGGACCCATCTCTGCCTGGCTGCCCCACAGGCTGCCTCAGGGCTCTGCTGCACACAGAGCTGGAGACAATCCTTCATTTTTAGCCCTAAAAAGCCACTCCATGCTCTGGCAATGTTTCAGGCTTGTTAGTACATTAGAGCTAGGAGCCAGCAGCCCAGGACCAGTGGAGCACAATGGTTAATTAACAGGTTACAAATCATCTTTTAAATGGGCAGTTGATAGAGCTGCAGGGCTTTTAAATTGTCCTTTTATTAACAGAGTTTCCCAGGATGGTGTATCAGAAATGACTGTAATCAAGAGATACAAAAGCTGCTTTCAGGGACTAACACAGAGGACTCCGTGCTTGCAGAGGAGAGGAACCAAACCCGTGGCAGGAGAAACACTTGCTTTTACATTGCAGATGGGAGGGGAAAATAGGCAGAAAGGGTGGCTGAAAAGTCTTTAGCTCCCTTCAGGCAGCACAATTAAGAAGGCAGATTTTTCAAAAGAGTTATTAAAAAAAAAATCCTCTCATGTAATAGTTTCAAAAATCCTGCCCAGTGGGAAATCTGAGCACTGGAAAAACAGCTTTAAGTTTCTACAAAAATCTCCTCCTGTAGAAGAAATGCCAGTTGTGGTGCTGACATGTTCCTGGAGAAGTGGGTACCGAGAGGCTTGTTTAACTCATCTGATAGCCCTTATTTTTTAAAAAAGAAGACATTGAAGTAGCCCAGAGATGTGGAAGTCTGTCAAAGCCTCTGGAGAGCTGCTCGTACAAACCAGTGCTTGGCTGGATAGTGGCATTAGTACTGTCACCACTGCATGGTGACATTGGCTGCGAGTGTGTGTGTCCAGAGGTCAGAAAGACCCAGTGGCAGAAGGCATTTGGGATGCCAGGGCTGGTTCGAAGCAGGCTCTGACCCACCCTGGGCCCCACCCTGGGCCATTCTGGACTTAGAAACTGAGAAATCCTGGCAGAAACCTCAGGATAAACAACTGTTATCTTCCATGACTGAGGAGATGACTTCCTTCCTTTCAGGATTTTGTGTTCTTCTCCTGCTCTGCAGGAACGGTTGCACTAGGGATGATAATGTCCATGTCATTGTTCATAATTTTGGGGGTAGAGAGGAAGAAGGAAGAGAAAAACATGTTTTTCTGCCTCTTGGCCCAGGTGTGTGGTAACGGGAACAGTGGTTCTGGGGCAGCAGGGCAACAGGAATTCTGCCCCTGAGCCAGTGCAAGAGCCAAGCTGACTATTCTCCGTGCAGCTCAGAGCTGCTCTCCTGGTACAAAAGAACTACATTTTTGTGGTCTTCTCCATTTTCCACAGTGCGCTCTGAGAAGCAAAAATAGAAGCAGACTAAGGCAAAAGGCAGCTGGCTTGGAGTGAGGGTGTAAAAGGAAGGAGGGTTGTGCAGTGTCCCCATGACCCAGGTTTGTGGTGGGCACTAGTGAGCTAGCATTCCAAATGGGACAGCCACTGGGATGCAAGGCTGTGGGAGAGCAAAGTTTTGAGATTTCTGCTGTTTAATATCTCTTTAAATGCTCAGTTTGGGACTGCAGAGACTCATTCAATCTCTCACTACAAGGTTCTTCATATGGGGCTGCTGGAGCAGGTGACTTTGAGTCCAGGGGGAGCATTGTTGGTTACATAAGTTTTCACAGCAACATTTTAAAACAAATCCCTGTTGTCATCTTTCACCATATCCCCTTTTGCAACAGGTGGGATATGGTGAGGGGTGGCTTCTCTGCCAGAAATGCAGACCCCTCTGCATTTTTCCCAAATCTTTGCTGAAAAATCCCAGGACAATATAGCTAATATTTTCCCCATTATTTTCACGGATCTGTGTGAACAAACCTCCATCTGTAGTGGAGCTTCCAGTCAGACCAGTGAAGCTGTCATGCACCAAGTGATGTGTCCGTGAGCTGTATGGCCGCACTTCCCACCTGCCTCAGACTTAGCATGTGTGGGCAATCCACCAAAAATCTGTCCCCAGCTTGTCCCCTGCATGATCCCATGGGAACAAACTGTAGTGGGGTGAGTGGCCTTGGGAGATTGGGCAGAGCTGCAGGTATTGAGACTGATATCCTGAGTTTCCCTGTAAAACTAAAGCTGGGTCTGGTGAATACATAGAATAAAAGTCCTGTTTCCAGCCTAGGCTGGACCTCACCAGGCTGCTGCTTTCTGGAAGGGCTGAGCTGGCAGTTCGTGCTGCCATGTTCCTCTTTGTGTTTCAGTTCTGCTTGGCACTGCAAAATGGCAGCAGGACAAGCTCAGCCCTCCACACCCCTGGCCCTGTAGCCATCCAACCAGGCAGAAAGCCTTTCCTAAAGGATCCTTATGCTCTGCAGAGTGTTTTGTTAGTGATCCCACCCTGGCCTCTGACATGGCTCTGCCTCTATTATTAGTTCCAGGTAGGGCAGATAATCCCTGGCTTGGCCCACGTTTGGTATCTGTGGCTCACTAAGACACAGGTGCTAATTATCACCTCCTGGCAGGTAGAGGAATATCAGCACCAGAGCAGAGCTTGCCAATCTGGTGGCAGCATGGGTAAGCCCCATGGGAGCAGGGATGGACTCTGGTAGAAGGATGCCGTGTTTGGCAGGGACTAAAATCACTCCTAGTTTGACCATGCTGGGCTGTAGCTGCACCTCATATAGGCTCCCAGATCTTGTACAGTGGAATCCAAAGATGGCCCAAATCTGGAAAGATACCTGAAACTTGGTCTGCCTTGGAAAGAAATTGGACCATGCAGGACACCACTCTGCTTCCAGCTTGGGAGAAGGAGGGACCTATGGGAATGTTTTTCTCATACACTTCTTGTTTTCTGACTTCTTTTTTTCCTACATCAGTTTGATTTTGGGCCCCAGAAACAATCCTTCCGCTTTTGCTGATCCTTTCTGGGTAGCTCTTACATGTCCTGGTGGGCATAGGGTCAGGCATTGATTCCCCTGCCAGGAATCCTTGCTTAATCCTTGAAGTAATTCCTGTGTCCCTTCCCTTGCAGGCGGAAGAGCGGAGAACAGCAGAGAAGAGGAGATCAGACAGTGACAGAGGCCCAGAAAGTGAGCACAGCCGGAAGGTGAGTGGGGCCCAGGGCAGCCTTGTCTTGGAAGAGGAAACCAGTAGAATGTGCCTCCCCACCATAGTCCTAAAGGAAGATGATCTTTAGGTCTCTTCAGACCCAAACCATCCTGTAATTCTGTGAAGCAGCAGTGTGCTCTGACGTGCTCCCACTGTTCATCCCTGTCATCATCCAAAGCTTTGCTGAGCAGCTGACACACCTGGAGCAAAGCAGCACTGGAAGGGTGAGAGGGACCTGCCTCCACACCTTGTCATGGCTGCTCAAGCCCTTCACACAGCTGCAGGGAAGGGTAGGGTAACATCCTCACCCCTGTGGCAGCACAACCTTGGCTGGTTCCTGTCCCAAAACCATCTCCTTGTGGATTGAAAAGCTCGGGCCTTATTAGCTAGAGCTCCTCACCCCCGCCAGAGCTGAGTAGGATGGAGGTAAATTAAAGCACAGGCTTTCCCACTGACTGTTTAATGCAAAGCCTGGAGACATGCTGGCTCCCCCGAGCCTGCAGATGCTTTAATTAATGGAGCACAAATAGAATAACCCTACCTCACTGTGATTCATTAGGAGGACACAGATGGGCTCTTAGACACTAATTCCAGCTGAGCCCCCTGGAGCAGGAAGGGGGATCACAATAGCCTGTGGTCCAGCTAACCGCAGCTACGCTGTAATTGAGGTGAGGGTCCAGCTCCTCCTGTTCCATCAGCCCCCAGCCACTTCTGCCCCTCCCCACGAGAGAGCACGGGCATCAGCCTCAGTCCTTTCCACCCTTTTGGCTTTATGGATGCATTAGGATCCATGCTGGCAGGACCCATTGTGCCTTACCATGGGGCTGCAAGCGGTGGGGAGCACCCCTAGGCTGTGCCCCAGCCAAGGGACAGTGTCTGCCCTTGCTTTAACCCGCTGTGCCTTGCCTTTCCCTGGACCCCATCTCTCCCTCCCTGGGGACACAGTGTCAGATCCCCAGTTCCTGCCAGCTGAGGAATGGAGGAGCAGTTGGTGCCACCCCAGCTCCGGCCCACGCGGGTGGGTCACCTTGGTAACAGGGCTTTCAGTCTCTCCTTCCTGCTGTGTCTCTTATCCACAGTGCAAGGCTGAGGAGTTAATTCCTCTTTGGGGAAGGTGTGAGGGTGGCTGGTGTGGAAGGACACGTGTGTGAGGTGATGAATTACCCGCTGGTAATTAGCACCCCAGGACTAGGCTCTGCACTAAGCTGTTCCCTACACACTGTTGCTTGACAACACACCGCAGCCTGTCGGCTCCTGCTTCCACCTCATCCATTAACCTGACAGCTGGGCTGCTTCCTCCCACATGCTCCATCAGCTCTCTGAACTGTCTTTCCATTAAGCTTTAAATTTTTGAGCAATGTCAGCCCTTAACCAGTCTGCCGTGAGGAGTGACAAACCAAGAGGCTGACAGCAGTGAAGGTAAAAGCCCCTTTGCTCTGGGAATGCTGCCCTTGGGCACAGTGTGAGCCCTAGCTCTGTGGCTGGTCTCCCATGGATGCCTCGTGGTCACAGAAGGCTGACTTCCTTCCCTGCCTTCTCATTGTGAAGGTTTTCACAGGCAGAGCTTTGATTTAAGTGTCCCAAAGTCTTCAGTTTGGGGGACTCATCACTCAAACCCTGTTGAGAGATATTGCAAGCACTCCAGGAACTGCCTCTATGCCATAAGGAAACCTTAGCAAAGGTTGCTGCCTCAGTTTCCCCCTCTGTAAAGCCAAAGAGCCCCAGCCCTGGTGTACTTAGGCTCTGGGTAAAGCAGAGATCAGATGTGTGCTCATCTCATCAGAGAAAGGAGCTGACCTTGTCCCAAGTTGTTTTCAGATACTGCTGAGCATTTGTGTTGGTGACAGTACAAAGTACTCTGAATGCAACTGTTCCAGAGTTTAACTAACCAGAAGCTCTTTTCCCTCCACCAGGATGGTGGGAAGGCAGTCCAGAAGAGCCCTGGGGAGCTGAGTTTCCCCATGACTGGCCGGGAGCGCTCGGAGTACATCCGCTGGAAGAGGGAGCGAGACCAGATCGACCTGGAGCGCCTAGCACGTCACAAGAACGCCAAGGGCGAGTGGCGACGGGCTTGGGATGTGGAGAAGTCAGAGCACATGTAGGTCCTTCCCTGTCCCAGGGTGCTTTGCCTGCAGCAGCCCTAAAGCCGTGGGTGGGGTCTTGTGCAGATACTTATCAATCCCATGCTGCCATGTGCCTGACCAAACCCACACTTGATGCCTCTTCCTTCCCTGACCATGCAAGTAGGTGGGATCAGGTATCAGAGTGATTCTCATGTTTTCTTCCTGACATGAGCTTTCCTACTCTGAGAGGGGATACCATGTGCTGAGAAAGACTGCCTGCCTTTGGTCCAACCAAGATATGAACTGTGGGAGGGAGGGGAGCACGAACCAAGGCTCAGTCTGCATCTGGAGGATCCTCTCCACTTCCACACGAACAAATCCAATGGCAGGAGGATACAGGTGCTCTTCCAGAAACAGGCATGTTTCTGTTGCTAGTCCACAGATTCTCTCCCTATTCCCACTTGTTTTCAAGCACAGGAGAGCCCAACATGCCTAAATCCTCCCCACCCCACAAGCTGAGCTTGTTCAGGCACTGTGGGGCAAGGGCATCACCTCAAAGGGCCACCCGTATGATATGGGGACAGTGCTGGGAACAGCAGTGTGGGGCAGCTGGGAATGGGGCCAGACACATCCCTGCCTTAATCACTGTCCCTCTGACTGTGCTGGTTCAGTTGGGTCACCCCAGCTAGGGAGCTTTGGAGGATGACTTGGCACCTGCAGCAGGATAAGCTTCTGGTAGGGTATGGGGTTAGGGAATGTAACAAAGGTTTGGCGATAGAACAGTTTGTACTGGATGAGTAGGTGGCAAAATCCTTTGGCTGAGGAATGGGAGCAAACACATCAGTTTTCAGTCACTGAGGCCCCAGTAAACAGGGGTGAATTGAGTTAGTGGGTGCTGAGTGTTGATGGCAAGACAGCCCTGAGCCCTACTGTTTTTCCAAAAATCCATTTTTAAGAGAAAAGCCACAATACAAAACAAGCAGGACTAGAAGCCAACCAAATGAGTCTGATTTGAGATGACAAGTCCTGAAGCTACTTCAGATTGTGTTTGGAAGCTTGGGAAGCTGCATTTGAGTCTAAAACAGCTACACTACATCTATAGGATGTTCACAGAATTTAATATATACGTATGGGTACTGATGTAAAGGTTTTAGAGGTTCTCCTTTGGGGCAGAACTGTGTCACAGCCTCAGTTAGCACACACAGCTTCAGCTGCTGCTCAGAAACTTGCACAGGTTTGCCCGTGGGGAGGTGCAGAAGGGCCAAAGGCCGGAGCCTGCGTCGTGCCGAGGGCTCCTGCCCACGCTTTGCACACTGAAGGAGAATGGTCAGGTCTGACAATGCCTGTTTTTAACCTGCAGGTTTGAAGAGGACTTTGTTAAGGATGGGGAGCCAGCCTTGGATAATCCCAGCAATAAGAAAGGTTGGCAAGGGACACCTAGACTCTGTCCTGACGCTAGTGAACGCTGATCGTGTGCATCCCAGTGCCGCAGCAGCTGCCGTGGCTGTCAGCTGTGAAGCTCTGCTTTCCTGGGCAAATGCCTCTGAGCTGGGGGCTCAGCCCTCCCTGCTGGGCAGAGGGCTCAGGGGATGGGTTTGAGCAGCTGGGTGCTAGAGCTTTGGACCTTCCCAGGGAGAGGAGTGGCTTCTGTAACCTGGTACGACACAGTGTGGAGGCTCAGCCCTGCCTCTTCCCACACACTGGTTTAAGAGGCAGTCCTATTCCAGAGCACATCATCTCTGATCCCTATGGCACATGCTGGCTTCTTTACTAGCATAAGTCCATCCTGACTCCTGTTCCTCAGGAGCTGGACTGGCAAAACAAAGCTTTCCCTTGTGACACCCCATTTGAACATCAGGCTTTCTGCTGTCTGTCCCTTACAGACTCACTCACTCTGGTGCATCCTTTCTTGTGTCCTTGCAGGGGGAAGGAATGCAAGGAAATTCCAGCACAGGTCCTTTCCTCCCGACGGGAGAGGTGAGTAAACCACAGGATTCTGTTGTCACCCCACCAAATGCCAGCACCTCTGATATCCCTCAGGGAGAGGGTTCTCTCTAGGCACTTGCAGATTTGGAGAGCCTTTTGGAACATACCACATGGCTGCTCTCATAGCTGTGTGCAGAGAAGAAATCTTGCAAGAACAGCACAAGTTACACTGTATCCAAGGAATAAGATTTAAAGTTTGAGTTGGAATTTGGAATTTTAAAAAATCACACAAGAAACACCCTAAATTCTTGATTTGTATTTATTACTTTAGAAAAGATATGTGCAGTATGCATACAGCTTCAGAGGCTTCTCACTCCAGAGGCCCTTTCCAAGGATACGAGGGTGTTGCCCTGTTCAGCAGTCCATCAGCTGCTTTTGCCTGCTTTTGCATGGGATTTCCAACCTGTTTCCTAGGTGGAGGACATCATGGAGTGAATGTGAGCGACCCTGGTCCGAAAGCAGTGCCTGCTATGAGCAGCCGTGCCAAGGGGAAGGACAGACTGACGGGCAGAGCCAGAAGGTGAGGAGCTGGCAGCACTGCCATAGTGTGCATGTCCATGTCTCACTCCCTGCCTAAGTGTGAAGAGGCACCCTGTGCCAGAGTCTCACCACCCTCACAGGGAAGCATTTCATCCCAATATCTCACCTAACACTGCCCTCTGTCAGTGGGAAGCCATTCCCCCTTGTCCTGTCACTCCAGGCCCTTGTAAATAGTCTGTCTTCCAAACTACTTCAAAGCTATTTTAGCCTTCAGTATCTGCCTCTGTGTCTGCTGTTGTGGAGGCACTTGGGCACTTGCTGTTCTGGGACACTTGGGCACTGCCAGGCAAGCAGGACCAGACTGTGGCAGGCATCAGCACAAGCAAACTTATCTTCTTAGTCTGACTCAACTGTGTTCTGGCACTTGGAGTTTATATTTTCATTACAATTAGAATTACAGCAACCGGTTCATTAAGATTTAGTGGTCTCAAATGAGTGTCTCTCAATGGGCCTGGACAAGGGGCTCAGGCAAGGAATACATGGCTCTGATAGGAATCCCTATCCAGGTGTCAGGCAGGGACACTGGCTTTGTAAGAACTTCAAGGCCTAAATTGTGATCACTTTTTCTTGACAGGTGGGATGCAAAAGAAGGCGAGGACATGTCTTTTCTGAAGGATGACCTTGATGGCCAGGTGAGTTCCTGAGTTCCAGGCTGGCTGCTGAGTTTTCTCAACACATACACTATCAGGAAAATTGGAATCTCTAATCCATTCCAGGGCTGGGAGACCTCTGTTTTTGGGTAGCTGTACCTGTCACTAACCCTCCTCTCATGGCATAGTGAGACATGACAGCAGCTTCACTGCTTGCACTGACTCTCTGTCAGCACAACCACCCCACGTATTCTGGTCCCTGGACACTTCTCCACCTACATCCTTTTACATACTTTGCAAAATTTTCAAGTTTTGAGAACTGTCATAGACAAGAAATACAATATACTGATATTTTAATAAGCTGAATTTAATATGTCCTTCATTTCTCAGAGGAGCCTTGGTATGGACAAGCGGAAGAGCAAAGGTGATGAGGGGGTGGAAGAGAACTGCACAGCTGAGCTGGAGGAAAAGGGGAAACAGCCAAGTCTCCAGGATCATGGGGCCTCTTCCTCACAGCGGCTGCGAAGTGGGAAGGTCCAGCCTGCCCACAATGGCCAGAAGGAGGAGTGGAAGGGAGTGAGGGGCTGCAGCACAGAGGTGTCCCCAGCCAGCACCAGGGACTCAGAGCCAGGGCCCAAGCCAAGCAAGGAAAGCGTTGGGGAAGATGCCAATGGGAAGCCTGGCATTGGTGACATCTCCCAGGAGAAGGAGAGCACTGACAGCACTGCTTCATGGAGCAGCCTGCCGAGCACTGTGCAAGCCACCGGGCCTGGCAGCGAGGAGGCCTTGTCAGTGCCCATGGGAGAAAATGTAGATGGAGCTGGATTGGAGAAACACCCAGCTTCAGGACAGGAGTCCTCTGAGAACTCCTTCAACAGCCACGGAGGAGAGCTGGACACAGCAGTAGGAGACAGACTGGATGCAGAGCAAGGACAGCTGGCGAGCAAAGGAGGGGAAGAAGTGACCCAAACCACTGCTCTTGAGGGACAGGCACCTGCACTGAAAGGAAATGAAGATGGTGAAGGCACTGAACACCATGAGCCTTCTCCCCCAGGGAAAACCAGCTCTGACAAGACTGTTGTGCCTGAGCAGGACATGGCAAAATCCCAGTCTGGGGAAGGGGACCAGCCTGAGGACTGCAAGGACAAGGACAGTGGGGACATTCACAACTAGCAGAGATTGCACCGGCTTGCCTGAGACAAGGTGAGTTATCTCATTAATGCTTTCAGCCATAGTACAGGGCCACAACTCTATTTTCTGTGGTACAATTTCATCATACCAGATGCCAGATGTTCAGAAATGTTCATTAGCAGTGCTATCGATCCCTCAGGTAATTAAATCTATGCATCCCAAAGGCCTGTCCTGGAGTGGGTCGGGAAGGAATGGGAAGTCAGGCAGGAAAATCTGGACAGAAGACTGGGCTGCTGAGGCTGGTTGATGACACACTTTAATTAGGGCTCATACTGAACTATTCCTGGGAAATGATGACCTTAGCAAGGATGGGAGGGATAACCTCAGTGGGATGAGTTTATTTCTGCCTCTGGGGTGATCGGAGCTTGAGGTTAGTGGGGTCTTTCCCCAAAAAACTTGCAAAGCCACAGGGGCCCACCTCATGGGCAGAGCTTGGAAGAAGGTTGATTGTAAGTGGGATTCTCTTCCCAGTATAAGCTCTGTGAGTGCTCCAACTTTGAATGATGGATAGTAACAGTAATGTGCAGGGCAGTGTATAAATACACAGGGTGAGGTGGTTCCTGGGGCAAAGGCACATGAACCAAACCAGAAGGGAGGGAGAACAGAGCCAGTTATGGAGCAAAGCTCCAGGTTTTACACAAACAATTTTCTTCCATAAAGGCAAATGCAAAGCCAGGAGAAGAAACAAAGGAAGACAAGCACAAAGGTAAGGTAGAAATTAGGAGGAAGGGGAAAGGAGAGAGGGTAGAGGCTCTTTGCAAGGTGCATTTTTCCAGGCAATGTCCCACAGAGCAGGACATCACACTAAATAAAGATGAACGTTTCCAGAACACAATCCAGCCTGCTTAACACTGGAGTGGCTCTCAGGATACTCCTGCCTCTGTCCTTCTCAGAGGCAGGAGCTCTGTTCCATAAGGAGGCACTTGAGGCAATGAGCTGCTCAGAGCCAGGCAGGCAGATCCCCGCACCAAGTGCCTTTCCCGGATTCCAGAAGCTTTTCTGCAGACCCTACAATGTGTCTCCCGGTGTTGCTCAGTATTCCTCCCAGAGGTACAAACGAGCTTAGGGATGAAGTGGCTAAGCTGCTAACAAAGACTTTCCCTATAATCCAATCCATACAAAAGGCAGGGAGAAGTGCAAGCGTCATAGTGATTTCAAAAAAAGACAAAACATCAAGAACCAGCAGGAGCTGGTTCTATGCGTCAACTAAAATTCCTTTAAGTGAGAGAAATTAATTCCAACAGCATTTAGGAGAATGTTATGAAACACCTGGATGGACATAGTGGGAGATTACTGTCCAGCCACGCCTCTCCAATCTACCAAAATTCCCACCAAATTAGAGAATGAAGGAATTAATGACTACTTTGCTCACTCAGGATAGCTTTAATTAGACACTAACTAAGAGGAAACAATAAACTAGAGAAGTCCATTTTCATCTCAGCGATGGAGATTCCTATGGTTTGGTAATAGGGCCCTGAGTCCACTTCAGAGCCCAGTGGGTATCTGTAACATCTGTAACATCAGTGATGATGTGCTGTCTCCCTGCCGTGCTTGGGGGCTCCACAGTGTCCCACTCACATTAAATGTAGATCTCACATCCCTTCCTGCACAACCACAGCTCTGTGCAGCCACCACGTGGGTTTCACAGCTCCCCCTCCCAATGTCTATTTATGGCACTAAAAATCTCCAGCACCTTCAAATCAGTGGGAGATGCTTTGCAGAGAAGTGTGGTGGGGCTTTCATCCTTCACTTCAAATAACAAGAAATAAATATTTACTCGAAGTGCAGCACTGGAATCCCTGGAGAATGTCCAACAAGTCCCAGAGAAGTAAACGATACACAAAAACCACAGAAGCTTTTCCCTGAATTCTCTTGAGAAAATTAATCTTAACATCTTTAGAGAAAATGCAGCTGGGGGTAGATTTCCAGAGCAGCTCCAGGGATCTGACCTTGCAGCACTGGCTGACGTAAAGAGGAGTGGGGCAGGCAGGGCCTGAGTGCTGCAGGACGGAGAAGGTCAGCAGAGGTCGGCTCTGATGCAAACCAGTGCCCAAGGTTGGTGCAGGAAGCAGCACAAGCAGAAACCAGCACTTCCCAAAACAGTTACGGAGCTGCGGAAGAGCAACCAGCTTCCTTGAGGTTCAGGAGACAGGACAATACCATCTGCTGGTATGTTTGGGGAGTTGGCCTAGGACTGGCAGGGTCAAGGGCTTGCCTTGAATAGCATCAGCTTCCCTGGCCCTTCCTGCAGCCCACACCACCCTCTGGAGCCCACTGTCATGCCATGGGCATTTCAAATTCCCAGAGCACCTCTGAGTACTACCTAAGGGGAGAGCTTAGTCTTCATGGAGAGTCAGGGAGTGGGACTTGATAACACAGTTGTCTCCATCACTCCATCTGGAGTGATGGCACGACATGGGAGTGCAGTGCTAACATTGGAAAACATGGGGATTCTGTGGGAATCGTGCAAGAGACTAAGCACACACAGGGAAGGACTCCAGGGTTGTTGAGGGAATGTTGTCTAGTCTGGGAAGATGAAGGCAGAAAGAAGTGGAGTTGTGATCTCTGCAGATATGGGGGTAGCAAACACCAGCAAAGGGGAAGAAACATCCAAGCGAGCACACAATGCTGGGGCAGGGGACAATGTATGGGAGAAGCCCAGGAATAAATATGGGGGAATTAGGAAAAGGTCCTACCTGTCAGAGCACTTGGAAGCTCACCACAGCTGAATCCTGAGAGCCACTTACTGGAGCTTAACTAAACAGAACTCAGGGCTTTGATGGGTGAGATGCTGCCATTCCAAACACAGGGAACGGAGCTGATCTTGTATCCTGCAGTTGTTGCTGCTGTTCCCAACCTTCATCAGCTACATTCAGCTGCAGCTTCAGGGAGCTCTGCACATCCCCCCCATCACATGGAGCCTAACCAGTAGGTCCCACAAGGGCCTGGTGTTGGCTTGGCTGTGAAGACCATCCCAGTGCCATCCCCCAGCCAGCCAGGCTGGGAGGTGTGAGACCCTGGTGATCTTCATCAGTTCTCTCCTGTGACACTGACACACACAGGGAATTCTGCCACTCTGCTGGCAGAGCCCAGGCAGCACCCAGGGGCATTGCTATCCTGAGCCCCAGCTCAGAGCCAGCCCAGAGCTGTTCAGTCTCCCATGGACCCTGGAGTTATGCATGGGAAAGAGGATACAATGGGAAATGTGAGAAAGGCTAATCGCTCTGGCTAATTACCAAGAGAAGCAATGACTTTAAAGCCCACCAGTGTCTTGGCTGTAAAGACTCACTCATGCACGGGAAGAAGGTGTCTGCTTTGAAAGGATAATACTGCAAGGCAGGGAAGGGTATTGTCTCCCAGCACTAAAACACAGTCAGAGCCTTCTGCAAGCATCAGTGACCAAATAGATTCACAGTAGGGACAGCTTGTGCTGGAGTCAGCTCAGACTCATGAACCAGATTATCTTACAATATTTGGACCACCAAGTGTGACTGACAGTCTGCTTCTGGCTCTTCCCAGTCTCATTAAATCCCAGTGTGCTGCCACAGCACTGAGCGCCCCTCAGCAGCAGGACACAGCAAGCCCTCGCTGCTGCACACAGACAGAAGGA
The DNA here is from genome assembly GCF_008360975.1 of Lichenostomus cassidix. Lineage (NCBI taxonomy): Eukaryota > Metazoa > Chordata > Aves > Passeriformes > Meliphagidae > Lichenostomus > Lichenostomus cassidix. Next base: position 62,624,821 of record NC_139486.1, read on the forward strand.
ATTAAGTCTCCATCAGCAATCTCATCTCAGCTGTACACAGCATCAATTGTGTCAGCACCTCGGGTCTGATTTCAGTGCAGATTCTTATTAAATATCTGTGGCTGTGTCTTTAAATGATTCCTTGAGATGTTTCTTTTTTATGCAAGCTAGGCTTCCTATGGTCTCTCCTGCCTTTGAGGGATTTAATATCTTTTTTTTTATATCCCCTTCCTGACTTTTCTTGGGAACTTCGTGTGCTGAAATCTGCATCAGCAAAAGGCAGATCTATGGACTTAAATATGGATGCAAGAAAATGCCAGCTCAGCAATTCTGAGCAGCACCCAAGCATCTGGCAACTAGAAAAGAATAAAAAGTCTGCCTTTCCCAATTAAAATCATCATGTCTGGGTCTGGAGGCAGCTCTAGGACAGTAGGCTCCACTCACAGGATAGTTTTTCCTTAGGAAAAGCCAGTTTACCCTCTGCCCTTGGGGGACACAAGTGCTGCACCCCCAAGACAGGTTCACCAGGAAGGATCATAGAGCCCTACCTGAAGCCTTGGTGCTCCAGGTGCTGAACTAGCACACACAAAAACATGTCAGAATTGTTTTTCCTGAGATACAAGGAAAGAGTAAAGTTGATGTATCCATCCCAGAGGAGGAATGAGAGTGTTTAATCCAGACTGGTAGAGTCGGCTCCTCCCCTGGGCTGCCGAACCCCCACTGCTTCTGTCGGATTTGGCAGCAGGTATCTGGGTTATGCCCCAGTGGTGCCTCCCAAGCAGCCCCAGCCGTGCAGGAAGGGCAGAGTGGAGCTCAGCAGACATTTTAATTTACAGCTCAGCAGTTCCCTGGAGACTGATAATCCCGTGGCTGTCTCTGCTCTCGTTTCGCAGGATAACGTGCTGGAGGCGGTGGAGGAGAAGAGGAGCGCAAACTTATCCTCACTCTTTTGCCTTCTATGAAATCAGCTTTCAGCACCTGCCCAGTACCCTTCAGCATCTGCAACATGTGGGATCTCCATCACCTACCCCACTCATAGTTCTGGCATCCCCCTTCCCTATCCATGAGTCAAAGGACAGGGAAGGGTGCACACACTCCCGCCCTAAAGAAAACACCATCACTTATCTATTTGTTTGGCATATATTGCAGCTGGCATGGCAAGCCAAGGAAATGTCTACTGGATGCACTTTATTTTATTTAATGACTAATTCTGTTTAAAGTTATGGTTTGGGTTTCTGGGCACACCCCCCGTTTTCTCCCCAAAGGCTGGAGGGGCCTGCACATGCCAGGGGCTGTGCCACAGCTGGAACAGCAGGAACAGGTGACTGGCAAAGCAGAGGGGTGACGTGTTAGGGTGTAGTTCAGTAGATGGGTGAAGAAGTAGTGTTCAGAGCTCTTGTACTAGAGGTTTGCACATGGTTGAAGTGTTGGCAGAGGTGTATGGTAGTGGCAGGGCTGCAGGGCATGAGCGGGATGGATGGATGGATGGAGAGCTTCTGACAAGCACAGATCAACCCCTGCATGTCCTTCTTGAAGAGCCTCCAGCTCTCCTCCCCTTTAGAGGCTGAGGAGCACATCAGGACAGTGCTTTGTGCCAAGGAAGGTGGCTGCTTGGGTGACCAGGTGTGTGTATGCTCAGCAAACTCCATGCCCCCTTCCCAAGGGTAACTGGGCATCCTTGCAGCATGGCAAGGAGGGGGACAGCACAACAATCTTCCTCCTCCATCACACTGCCCAAAGCAGTTGGCAGCAGGACCCAGGCCAAACTGGAGCTGGAGGTCCAAGACTTCATATCAAACAATTTCACCTTCCTGGTTGTGCCTTCCATAGCCTTGTGCTTGAATAAGAGGGCAGGAGTCCTCTCTAAGCTGCCCCACAGACCTTCTGACCTGGCCTTAAAGACACCTTTCAAATGGAGGATCTAGAGGAGCATTTACAAGCACAAACATGCAGGAATTCCAGCTGCTTGGCTTTCCACTTACAGCAAGCTAGGACCTAGCTGGAATACAGCTACCAGCTAAGGAGAAGGCACAAGGAATAACACAACATAATTTCTGACTTCTGAATGACAGAGCGGAGTGGGCATCACCCTCACTTTGAGGTGCTGCTCTAAACTTGATGCCAGAGAAAATGTCCCTGGGACAGGTGTGTGTGAAGACTGCCTGGAATGTCCTGCAGGATGTTGGCTGACCAGGCTGGCAGACTGCCCTGGAGATCAGGTTGGCACGTGTGGACTGAAATACTCTATGCTGCTTTAATAACCTAATATTTGCACAGACAAACATTTGGTTTTCCACGTGACTTAAACCCGTGACACCTATCATGAAGCACAAGCCTGGGAATTTCCTCCCTGTGCCAAATTCAAGAGACTTTGCTGGCATCACACCAGGTATTATCAAGAAACAGAGAGTGCAGCTTTTGTGTTTTATCAGTAGAAACATCAGTAGAAACCCCACAAAAGCCCAGACTGGGTTTATTTGGACTTATCCAACAGATAATAGAACAGATAAATAGAAGATTGTAAAACTGCTCCAGGTCCTGGAGCTTCTCCATCACTGTTTAAGGCTGATTTTCCTTATCTGACTGGCTAAAAAACCTGCTTCCAATTGTTTATTTTTTAATTTATTATTATTTTGTACATCAGGTCTCTGACCTCATTCTTGGTCCAGTCAGACTGAGTCATTACCAGCATTTCCCAGGAGCCAGCTTGCCTCATGGTCCATGGAACACACAGTCTCAGCTCAAAAACTGTTGCACCCCAGGAGCAGCTGGACACATGGCCAGGCAGGAATTTTATATTGTCCTAGTCCATCCTGTGTTGAAGAGATAAAAAACCTTATTGCCCTAGACTCCGTTCTGAAAGGAAAACCATCACTGGTCCTTCATTCCCTCCTTTTTTCCTTTCTTCCAAGTGACTTAGCAGGTAACGATGCCCAGGAAGGACTGAGTCTGATCGAGGCTCCAGGGATGGGACTGGACAGGTTGTGCCTGTGTAAGTGTATTTTCTCCTGCTCATTAACACTTTGCTCAATGCACTTTGTTTGGTGCCTGGGTTGTGATTTTTCAGACAACTGTGGCTTAGCTCTTTCTTCTTTATAGTGAGAGAAAAAACTGAAAAGTTGTCAAATCTGATGTAGAGGGATTATTTATATGAAATAAAAATTGGAATGAGGAAAGCATTCTGTTTCTTAGTGTTTCTCAGTTCCACATACACAGTTTTCCAAGCGGGATCAGTAATCCTTCCTTTTCAGAGCAACAGCTCCAGTTCAGAGTGCTAAACCCTTTGGGAAGCACTGAACTCCTGGGCTAGCTCCTTCACCACAAAAGCTACCTGCAGCAATGCCAGGAAGACGAGGATGACTTTTTCACTGAGGCATCAAAGCCACCACCTCATCACCACTGCACTTTTCTTGCAAGCAAGCGTAATGGCAGCTTGCAGAATTCAGAGTCACCTGCCTGCACACGTACCCATTCCCTCCCAGCAGTGGCTGGTAGATCAGGGATTTGGTGGAAGTTATTCCAGCTTTTCCAGACACCAGGGGAGCAGCAGCATTCCCACGCAGAACGCTTTTCCCTTCAAACCAAAGGATCAGCTTGCAACCAGACACTGTTTATTTCCTTAGAAATTTACAATCTATTTCAACACAGCAACTCTGTAACTAACACTATCCGAATTGATCCCAGACTAGGAAATCAGCTCTTGCATAAAGAATTAAATTTAAAAAGCCTTCAGGCCAAGGACAAAAATACATCTGGATAAAGTTGGAGATACCTGTTTCTAAAGCAATTACTGAAGGAGGCAGTAACACAAAATCCCGACAGCAGTTCAACTCTCCATTCCTACCTCAACAAGTTCAATACCTGCAGCAGGAGCATACACACAGGTCACTAACCAGTAAAGCCCTATACAGAGTCTCTAGAAGAAAAAATAACAGAAGATGTTGCTGATTTTCCCCACCAACCTCCCCCCAGATTAACTGGTTGCAAATGGCAGAGGGGACTGGCACTTAGCCATCAGTTTTGTACTTTAAGTACATAATACAGCAGTTAGTGCTTTTCAAGTCAGTGAAAGCAGGCCCAGAGCAGCAGCAGGATACAGCACTGCTGGGAAGTTCAGGACGTTGCCTGCTGCCTTCCCTGGACAGGTTGTACAGCAGCAGCTCGACCAGCTCCCCGGCTCTGCAGGCAGGACTGGGAAGTGCGCGGCTGATTGCTGCTCACACCATCTCAGTGCAGTGACATAGCACCTGGCCAGCTTTCCCAAAACTGCCTCTGAACACCTGTGGAACAGCCACAAACCAAGCTTCATCTCCTTAGCTTCATGCTCCAGCTCGGCTATGACTGTTTCTTACCCCATTCCCCTTTCCGTGTGCTCCAGCAGCTCCAGGACTCAGGGTCAGCCATTGGTAACACTATCCAGAACAGCTCATCAAGATCAGCTTCCACTTCTCCGAGGGAAATCCCCAATGCCCAGAAGCAGCCACTGATTTTGCTATCATCACTACACCACACAATTGATTTTCAGCTACGCTCAGGGATTAAGCCAAGATTCCTCCTCAGAGATACTGCTCAGGAATCTGGGATTAAGATGACGTGCACTGCATCAGATGAGCCCACAAGAGAACGTGCTTGGGGAAAAGAGAGCTTTTAGAGATGGAAACGTGAGCCAGCTGCTGGAGCAGATTACGTGCTCCAGTAACTCTTTTTCCTGCTATTTCCCTTCCTTCTGGTCTCTCTGCACGTGAGTTATGCCAAATGCTCTCCTTGGACAAACTGGGCTCATTGGGACAAGACCACTGTGCACAGCAGAGGGTAGATATTAGGTATTAGATGTTGATAAATAGGTGTGGGCCAGAGGCATTTATGTGCAAGGAGAGAGCCAAGGAGATTTGGACAAACATCTTCTGTTCCCTGTGCCACCATTTTTTAAAGGCTCCTAGAGGACAAAAATCTGGAACTTGGGCTTTAAATTATACAGAGACTCAAAACTTGGAGGAAAAGTTGGCATTACAAAATTGTTACCATGTTTAATCAATAAATAATGAAGTGAAAAAATAGAAGCACAGATGCCAGAATTCCAGCCATGTGCTTACAGCCATCATGCCTTTACAGGAGCATCCCAGAGTTCTGAGACTCTTGTCAAGTTCCTTCTATCACTAAAGCGAAGGGCTTTAAGGTATTTCACTCACACTTGAGTATCTCCTTCATCCAGGTGACTTCCAGACGTCTCCCTTCCTCACCAACATAGACACACTGGGAATATGGCACAGCTCTGTTGGCAAGTGACATGCAGGACGGCAGCTGTGTGAAGGGAACAACCCTCCCCAGCAATTCCAAGGAATCAACATCTTGAATCACAAGGTTACAGTTATTTCTACCTAGGAAGCAACAAACAACCCTGTGCCTTGTCTTGCCTGATACAATCACACTAAGTGAACCTGGATTTTATTATTTTTTTGAGGAGCAGCAAAGGGAAAGGGTGAACTGGAGCTGAAGTAACGTAACAGACGACACAACCATCTGCCTTTTAAACCTCAGCTTTACCCCAGACTGGTGACTGCACCATTTTAGGGCACTAAAGCAATTCTGTTGTGATGCCAATGACTGTCTCAGTACAACGACAGCAAGGTAATGCAAAAAATATCCAAGTATCTGTTGCAGCCAATCTACTTCCCAAGAAATCCCCAGTGCCGTGAATTTTAAGTTAGCTTACACCTGGAAATCAGTCCAGATGAGCTGTTTTTGTTACTAGAGTATTTGCAAAGTGCACTTAGTCACTGATTTCTTCGACAGCCTGTCATGACGGGAGTAAGAAGCACAGCGACGGGCTCATCACAGGCTGGCAACAGCATCCCAACGGGAACACATCTGCCTCCAGAGGGCTGCAATTCCTGGCTAGGAAAAGGATGGGGAAGAGACTGTAGCTGAAGAATATGGGTCCAGAAGATCTGGAAAACCAGGCTGCTGAAATCACCAAAGCTCCCTGGCCATTAGACTGGCAGCCCACAACTCTTCTGCATCTTCCCCAGGCAGCTTCCCCTTCCTGACACACTCAGTACAACCACAGTGAAGCCCCAGGATGTTCCAAAGCCAGTTGTAATGGGTACAGAAATAGCAGCATTTCACTGAAATCTGTTTGTCAGCAGAGGAGAAGATGCAAAAACACAGTCTGGGAACTCACCAAGCCTGCACTTTCCTACAGGAATGCAGACAGCCACAACCATCCTCGTACTGGCTCATCAACTATTTTTAGCACCAGAAGGGGAGGCAGCCATCAGTGAAGGGCCTGTTCCCTTTGATCCAGTGGATCTGAGTACTGTCTCTGTCCCAGAGATCCTTTGCCACCAAAACCACAAACCAGGTAAAGAGCTTTGGGTTGTGTCTGCTCCCAAGTACAAGGCGTCTCTCAGCAGTTACACGACAGGCTGGAAGAGGGCCACGCAGCCCATTTAATTCCATTCACTTCCTCTCCCATCTGCGCCACACAGCCGGGTTCTATTAGTCTTCTGAGAGCAATTGTAGTTAAAGTGAAGGATGCCAGGAGGCCCTGGACACCCAGCACACATTGGATGCACCGTTCAGTCACCAGCTCTGAGCTGCAGGCTAGCTGCAGAGAAATCCTAGCAGCCGTGTCATTGCATGCAGCTTTGTTTATCTCCAAAGGTTTTACAAGTTAAACACAAGCTCCTTCCCAGAGACACTTCCCAACTGGTTCTGCATTTAGCACCCGAGCCAAGGAACAGACTAAACTCAACTGGCACCACAATGAGCCGAGCCTGGTTTCTCTGTCACTGATTCCTCCCTTGGGGAGCTGCAGGAACTTTCCCCCACCACCAGAAGTGTATCCCAAGGCCAGCAAACGGCATCACTGTCACCAGGACCTGGAACTACCATGGGCATGCAAAGCCCCACAGAGAGAGATCAACACACTGCAGGCAGAACCACCAAGGGAACAAAATCACCCACTCACAGAGCAGACACCCATGGGGCCAGGAGCTGGTGCTGCTCCAGGACACTTTTCCCCACGGATGAACAGGGAGAGCAGAGAAGCAGCTCGGGAGCTGACAGCTGCAGGGCAGCTGTCTGCTGGTACAGTGCTTCCAGCTCCTCATCCTGCCCTGCTGGAGGGTGGCAGTGATCCCATGATTTTGGCTAAAGTGACTAAGCGGGATAGTTTTGTCCTTCCCACCATCTTTCTGTTCTAACAACGCACAGCCATCCCTGCATGCTCCCCTGAAAACTGGAAAGGAGGGTGAAAAGAAGATCACAAACCACTCTCCTTTCGCCTCATTTCTCCCCCAAGCCCTCTGCTCCAGGTTGTGCCTTTCACAGATGCTGTAAAAGGCAATGCCCAGCTGATGAGGCAGCCTTAACAAACCACCACAGTCCCAGACTCCAATTTTGATATGAAACAGCTCTTTTAAGCAGCCAAGTGCCATATTTTACGGTACCTTTGTGATGTGCACAACTGAAATACGTACGCCACGTTACAGCACATTTGTATCCCTCAGCAGAAGGAATCTGAACTGCTGTGAGTCTTTCATAAGGATGCAGCACAGCCTGGCAGCCTCACAGATTCAGCCGAATCCATCCATCTGGAAAGCAGCAGCTTGGAACAACATGGCTCTTACAGTTTCCTAGTTGATATCCCACATCCCAGAGTCATTAAAGGCCATTTTTTCACCCTGCTCATCAAGGAGTAGATGATTTCTGAGAGGCAAAGGGCAGGAAAACATGGAGCTGGGAGGAGAGCCTTCCCAGGGCACACGAGGAGCTGCCTGGCCCAGACCTACCCTGGTTCTGCATGCCCCCAAGGTGCAGGGACAATCCATCCCTTGCAGGCAGCAGCACAAGGTACAACCACACTGCAGCTCACAGCCCACCAGCACGGCTCCACCTGCTCTGCCAGCACAGATCAAACCTTTCCACCAACACTGCTTTGTTTCCACAATTAGCAGGATTTAGGCACATGCAGAGGCTTCTCCAGCCTCACCTATGGAGACCAATGACAAATGAATCCACATCATATACCACAGCTGCCCATTGCAGTGGCCAAATCTTTGCTACTCAAAGCCCTTCCAGTTCAGCATTCCTCCTCCCACCACCGAAGAGAACATACTGTGTTACAGAGACTTTCATATTGGGAAAATATTTTAATATAGTAAACAAGTCAATTTACCTTCCACATATTTTAAATAAGTTTATGCTCATCGTTAAACAAAACTGTTTTTTACTTCAACAACGGATTACAGCCTCTAAATTCGTATTGTTCCCAGCTGATCCTGTAAATAGCGAGGAATTTTTGGACATCGATATCCTTGTATAGGTAACAGACCGGCATAAACAGCGCAGGAATTCAATGCGGGTTCAAAGGGAGAAGCTAGCCCTGGTGAGGAAGAAAACGAAGCCACAAAATTCCCTTTTGAGGAAAAACCGGGGGAAAAAGAAGATACCGCAGTTCCACCGAGTCCAAACGGGGCCGAGCCAGTGTCCAGGTCAGTCTCCGGTCAGTCTCCGCGGGCGCTGCACGGTGCCGCAGGGACGGGCGAGCCTTCGGTCTGCATCCTCCGCCGAGCCCCGCGGCCGCATCCCGGCGGCGTGCGGCCTCCCGCGGCCTCCCGGCTCAGGGGCTGCCGGCGCCCTGCCCGCTCCCGGCCGCGGGCGGGGGGGACGCTGGCGGCGGGGCGGTGGCGCCGGGGCCGGGGCCGGGGCCGGTGCGCGGCGGCGCGGGCGGAGGCCCCGCCGTGGGTCCGGCGGGCGCGGCGCGGAGCTGCGCGGGGGTGGCGGCGGCGCCGGGGCCGGGGCTGGAGGAGCCGCCGCTGCCGCGCACCGGCTGCCAGATGAGGCTGTAGTAGACGGCGAGCACGATGGCGGCCAGCGAGACGGAGAGCACGTAGGCCAGCACGGTGGCCAGGCGCACCCACTTCTTGTTGGTCTTGGCCGCCATGCGCGCCTTCTTGTCCCCGGTGTAAGTGGCGGGCTTGCCCCGCTCCGCTCCCGCCTCCTTCTCCTTCATGGGGGCCCGGCCCTTGGCCCGCTGCTCCACCGAGCCCTCCGTGCTGGCTCCGGCCCGGATCGGCCGCCGCCGCCGCTCAGGACATGCCGGTACCGCCCGCGCTGCCGCCGGTGCCGCTGCCCGCGCTGCCCCGCCGGGGGCGAGGGGCGGAGCGCAGGGGGCAACCCCGCCCCGAGGGGAGGGACGGCAAGGGCAGGGAGGGCAGGGAAGGAGGCAGGGCAGGGGGAGGAGCCCGGGCCACCTTTAAAAGGAGCCCCCCGGGACTATGCCCTCTGGTCATCCCGCTTTCCCGTCCCGGCGTGAGGGGAGCCCGGTGAGCGGTGCCTCAGGGAGCTGGGCAGCACCCGCCGAGCCGCAGGGAAGGCTCCTGGCACAGCCTCCTGGAACATGCCGGCGCTGGAGGAGGTCAGGAGTCTCCTCTCTACCTGGGCTTCCCAATGGAGTTACTTCTTGGTGCCTCCCTGATGCAGGTAAGTGCTGCCTGCACCTCTGTGAGGCTGGAAGGGTGCCCGAGCTAGGCGGCAATTTTTAGAGGGAAAAGCTGCCTCAGTTTTGTCCAAATTGGGCAGTCCCCAAACCTGTTACTGGTACAATCAAAATCTTCTCTTAAGGCATGGCTTTACCTGACTCCACAGGTGTTAGTTCCCTACAAAAGTGCTCTTCTGTCTTGCTCAAAAGACAACTAAAATGCTGATTTGGGGTATAAATTAGCCTTGTTGCAAGGAAATTACTTTTGGTAATGATGTAGTTGCACCTTCTGCAATCGTTTTTTGCCTCCTGTCAATCTGAGGTCAGTCAGGTGTAGTGTTTCCAGCAGAAACCTCCTGTAACCCAGGACTTGTATTACTGGAGGACTAGATGATTTTTCAAGGTCTGTTCCAACCCAAACGATTTTGATCTACATCATGAAGCCTCCTGGAGTGTTTAATGTTCATGAAATGCTGCTGCATGTCTGGGAAATTCTTGTTAGCCAGTATTGGGAGACTTCTCTGTGTGCCCTGGGCCTCTCTTGTGCTGATTGGTTACACCTGATTGTATTGGTTACATCTGTGTTCTCCTTAGAGTCAAATATCTCACACATAAATGGAATTAGCTGATGGTAACCAGCTGGAAAAACTTTCCTGGGTTATAGAATTGCCTCCTCTGTGGTGTTCTAGAGGTTATATACACCAAGTTGCTTGACCTGTATATGTTTAAGTGTAATTATACATGGAAATTTATAGCAATTTGTACAAAATTGATTTTTCTAGTAGTTTTTCAATGCGTTTTCTCTCAATGATGGGTTTGCTCCAGCCCCTTCTGCTTTTTGTGTTCAGCAGGTGAAATGATGATGAGTTACTACCTCCCACAAGTCCTTTCCCTATGCTCTTGCTTAATTCCAGTTAAGAGGGAGAGGATTGACATGTACAAGGAATGCCTCTGGGGCTTAGTGAGGTCTTGACAGTTTTTGCCTGGTACTTGTAGAGTTGAAGTACTAAGGCCTGAACAACAGGCCCTGAGCCAAAGCTGACCTCTAGATGAACCTTCCAACCAAATGTATTTGTATCCTCTCATATCCACCAAGTATCATTAGCAATATGATAGATGTATCTGTTCATTGTCAAAACATGTATTCACCTTTCCCTATTTAGGAACTGGCCTTGGGCAAGGTCATACATGCAGGGGAATTGTTGGAACATTCCCAGCAAATGCAGTGAGTGTGGTGGGCTTGCAGTGTTCTGCCTTCAGCCCAACAGCTTCACCTCCCTGTTGCATTTATTTGTGATTCATTCATGCTGCAGTGGAGACTTGCCCTTCATAAAACACACAATTCCATGGTATTATTCAAGAAATTTGGCAGTGTTAAGGCTCTCTTCTCCCTGCTAACCCTCTGCTCTCGGAGCTTTGAGTAGGGCAAAACTTGTGTTCATTAAATGTGCAGTCTTGGCTTTTACCAAAGTCAGCTTTTCATTTTGTTGTGGACAAATAACTGGGTGTGAGCTTCTCTCCAGGTAGCTGTGAGCAGGTGTGTGCCTTCTTTCCTGAGCAGAACTCCTTGCTAACAACCCCCTGGAAAGGAGCTGCAGTAGTGGTGTTTGCTGTGTTCTTGGGGTTTTAGCAGAAACAAGTGACTTCTATGGTGCAAAACTGGAGCTCTGGGGTCTTATAAAGTCAGTGACTGTGTCTGGCACTAGACACAGCTTGCAAATTATCCCTCTCTAGGATTCTTTACAAAGAGCACAAAAGAGATCACTTGCTGGAGAAAAATAGAGTGGAGGTACACAGTGCACTCAGGGACTGGACCTGCTAAGGAAGGAGAGCTGCAGAGCCCCCTGAACAGCCTTCCTCTCACCACTCCAAAAATTGCTCTGCAGGCTCCTGTTCCTTATAAGCTGCTTTAATTTTGACTTCTCAGGTCTGAGGGTCCACTAGAAAGCTTGAATTCTGCTGCTATGTGTTGCAGTGGGATGTTTGTTTGCTCTCCAAGGGCCCCTGAAGGGTGTAGCTAAATAAACCTGTTATTGATTTCCCATGATCACAGTCAGTGAATAGGATCACAGTGCTGCAGGATAGGGAAGACTTAATTAATGGAAGATTGCTGGTCTGAGATAGATTCTCTCCATGCAGACCCTGCTTCTGGGAGTAGCAGAACACTGGATGGCATGCCTGGGACATCTCTCTGAGCTGTGCAAAGGCCTTTGCAGGGAAGAGGAGAATGCTGTAGGTTGAGGCTGGACATTACAGAAACCAGAGCTTTGGGCTAGCATGTGGAGAAGTGAAGTTTGTAGAAGGGTCAGGGAAGACCATGGCTGACACCTGTTCAGCTCCAAGCAGTTGGAGTAGGTTGGGCTGGTGAAGTGGGAAGGAAATGTTGATGAGCTTAATAGCAGAATGGGGCTTCCTCCCCCAGTGTCCTGATTTCCTGTGCAGTGTTTTGTACTGGAGGTGAATACAGGGGAAACTGGCTGCATCCACCTCCAGGTGTGGTAAAATTGCTTTCCTGTTCTTCTCTGAAGCATACCATGAGATGGGTATGTTGTTTGTGTGCTGCTGCTCCTCACACTCTTCCTTTCCTGTTAACAAGACTTTCCAAGCCAGGTCATTCTTTTTCTAGCAGTCAGGAATGGCATGGTCCAGCCAGCCCTGAGCAGCAGTGACTTGGCACTGCAGGAATGTATGGGATGCTTAAACATGGTGTGATCCTGCTTGCAGCACTCTCTGTGCTGTTCAGAAATACGCTGAAAGCTGCCAGTGCTGTAAACACAACACACTCTGCCTAGGGAGCAGTTAATTATGGGCCTAACCATGTTGTGGTGGCTGGACAGATAGTTTCTTGGTTTGTTTTCTTTTTGCACGAGACCTCACTGCTTTTATGGCTTTGTGGCATCTGTGGCCACTTGTCTCTGTGCCACAGTCCACTGCCCTCTGACTTTCACAGAGCAAGCCTGAAGAGTCATGCTGAGAGCTGTCAGGAGTCCATGGCCTTGTGGTTTGGGCTCAAAGTAGGACACAAAATATGCCCCTGTACACACCCTTAGCAGTTCTGCACTCCAGGGTGGTGAGAAAATACTGGCTTTGTGGTCTTAATGGTATCGTTAATCCTTTCCGGATTGCCAGAGCTCTGAGGGCAGAGCAGCCACAGAAGCAGCAGGATGGGCTGGCATTTGCAGAGCTGGAACTTCACTGCTGGTGTGCAGTGTCACAGCTCTTCACTAGAGGACAGCATTACACATGGCAAAGTGTAATTATCCTGGAACAGCACTGGGAGATATTTCTTACGGATTTTCTGTGTGCCAGGAGTAAGCTGGGATGGAGGTTAACAGAGTAATTTTCTGGAAGTCAGGAGGTGGGGGGGTGGGTAACAGCATGGCTTAAATAATTGTCTACAAATCTTATCTTTTAAACCTTGTCTGAAGGGTGATGCTGCCTGCCTTGCTGTTGCATGCACCTTGGGGGAGGTACAGGCTGCTGGATAGGTAGCACACAGAGAGAAAAAAGGGTACTAGACAAAAGAGGAAATGTTTGCATATCAAAACTGTTGTAGCAGGTGGTGGAACACCTGGTGGTGAAGGTATGGGAGGAAAGCAAGGACACAGAGGGATGTGGGATGAGTGTGCACTGGGTGATGGGCCTCCCAGGAGAGAGAAAATTAAAGGATGGTTGGGACAAACAAATACTGCTCGAGTGCTGTTGGTCCCACCTCCTCTGATGTTGGAGCTTTCCACAGAGGGCAGGACTGCTGCTCTATCCTATCATGGCTCCATCAGCCATCTCTGCATGCAAGGGACAGAGGCTCCCACAGAGCAAGGAGTGTGAAATGGAAGATAAGGAGGCTGGGTTGGGCAAAAGAAAGGGAGCTGCAGCTTTTGTGACAACGTTTGTGAAAACGGGGCTTGGCCCTTGCTGTTGGGTATCACGTGGCCTTGCAGGGCAGCCACCAGCTTGGGCACTGCTCTTCACACTGCTTGTGTTTGGTTGGGTCTCAGTTATGATTTTATTATTTATTGAATTAAGGTTTTATTCCTCAGGGAGAGCTGACCTTGAGTGACGTGTAAATGAAGGTTGTGGCAGGATTCTTGCTTTCTTTGTTGATGAGGCAGAGAAAGCTGATGAATATCTGGGTTTGGGAGAAGGACAGAAGCAGCCTCTCCGTGAGGCCCTGGCAGGAAGGTTCTGGCAGGAAGCACACTTGGTTCATAAAGCTGTCATAATTGATAATACCAGTCAAGCCACAGGATCCAGTAGCTATGACTGATCTCACCTGCCCTTGGCACTACCAGCTGGCAAAGCTCATCCCACCTCTTACTGCTTCACAGCTGTGACCTTCAGGACCTTCCTGCAGTGCTGTCAGTGTTCCAGAGGCTGGGAGGACTGCAGCACCTCTGAGTAAGATTGATGCTCTCTATTCTCTCCATTGCTGCTCCCTAATGTAAAGGGAAGCAGCCCTGAAGCTGCTCTGGCCTTGCAGAAGGGATCAGGCGAGTGTAGAGAACTTTCATGCCTCACTACACCCTCTCTCGTCTGCTGCTTCTCTGCTTGGGGGTAACCACTTTCCCTGAGTGTGGGATCATGGTGACACTGGCTTGGCTGTGCCTGGAATATCCCAGTGACCCTAAGGAAATGGAGCCAACAGCCTTCCCTTGGATAGCCAGTTCCTGTAAGGGCAAGATAGATAAGTGCGGAAAATGCCGTGGTAGCTGGAAATGCGGAAGCTCTCTTATTCCCAAGCTTTTTTTGGGCAGGTAAACCCTTGAAAGACAAAGGATGTTGGGTTTGCTCAGGGTTCTCTGTTCCTGCAGCAGGGAGCTCTGATTCCAGCCTTTGTAGTTTTACAGTTGGAGCACTTGCTACAGTTCCAGTTAATCTTTCCTGCCTCATGCCACAAACACCTGAGAATGCCCTTAGGATTCCTTCAGTGACCATTCTGCCAGCTGTCCAGGCTGCTCCAAAGTGCCAGACTTATCACACCAGGGCTGGGAAGGAACAGAATGTGCATCTGGCTTGCCCTGCACTGTGGGGGGGTTTGTACCCCCCTTCTTAGAGAGTCTGTGCTACTTCTGCCAGCACCTTGTCCCTCTTGAGCAATGGCAAGTGCCACACCTTGGCATTGATAGAAGACATCCAGCCATGTGCCTGGGAATCTACAGCAGTCATAGCAGTTATCTCCACTTGTAATTAGTTGTGGGACTCTGCCTCTGACTAAAATTGATCTTGCCCATGTCAGGCCTTTTCATAAGCCACTCTCCAGGTCAGCCAGTGCCCATCAACCAGCAGAACTCCTTTCCTCCTCTTCTGCCCACATGGAATTACTTTGTTCCAAGGTCAGGAGCAGAGACTCGTTTTGGCCCTGTTTGCCTTTAACCTGTTCTGCTTTTGGTAACTTCTCTGCAGCCTTGTCACCACAATCCTCACCTTGCCACCTCTCCTGTTCTGTATCTGTCCCACGTATCTGCCACAGACCCAAGTCAATCCAGAGAATTGTGCAGTTCCTTGTAACTCTGTTTTATTTCATCTAGGGAATTTCCAGCTGCTCTGCTGGTCTGTCTCACTTTAAGGTTGACATTTAAAAGAGCCCATAAGAGAAAGGAAAATTGTTTAAGACTGGACAGTGCAGTGAGTGGCCCCAGAAATGGAATCTGTCCAGAGCAAGGAATGAGTTTGTTTCCTGGGACATCTGGCCTGTTGCATGAAGGGGGCAGTCTGCCTGTAGCCAGAGCTGAGCTGCTCCGTAACCACAGCTGCTGAAGCAGTTGGAGCATTTCTGGCAATGCCTGTATTTCGTCAAGAGAGCATTTAAGGAAGTTGAGTTGCGGAAGTTCACCGAGCCGGGTGCCTCACCAGCACAGCTCCAAGGAGTGGATCCCTCCCAGAGGGACAGTGGTTGTGTGTGCCCACGAGCACCCCAGCCATCGCCAGCCTTCCTGTGGGTGACCTTGGGTGAGGCTCTACTTGCCTGGAGAGCTGTTGATTTACAATGCAGATTCATCATTCCTCGCCTGCCTGTCCCTGCCCCTCCTAAATTGGGCTGGGATATAAGAGGTTGTTTGCTCTCCGATGCCAACAGTGGCCATGGCAGAACGCCCTGCCATGTGAGAGGCAGAGATAGAGGAGAGGGGACCGAGGTGGAGTGAACTGTGCAGCTGCCCTTGCTTCTGGTAGCCGAGGGGCACATCTGCGGGATCATGTCCATGCTGAGCCCCGTCCTGCAGCCCCCAGAGGTGAAGGAGTACCTGTGCAAGGGAGACCGCTTCATCAAATGGGATGATGTGAGTACTGGGGTGTTCCTTCCCTAGGCTGCCTCTGCGGAGCAGGGAGACACTGGTTGGGTCACTGCTTGTGGGGAGGCTGGGAGCCTGTGTTCAGTGTGGTAACTCACTTGAGAGCAGAGATCTCTGGACAGGGAGGGGGAGCTGGGAAAAACAGGAAAGCTGAAGACTAAAATCAAGGTGAGGTGTGTACGGGGTTGAAGATGTGGTTTCTGCACTTCTTGTTGTGGAGGATGGAAACAAATTGAGTGAGTGTGCTTTGGGTCTGTGTGTGCAGCCTCTGGTGTAGGACACCAGCCCTTGGGAAGGTGGTCAGTGCTGGGAGTCTCTGTGGGGTGAGGTGCATGTGCTGCATTTTGACTTTCTGGAGGAGCGTGAGGGGTAGGATCTACTCCAGAGCAGAGAGCGCTCACTGTACTTTGCAGATAGAGATGAAATCAGCCTCCAAGCTGCTTCCTCTTATGGCCCTGTTGCCTGAGTGGATCAGGGGTGAGCCATGGCCTCCCACGCCTGCCTGGCCCCTGGGTCTGGGAATTCCCGAGCGTATGGCAACCGAGCAGCAAAGAGCCTGTGCTTTGACAGGGCTGGAGCTTCAGGGAGGCTGGAGAGCAGGAGGCTGCTGCTCTCTCCAGTTCATTGTCCTCCTTACCTTCTAAATGGCTGCTTTGCAGTCACTGTCTTTCTGTGGGAGGGGAAGAAAGTGCAGAGCAGCAGCAGTTCATTGGAATGTAAGGGTTCCCCTCCTCATTTTTAAAGGAGGCAAAGAAGTGTTTACCCCAGTAGCCACACAACTGAGCAGGAGGAGAGCAGCTGCCCATTTATGTTGTCTGGAGATGGATTGCCTGCTGTTGAGCATCGATGTTGATAAAAGGGGGGAAACCCTTAACCCATAACAACAACCCTTAACCCATAACAGGTTATGGTTGTTCATGGGGATCTGGGGAGACAGTTCATGTGGTGTTGCAAACAAGATGGTCAGAAGGAGCCTGCAGCAGCAGTGCAGGAGGGATTAGCACTTTGGTGGGTGTGAAGCTAGAATAGAGTGTTAAATCCCAAGGGAGTATGTGGGGGAGTGAATCACCTGTGTGCAACATCAACGAGGGTGGTCCAGTGGCACTGAGAAATGAGAGCAGTGTTCTGTGCAGGTGGCAGAAAGGATGGATGTGAGGAATATGGGTTGGAATATCACTGACAGTTGCTCCACTAGCAGTATGTAAACAGCAGGATGACTCTGGGGCACAGTGAAAGGCACAGCCTTCCTCTTTCCTGTGTGCCCAGTGCCTGCAGAGTGCACTTGGGTCTTCTTAGAATTTGAACAGGGATCTGGTTTCTCAGAATAACAGTAGCCAAACTTGTCTAAACTCACTGATGACTTTGTGCTCAGTCCTTGGGGACCACTCTCCCAAAAATTAGAAGCTGTTAAGTACTTCTTTACTGGGTATTCCTGGGATAGGTTCCCTTAAAACCCAGTGTGAGTCAAGTTGGGCTTCCAAGACCCACAAGTGTTTATTTGCTGCTGCAGCTGTTGGTTAGTGAGCTCAATTCCTGTCTGGATCTTTTCCTAAGGTTTATATGTTTGTAAACATTCCTAAAAGGTTGCCTCAACTAAGTAGTTTACAGACTTGATCTCTACCAATAAAGAAAGGCTTCTCCATGAGGGGGCTGTTCTGGTCACATTGCTCCATCACACTGGGCTTTCATAATCCATGGTTAGAGCAGGCTGCAGAGGATGGTGGTGAGAGCTCCAGACTGAAGGATTGCTGTGCTTTAGAATTCATGAGAGTTGTGGTTTTTGTGTGTCTTTCAATTGACCTGACTGTGCTGTTGGCAACAGTATTGAGCTCCTTCCACAATAAGTGAGGCAAAGGAGTCAAGGAAGATCATATTGGCCTCTTACATCATTGTTCAGCTTGGCACTGAACTGGGGTCTTCCAGCAAAAAAAGCAAACCCACACTTTTTATACAGAGCCTTCACCTTGTCCAGCTTTGGTAAGGTAGTCTAGAGGAGAGAGCAATGGATCCCTGACAGGCAGGACTATTCTGACCTGTCCCACGGAGTCAGTTTCAGGACTTTGGGTTAAGGAGCAGCTCTGCTGTGCTTTGTTCAGCATCCAGCAAGCTGGAGCTGCCAAGCAGACCGAAGAAGTGAAGTCCTACTCCATGGGCAGTAGTTGAGTTCAAGAACCAGCTGGGAACTCTGTGAGAAGCTCAGGTAGGGCACAGGGTAGTAGCTGACCTCTAGAGCAGGGCAGGCAGGTGTTGGTTTGGCTCTGTGCTGACTCTGAGTCCTCATAGTAGAGGCAGAACTGTTCTGTCTTTGAAAGGTTATGGATTACCTTTCATGGATTACCTTTCAGGATTTTAGCAGACAGTGTTTGCTTTCTGCCCCACAGAGCGAGCAGCAGCCAGTTTGGCTGCCAGACCATCTTCTGTAGGATTGCCAGCTCTCTTTGCCGTCAGGAGTCATCCCACTGGAGGGGCTGCCTCTACCCCCAGACAGCCCTGGCCCTGCCCAGGATCCCTGCTGGCAGCAGCTTCCTTGCAGCCTTAGCTTGCCCCCCAGAAAGCTGCTTTGTGGGAGATAAGGGTAATCTGGAACAGGGCTCCATACTCTGGTGGCACTGTGGGGCCTGTTCTGCTTTCCATGGCCACGTGTGCAGGGAGCCAGCCCAGAGCTCTGGGAACATCGACATGGTGCTGGGCAGGCCAGCGCTGGCCCTGGCACAGCAGGAGGAAGACAGGAGGGAGTAAAAGGACCACATACAATGTGCTGTGCAATGAACAGTTTACTGTCAATATTGAGTGTGGAAATGGAGGTCCCTGAAAATACAGATACACTCTAGAGTGAAGTCTAAGTCGAGTAACAAGCTGAAGAACCTGAAGCCAAGAGACAAGCACAACTTCCAAGTTTCATCACTGGTTTCATCTCAGCAGTGAGGTGTTTCAGCTTCCTGAATTGAATTTGGAGCCTTCTCAGAAAGGGCTGTGTGGGGTTCAGGGTCAGCCCCAAATAATTTCCTCTGATTTGTGCCTCTGGTGTGAGTGTATGCATAGCTGCTGCTTTTGATGGTCTGTGTAGAGACAGTCTGGGGAGTTTCAGAATTGCCACATAAAGCAGCATAATGATGCTGTATTGATGGACCTCTTGAAGTCTTCCTGACTAGGAGCCCAGCTAACCAGCTTGAGCACCTGGATGGGAGATGCCACAGATGAATGCTCTCTCTGCTTGGCTTCAGCTACTCCTGAGCTTGTAGAATGAAGCAGGTGAAGGAAACTGTTCAAATGAAAAAAATCAACTGAATCTCCATGTACTTTGTTCTCATAGTTCTTTGTGTAGAAAGCTCCAAGAGAGCTGTTCTTATTAAATGCACAGGTTAGGTCAGCTGACTCAGGCTTCTGCTTCCAGAGCCTCACAGTGTCGCTCTGGAGATATCCTAAAATCCTTGGGTTCATTTTCATAAATCCCAGAGGGTGTTCACCTGCCCAGGTCTGTATTACAACTGGGGAACCTCCTGTCCCAGGATGCTTTCTCCAAATCACCCAAGCTGCCAACATTCTTTTTTTTGTTTATTTTGTCAGGAAACATCAACTGCTTCTCCTGTGATTCTCCGAGTGGATCCCCAGGGCTTTTACCTGTACTGGACCCATCAGAGCACGGTGAGTGTTGAGACTGCACAGCTTGGGCTCCAAGCAGCCAGGTCAGGCTCATGTGAGATGAAAACACCACAAATGCACAGGTCCTGCACTTGGGAGCAAACTGCCACGCTCGTTCCTCTTAGCAGGGACACCCCTCCAAGGAGCGGGAATTAGTCAGGGGCAAGTTGGTTTTCACAGCACCAGGAAAGAGCAAGAACTGAAGGTATGAGTGTGGCCTTCCTGTGCCTGTCATGCTGGCATTTTGACTCCTGCAAAGCTCATTACCTGTCCTTCAAAGGACTTCACAGAGAACAGTTGTGCTGATATCCTTGTCACCCAGCAAGATATGGGATTCTCCCAACCTGTACAATGGGGCCATTAACTGCCTCATTGGGGTTTTGTACATTTTAGTTCAAATGTAGTGACCATAGTGATGAAGGGCCTCTGTGGGGTCTGGAGAGCGAGCTGTGCTCAAGGTGGTGTGTGCAGGCTGCCCGAGCAAAGCACAGGATGCCAGCTGCTGGAGGAGAGGGAGAGGCAACACATGGAGGAAAGAGAGTTCAGTTCCTCACTGATGAGTAGCATCAAGTGGTGGAGAGGGAGGTGGAAGGCTGGGCTTACTTCTGCTTTCCAGAGCAGGCTGTGGTTCAGCTCTACTTCCTCTGCCTGACCTACATGCCGTGGGAGATAGTCAGACCATCCTGCACAGGGCCTGACCAGGGAACTAATGGGATGGGTGAGCTCTGCTTGTCCAGAGATTGAGCCCAGTGCCAGCTGGGGCTGGGCACTGCCACAGCCACATCCCCTGGGAACAGTGTCACAAAGCTGGGGACTATCACACCCCTCTGTCTCTGTCACTCCTGCTCTGCTTTCAAGGTCTGCTCGGGTGGTAGAATTTCTGCTCTAAGGGTTCCAGCAGGAAGACGTGGAGCACAAAGCGAGGCATGGAGCTCCCATGGAAAGGGAGATACTTCATTGGGATACCTGGGAAAGGGGCTGGGGGAAGGAAGCGTAGCTGCCACAAGGAAACCCAGACTGGAAGGGGTCTCAGATTCCTGGAAAATGCTCTTGATTAAAGAGCATTTAAAAGCATTTAATCAGCTAAGGTAAACAGAACTGCTTTTGCTCTAGGGACCCAGAAAGGAGTGGGATTAGGAGTAAAATTGCTGTCCCGCTTAACAATAAAATGGGGATACAGCCAGAAGACGTGGCATCCACATTGTCCCGTATTGTGATCTTGGAAAATAATACTATCTGCTGCAACAAGGATAATTTGTTCTCCAGACCCATGGTGAGAAGAAAAATTAGTAACAGAGGAAGGAAATTCAGGCTGTATATTAAAAGAACAAACAAGACAACAAGCCAGTAGTGAGGATGTGGAGGAGCTGCCTGCTGAAGGCTGTGCAGTGTCCTCCATGGGAACGGCTTCCCTCCCTGCCTTGTTCCTGCTGGGAGAGCTCTTCCACAGGGAAAGACACTGACCCAAACCTGCTTTACAGCTTCTTGGGGTTCTGTCATGGAGTGCTTTCCTTCCTCCTTTGTCATTCCTCAATTTCCTTGTCCTTATTCTGTTGTAGGAAAGGGAAATTCTGGATATCACCAGCATCCGAGACACCCGAGTGGGGCGATTTGCCAAAATGCCCAAGGTGAGTCCATAGCTTCCTTCTGTCCAGTGTTTCAATGGGAAAGACTGGGCTGCCTGCAGTTTTGGTGAGAGTTCAGGCAGTTTGTCCTGGATTTCTGTAGGAGGATCCAAGCTCCTTACATCACAGCTATGTAAATACAGAAAAACCATCTTGATCTTGTCCCTGACCTCCCAGTGGCCCTCTGTGCACCCAAAAGTGGCACTTCCAGACTAAGGTAGATGGGCTTGTTGGAAGGAATGTGCCAGAAAGCCAGGAAAACCAACTCACCTTCCAAGTGCCCTGCTGCACTGGTAAGTCCTGCTGGAGGCTGTGATGCTCCTGCACTGAGTCACCGGAGCTGCCCTTGTGTAAGGATGCACAGGATGGGTTACCCACAAACCTGGAATTACAATGCCATTCCAGCAGTGTGTACTGGGCTTTTTCTCCTCAGAAAAACTAGATTTTTTCTTTCTTTTTTCATGTATTTTTACATTTGCATGTGATCAGTGCTTTGGTTTTGATTTCAGTTATAATAGAAGCTTCCTGCAGCCCTTGTTAGGACTTTATTTCTGTGACTTTTTATTGTTTGTTTTTAACTTTTCCATGTACGGAAAAGGCAAGAAGAAAACTGCAGTAAAGCCTCAAAGGTGGAAAGGGACCAAAGGAGTAAAGTTAATGGGTCATGTGGTGATACAGGTGACTCTAAGGCAAAAGGGGAAGGTTTTGCAATATCTGCTGAGCCTCAAGCAGCCTTTTGCATAACTTGTGTGGCTGTTTTCTCAATCTGCTCTTAAAATGTCTGTTCAGAGCTCCCCAAGACCAGTATTTCTCAAAACACCAATATAAGGTGGGTGCTAAAGACACAGCAGAGCTCAAGAACACTACCCATCTTCTTAAAAACCACATGTCCTTCAGAGAAACTGCCTTTCTCCTTCGAAATTCACTAGAATGGAACATACTTGAGTTTTCAATGAGCCTAAAACTTTGTCTGCAACTTGTTTTGTGGGAATTGTGGTTAAAAAAAGCTCTCTGGAAGTTAAGTTTTAATTTGAGAGAATAAAATATTTGGGGCTGTTAGAGATGGTGCTGCCCTCCAAATGGGACACACTAAGGAAGAGGCCAGCCTAAAGGAGAGGTATCCTTTTCTAGTGTGTGAAACTTTGAGGAATAGCCTGTTGGCAAAATGAATTGATCTTTGATACAGTTGCTAAATTGCTGGTGGAAGTACTGAGGTCATGGGTGGATGTCCTGGTGGCAACAGGAGGCTGGAGAAACATGTCCTAAATTTTAGGAATTAGTGAAGGAAGACTAACTGGAGAGTACCAGGCGAAGACAGTTTGCCAGAGGTACAGAGTTATTTGGGGTAATAAAATCAGGCTGGTTTGCAGGAAGACCTTGAATTGTTCATTGACTGATCTAATGAGTGGTAATTTCATACAGATGATAAAAATCAGCCAATGCACAAGGAAAAAAGTCCCTCATTCTTCTGTAATAGCAGGCCCTGAGTTGACTGTCGCTACTCAGAAAACATCGTGGGTGTATGGTAAAATATCAATGTAGTGTTCAGCAGTGTTTGCCCCTAAAAGTAAATGGAATGTTTGGAATTCTAAGGAAATAATTTGGAAGTCCTTCTGTAGTGTACACCCCAAATGGACCCATATTTATGTGCAATTCTAGTGTACTCTCAATTTAGGCTAGAACTGGAAAAGGTATGGAAGAGCAGCAGGATTAACAAAGGAATGAAGTGGCTGCTGGGGGCAGAACATCTGAGTAGGAGGGATGGTAGTCTGGCAGAAGGAATTTGGTGAATGGGATGTGGAGTGCTGTAAAATCAGGAGTTGAATGAAGAAGGGGAGCACAAAGCAGCTACTCATGGTTTGAAGCAATTACTCAGGGTTTCATCCAGTGCAGGAGCTCCATGTCAAGTGGAATTTTCCAGAGGCAGGTGTGGCACAAGCAGGAGGTGCTGCTGCTGTCCCACCTCATATCACTGTGCCATGGGTGATGCTTCCTTCAAAGTCATGGAAAAGTGAGTGTAAAACATCAGTACAATAAGGGAATGCCATTAGAGGGTTATTAAATGTGAGATAATGCCTCAGGGCTAGGAAGCTGCTGAATCCTGGATTGCTGGGAGCTGCAGGAGTGTGTCAGGCAAGTGTCAGTGCCTTTGCCCTGTTCCAGCACTTTTCCCTGGGCACCTGGATGGAGCTGCTCTGTTCTAGCTGTTTTAATAGGCCAGGGATGGGATTTTATAGTCCTGGGAATTGGCTGCAGCTCATCTTTGAAAAAATGACAAAGCAAAGGTCAAGCACTGACTGATTTATTAAGTTTTCTCAGTGGGCAGAAGTGATGCACTTGACGAACCTTTGCTGTGAAAATCCCAAGTGCTTTTTGAATTCTGCATTTTACAGAGGCTCATTTGAAACAAATCCCATTTTTATTTCAGGGAGTTTTCTGGAATTTGATTATAACATCTAGTAAAATGCACTAGAATTGCTCCTTATCCACCTTTCCCTTGTGGATCCTGGGAGATTTTGTGTGGGCACTGCAAGGGATGTTGAACCAAAGATGTGCCAGCTGGGTCTGGAAAATTCCTGCTTATACATGGCTCTGCTATCCATGATGCCTCTGGCTTAAAGCCCTCAGGGGCATGTTCAGTTGGCTCTCCTGAGAACAGAATTTCACAAAGGAATGCAGAAAGCAGGGAAAATTTCTTCACATGAACTACCACATCCTCCACATAGGGCAGCCATGTCTGGGGTGTTGATACAAAAGGTATAAATATAAAAATCTGGCGTGGTGAAGCCAACAAAGATCTCTTTTGAGGTGGAAGAATGACCATGGGTGCTGTCTGCCCTGTTACAAAATAGTGGCTTGGAATGGTTGTGGAATAGAACTGTTGAAATTAGTACAAAGAGTTACTCATTTCACTGCATAAAGGTGGAGAAAAATGGGCCATCAGCCTTATTTAGGACAAGAACAGGATCACAGCTCTAGGAAGAGCTGTGGATGGCACCAGCAACAAATGGAGCCTCCTTTCCCCTTTTCTGCAAGTGATGCCACAGTCAATCTGCAGCTGCTCTGAGGCAAAGTTTGTGGCCTGGTTTTCCTACTGGATTGTGACTGAAGGAATTCTGGAGGAAGGAGGGTGCTGTATGGAGAGCATCTGTGCCACTGCTTTCCACAGCAAGGGGCTGTGCAGGTTTGGGCTGCAGCTCAAGGATGTGACATGCCCTGAGTTTTCCAGTCCCATGGCACTGACGAGTCTCCCCGGAGGGAGTGGGTCACTGTGGGTGTTGGGAGTTCCCTGCTTTCAGTAACACTTTCCCACCACTGCCGAGCAGGAGGTTTGGGTTTTTGGGTTTTGGGTTTGTTTTGTTGGTTTTTTTTTCCTGTAACCTCTACACACAGCAAGAATAATAACACCAAAGCACCCACACGGAAAACCACTTGAGAAGGGAGTTGCTGTCGTGTGCACTGCCAGCACGGGTCTCAGCTGGGACCCCATCTCTTCTTAGGGATGGTTAGGGAGCAGGCAGTGCCCAGCACAGTGTGAAAAGGGGCTGGCAGCCATCGGAGCCACCTCCAAATGGGAATGGCCATCTCCTGCCCTCCCCAGCCATTGCCTCACCACAGAGCCAAGGCCTCCCTGGCCCTTCCTACACTTGTGCAGGGCTCCCCTGCTCACCACCCCTGCGAGGTTCTTGGAGAGCAGCTCTGTGTTTCTGCCGTGACTTTTCTTCTTGGTTTTTTGGGGTTTTTTTTGAGAGGGGGCAGAACAAACTGTGGTGTGAGTTCAACAGTAATAAAGATAAGAATGAGCAGGGCCTTTGAACAGCACGGAGACAAGATTAAAAAGCTATTGAGTCTACACTGTCTGACACAGTAGACTGTTATTTACACTCAGGTCTGTGTTTTCATTTCAGTAACGAGGAACAATAAAGCCTGCTCCATTTGTGGTTTCTTTTTTTTTTTGTGGTTTCTTTTTGTTGAGGCACCAAGACCCCAGAATGCTGCCAGAGATTGTAATAATAAATAAGGCCAAAATACATGATGTTTTAGGCCAGGCTGCTGGGCTGTTGGTTGGCTGTTGGCTGTGTCTTGGGGTTTGTTTAGATGTTTCAGGAGGCATTGGCTTTGAGACAGGCATATTTTCTAGTAAAAAGAAGTGTTGTGCTTTGATTGTCATAATTATAAACCAGCTTCATCCTCTGTCCACATTCTGTTGGTGTTGAACCTGGAGATGTAGCCTGCGCTGCACATGTGCAGGGAGAAAATGATACCAAGGCATTTCACTCATGTTTTGAGATTATAAAGTTGGAGCCAGTGGGAATGTTCAGGAACCATGTGGGACAATCACAGTGCCCTCGGAGCTGAGCTGTGGGCTGTGAGCCATGGGGTGTAAATGCTGCAGGTGGTCAGTGTTTCTGCTGCAGCTCAGGGATGGGGCAGCTGTGGCACTGAGATTCAGCAACTTGTGAGCCCAGGATGGAGCTGAACTAAGTCTGATCCAGCCCTCCAGCTGGAGAGCAATCATGGAGCTGTGTGGAGACACTGATCTGTGAGTGTGCTAGAGAGAGGCAGGTACAAGAATGTGCTGGCAAAGGATTTATAAATGGTGGAGCAGAGCTGAGCAAGGAAATGAGCACCTGTGAGTGATGGCCTTTGCCATGCTAGGCCCTCCTGCCTGTGCCATGGTTGTGCAGTGAGCTCCGAGGCCACAGAGTCTCCTCTGTCCCTGGCAGTGTGTCCCTGCTGCATTGCAGAGCGCCGTGGGTTGTTCTGTGCCTGGGAGTCTGAGCTGCTGCATTTTCCAGTTCCTTTAGATAAGACACTGAGAGCTGAGAGTGCTTCACTGTGCATTTTTGTCTGCCTGTGTCCCTGAGATGCTTGGCACAGGGACAGGCTGGCCCTCCTCATTCTGTGGCCATCATCTCTAGCATGGAGCAGCAAGGCTAAGGAGGACAGGAGTGTTACCTCCGGAGTCAAAGGCATCAGAAATGTCTTGTGGCTTCCTTTTTCCCTTCTGGGAACCAAACAAGACCTCTCTTCTCCAAAAGAGAAGTTTTCTTGTCCTAATGCCACAAGACACAGCTCTGTCAGGGCACAGTGACATGGAAGGTCCCACTGTGACTTGGCTCTGCCCCCTTTCAAGCAGAGAAAGGACCATCCCTCTCTGTCCTGCATCTGTCTATGGCTCTTTGTTTATATTTGCATGAGAATTTGCTTCTCTGGGGAAGCTATGGATCTCTGTACAGCTGAGGATTTTAGGGAAATCAGGAGGGTGGGACGTGAAATGGAAACTGAGTCCATATTTCAGCCACTCTGCTAGTTGTTTTCTGCTTGTCTGGGTTTTTTTAAGGGGATTTGCTAAGTGTGTTTCCCTTCTGATTTGCATGGCTAATATGCATGTCCTGCTTTTCATGCAGCAATTCCTATTTTTCCTTTATGACTACCTGCAAAGTGACAGTAAGTAATCCTAGAGTGAAGCTGTGGCACAAGGCACTAAAGGAGTGCAGGTTGTGAAAGAGCCGCGCTGTGATATCAGGTTCAGAGCTCACACACAGTCCCTGCTCCCCTCTCCACCCCTTCACTGGGTGTTGGATGCATCACTGCCTGGATAAGGGCAAAAGCACTTGGCTTGCTGGGGCCTTGGCCTGAACAGAGAGGTCTGGAGAGAGCCAGGTGACGAATGTCTGCTTGAGAGCGGCGTGCGGAGAAGGAAGGGCTGGGAGGAGCCCCGGATAACAAATACAGGAAATGAGTTCAGCACAACCACAAGTTCACCATTGTTTGGGCCTCCTCTCCCGTACAACCCTGAAGCTGAACAAATGATGGTGCCTTTGCAAGATGAAGTTAAGTCTGGAGTTAAAATCCCAACGCTTTGATGCTGACACTGGAAAGTTGAGCTCCAACAAGGAGTTGCCATTGGTGTGGGAAGGAGATGTGGGTGTTTGGTGGTGCTCAGTTTTGAAGGAAAATGGCTCACGAGGCAAGAGTGAGCCATTTTAGAAATTCCCTTGCAGAAAATAAGCAAATCATATTCTTTCCCTTCCCTTCTTCCAAATGCTCTGTGATTAAACAGGTTTCAGAGTTACCCCCTCAGAGAGGTGCTTTTCCAAAATGAGACAGCAGTCAGATGAGCCTGAGTTACAATCTAGCCCATCCTCTTTTTCTGAAAGATACCTGTTTGCTACAGATGTGTTAAAATCGCAAATGCTCCAGAAACCTGGAAAATTGCAGTGGAAAAAAAATCTGCAGTTTCTTATGAAATGTGTATGCAGCTATGTGTGTGATGTGCTGCAGACCCATGAAGCCTGAAGGTGTGCTCAGATTCCAGCTTCAGTTTAACCCAAAAGTCTGACCTGCTCTAACAATCCCAGATTGTGAATTCATTCCTATTTCTAAAGGAGCAGGTGCTCTGACAGCTCCCTGTTTGCTTGGACAGGGATTTCTCCTGCACTTTAGATAATGAATTGCTGTGCCTTATTCTAGGAGTGGGAGATTTATCTTTCCATTATAAACAGCACCATCAGTAAAACTCTAGGATACCTTGGCTTAGTGACACCACACATAGGAATGCAGAAAATGCTGAATAATTTAAAGGATTCTATAAATACTTTCATATGGTACTGCAATCCAAGTACCACTAATCGGATGAGCCTTACACTTAACAAAACAAGTCCCTGGTGAGCCATTGCTGTAAGGTACTGGAATTGCTATGGAAAAAACCACTCCTAGCAACTGAAAGCAGCAGAAAATGGGGCTTGGAGGGAAATAACCCAGCTCTGTAGTGACAGGGGTCCCAAAAAACATCTTTCTTATGGAGGGAGGTCACAAGTAATTGTGTCGTGTTAATACACTTTTTTTAGTGTGTGTGTGTTTTGATAAAATCAACTGGTTACACACCTCTGGCACAAGCAAGCCAAACCCTCCCCTGCTTGTCTGCAAGCCCAGGCTGAAGTTTCAGAAGAAGTTTCTTTAAGAGCAGTCTCCAGCTTTGACTGTTTCAGACTTGTGCAGGGGTGTTAGTTATGATGGTTCATCCCATGGAGGAACAGGTAATGTAGGCTCCAGAACAAAAATAAAAAATAAGGAAAGCCAAGGAAAAGAAGATTGCACTAAGCAATTTTGCAGCCCTTGAGTTGCTTGCTGTGAATTTGGGGCAATGTGTATATTGGGGTGTGGGTACAGTTTACCCTCATTCTCCAGTCACCCCCATCTCTTCTGTCTCCTTTGTAGTCCCTGAAGCTCCGAGAGGTTTTTAACTTGGATCACCCTCACAGCACCTTCCTGCTGAAGAACCTGACGATTGTATCTGGCCCTGACATGGTTGACCTCACTTTCCATAACTTTGTGTCCTACAAGGAGAATATTGGCAAGGTATCAAAGCCTGAGGTTGTGGAAGCACTGGGAACCACTAAGGATTGGGGCATTCAGTGGGGAGCAGGAAAAGAGAGGGGGAGCCAGGTCCCTGAGCCTTGTCAGCGTTCCTTACAAGGTTTATGTTCTGGTTAGGTGTGGTATCTCCATAGTTCTAGAAGCCTCTGCCTTGCAAGGAGAAGGACCAGTAGAAGACATTTAGTGAGTCATTGTTGTCCTTCATGTGTTTTGTATGGATGAATAGACAGATGAGAAGCAGAAAAGTTTCAGCTCCTGGTGTTTATTCACAGGAGGAAGGTGATAGAGCCAAGCTCATCAGTATCAGACGGGATAGGGGGTAATGGTTTTAAACTGGAAAAAGGTGGATTTTGAGTGGCTGTGAGAAGAATTTCTTCCCTATGAGAGTGAGGAGGCCCTGGTACAGGTTGGTAGAGAAGCTGTGACTGCCCCATCCCTGGAAGTGTCCAAGGCCAGGCTGGGCAGGGCTTCGAGCAACCTGGTCTGGTGGAAGGTGTCCCTGCCCATGGCAGGATGTGGGACTGGCAGGATGGACTTTAAGGTCCCTACCAACCCAGGCCATTTCAGGATTCTGTGCCCTTTCCATGTTCACTGTGTACTTCTTGGAGCAGTTCCATAATGCCCAAGTGCCTCTGCCCTGTTTGTTCCAGGACTGGGCTGAGGATATCATGGCCATCGTCCACAATCCCCTCACATACAACGCTCCCCGCCACACCTTCCTAGAGAAAATGTAAGTCCTTTCTGAGAAACTTTGTCCTCTGAAACATCTGTGCCCTGCCTTTTCTGTCAGTGCTGGGGGGAAAAAAAGACTTCTAAGTTTCCAGGGCCCTTGGCAGCCTCCAGACCAAGGCCTGGGTCATGCCAAGGTTAAGCTGATGGTCTGTTTTCAGTTTCCTGAGTTTCAGTTCACTCTTAGATTGTTTTCCCAATTGCGTGTTTTTCCTTTCTCCTTACTTAGTAGGATCTCTAAAGATTGCACCCGTGCGTTTTCATAATCTTGTTTGGGATTTTTTTCACAGTCTGGTGAAGCTGAAGTTGCAGCTGAATGAAGATGGGAAGATTCCTGTCAGGAAGTGAGTGTGGATATTTGTTTTATTGTGTGTTCAGTCAGACTACAGGCAGAGCAGCTGGCAAGAGGTGGTTGGTCAATGGCTTTGTCTGTCGGCTCTTCCTGAGCCTAAGAGGTAGAGAACTTTCCCTCTGTGTCCAGGCCACGGAAGGGCTCCTGCTGCACCTAGGTGACACATCATTTGAGTCTGGAAAAGAGACTTTGTGGCCTTTATCTGCAGCAAGAAATGGCTTAAACTGCCACAGATTTCACTTCCTGGCTGTTGCCAAGAAATAATCAACAAAACAAAGCAACTTTGGTAAGATTCTGATCGCAGATTGTTTTGTCAACCCGAGCTGAAAGGTGGATGAGGTGTAGGATTCAGTTTCCCTCTCCTTTAAGGAGTTCTGTATTTGGAGAACTCTTTGCTGGACTCCCCAGCTCACCTGCAGCAGGGCTTCCTTGTTTTCTTGTCTGCTTTCTCCCCATGTGACCACTACAGCCCTTCCCCACTTCTCCATCCCTCAGCCTTCACTCTAGATGTGCATGAGAGCAAAGCAGTCTCTGGGCCAATGTTAGTACTAGTTTAGAATGGATGGAGATTTGTCCTTCCCTGTCCCCAGCCTGGCCTTGTGCATCAGGTAGGGCTCCCATTGGAATGGCAAGCAAAGCCCACCCTGTCCCTTCTCCCCTGCACTATGAATCTGGAATTGATTTTGTGCCATTCAGTGTCTTCCCAAGTAAAATCACTCCAGGGCTGGCCCTGTGGTTCCTCTGTGTTGATTTAGCCCATAGAATGACAAAAGGCAGCACTGCCATGTTGCATTCGCTTTGGGGTCTGTAAATTACCTTTTGTTTTAAGAATAAGGAACTGCAGACTCTACATTTGGGAAGTTTTGAACCCCTCTGCTTTAAGTCTGTGCTGTGTTACAGCACCACAAGAGGTGAACACTAATGACCCCAAATAAACACAGGCCCAGGGTTTGTTGTATGGCAGAACTGTGCCGGATTAGGGCTGTGCTGACTAAATGGGCTCCTGGAGGGCTGGGCTTTATTCAACACTAAACATTTTTTGTTATTTGTTTTCTGAACCACCAACCAGCAGAATTTCATTGTCAGAAACCAGAGTATTCATCAAAAGGCTGTTAAAAATGTGTAGGTCTGTAATGAATAACACACTAGGGAAGAGCGCTTTGAATTGATCCTTAAAATTCAAGCAAGGTAGCATTGCTGCAGGGAGAAACCAGCTTATTCCTCTGAAACAAGCTAGAAAAAAGGAATCTGATACAGGCTGTACCTCTCCTCAGTGCCCATTTCTTGCAGAATGATAAAAATTCAGACCATGACATAGTCCAGATTAAGAACCAGGTTTATAAAAATACTCAGTATCTCCAGGTGCAGGTAAATGTAAGGCTTTCAAAATTCCTGAAAATTCTACAAGTATTTGCCTTTCCCTTTAAATATGTAAATCCCTTTGGAATCATACCAAGGGTGCTGCAGTTTTGCTTTGCAAAGGGCAGCTGTGGACACAGGGTTTGCATGAGCTGCTGCAGCCACCCCAGGCACTCCCACCTGACAGCACAGGACACTCCTTGTTCCTCTGTTTGCTGGGAGCACCTGTGACTCCAGGGGGTTAGCAGAGCTGAGGCTGGATTTATCCATGGAGGAGACCACAGTGCTGTTGATAGGGATGTTCTGAGAGGAGGGAAAATTCAGTTATTTCTCCACAGTGCCATAGGGAGCACCTCCAAGAGGGGCAGGGAAAGGACAGGGAAGAAGGATTTTGAGTGACAGGGCTCTTAAGGAGTCCATAGCAGAAATACAGAACTTCTTTAAATCAGCAGTCAAAAATTCCTGAGTAGGTTAACCAAACTCAGTCCTTCAGTTGCTCTTCTGGAGAAAGACTGCCTGTCTTTGCTGGTTCATGCTTACAGTTGTCTTGCCTGTCTCCCTCGCCATGCATTTGGAGTGTCCTGCAGCTCCAGCCCCCCTGCCCTCTCTCCTGCTCCATGGTGATGTTTGTTTGCCTGTCTGGTCAGTATTTTTCAGATGTTCCCTGCAGACAGGAAGAGGGTGGAACAAGCGTTAAGTGCTTGTCATCTGCCAAATGGCAAGGTAAGGGTTTCTCTGGATATCCAGAAGTCTCACAAGCTTGAGAAGGATCTTTTTCCCTGCCCTGACTGGGATGTCTTTGGCTGTGAAAAACCATCAGCCGAGATGCTCATAGTTGCTTACCTTACTGCTGCCAGGTCTGACTGCAGCCTGCTGGGATCAGTTGTGACTGTGTTCCAGTAACACTTGTGACTCCAGCACTCACACTGTGTGGCACAAGGAGCAGCAACACCCCGCCAGATGTTTCTGGGGTTGTCACAGCCAAGTGCTGAACTGCGGGTGTTCAATGAGAGGTGAGATCTGTCATGGGTTTGGGATCCTGACATGTCTTCATTGCTTTCTCAGAATGATGCCATCAACCCCGAGGACTTCCCCGAGCCTGTGTACAAGACATTCCTCATGTCTCTGTGTCCACGGCCTGAGATTGATGAGATATTTACCTCACAGTAAGTTTCCCTCAAGCCACAGCCCAGAACCTGATCTCTTGTGGCGAAATATAGACAGAAAGGAGGGGATTTAATGCCATGTGGTTTGTCTGGCCTTAAGCCTTAGAAGGGCAGGATCCCAGGACACTTAATGCCTTCATTCACAGCCTGAATAAAAAGGATGAGACTTTACTGTGCTACAGACCCTGAAATAAATGAGCTGAAGGAGGCACCTGAGGAAGGATCAACCTCTCCTGTGTGAAAAGATTTCCTGGGTAATTCCCAGGCCTTACCTCTGCCCCTCTGTGACTCTCTCACTGCAGCCATCTAAAAGCAAAGCCCTACATGACCAAAGAGCACCTGGCAAAGTTCATCAACAAGAAGCAGCGCGACACCCGCCTCAATGATATTCTCTTCCCACCAGCCAAACCTGAGCAGGTGCAGAGCCTGATAGAGAAGTACGAGCCCAGTGGGTTTAACATCCAGAGAGGTGAGTCTTGTTCAGCCCAAAGCTCTTGCTATAGAGGCAGGAGGAAAGAGCAGAAGATCTTGTGCCTTCTGCCATCCTGCTTCCTGGGGGAGCAACCAGCCTGGTTCCCACAACTCCCTGTGTTGCAATGCACTTCCAAAGAGGCCCCAGAGCTGTTCTGTTTGGGGACCATTAAGAGCTCTGTTTGCCATGCAGGGCAGCTGTCTCCAGAGGGGATGGTCTGGTTCCTCTGTGGCCCTGAGAACAACCTGATAGCACTGGACAAGCTGATGCTGTACCAAGACATGACCCAGCCGCTCTCGCACTACTACATCAATTCCTCACACAACACCTATCTGACAGGTATGGCACTGCCCCAGGGACAGGGGAGTGACACCATCAGCCGGCCAGATGTGTGTGCCCTGGAGGTTTTGGAGGCTGGGCTGACTCTAAATGCTTCGTGGCAGGAAGCAGTATCACCCTGCAACCAAAAACATCTTGTCAATCTGCTGCGTCCCCCTGCTGAAGGCTTGCAGAGAGTCCTGTTGCTCCTGTTTGTGCAGGAGCTGTCCCATGTGAGTAGCTAATGCTGAGCCTGTCTCCTGCAGCTGGGCAGTTTTCTGGGGTGTCCTCTCCCGAAATGTACCGCCAGACGCTGCTGGCTGGCTGCCGCTGCGTGGAGCTGGACTGCTGGAAGGGCCGACCCCCGGACGAGGAGCCCATCATCACCCACGGCTTCACCATGACAACTGAGATCCTCTTCAAGGTAGGGAAGAGCTTTCCCCATGCATGCTATCCCCTGCCTGCTTTTAGACTGATTGCTGAGGGAGCCAGAGGGATGGGCTGAGGGCAAAGATGCTTGAGAGAAGATTGATGGCGAGGTGACAAGTGAATGAATGCGTGGGTAGAAGGAAAAGTGAACAGATAAGCACTAGGTTGGAGTTTGTACATTTTTGGAACAGGAGGAGGAACAGAGCGGTTGATAGCTGGATGAAGATGGATGAATGAATGAGGGAAATGTGGAAGTCAGGTGGAAGGCTTGGAGAGATGGCTGAGCAGACGTGTTTGTGTACACAGGGCTGTGTCCCAGGATGGATGGACAGAACGTGGCGTGAGGCTGGTGGATCTATAGATAGAGGCATGTCAGAGGAACAAACAGGATGGCGTTTAGAAAACACACAGTTAAAATGAGTTTATCTTCTGGTCTGCAGCAGGTGTCTATGGCTGACAGCCTCAAGTGCAGCCTTTTGGAAGAATAGGGTTCAATTCCTTCCTAATGACCTGAGTGTTGGAATGTGTTCTGTGGAGCATCTGGCTTCCCTGAGGATTCAGGTCCCAGCCTTCAGAAGCTCAGCACAAAGCCAGGCAGTACAGGGCATTTATCCACAGCTTGCAGGTTAAAAATAAAGGCATTGCACTGATTTTTTTTTTTGGTTTTCAGCAGTCCTTTACACAGCTGCTGCCAACAGGTAGAGGTGCTTTAGATTGTTTTTTACAGCTCTTTATTTTTCTTCTGTGTCTTCCCCCAGTTCCCACGCTTCACTATTACTAAAATATTTAGGTTGGGGAAAAAGAACAACCAACCAAACCAGTCCTTAAGGTCAGAGGTATTGCCATCCTCAGACTCAGTAATTTCCAAAGCCCTGTGGTATCACTGCTGCTTTTTTGCACAGCAGTTCACTGCAGATAGAACAGAAATAATGGCATTTGTAGCTGCTGTAATTGCAGAGTTCTGCCGAAGCCTGGGACCATTCCTCAAGGAAATTATAACCTGCTAACACAGCATGAGCTGGCTTTTGGTTTTACATAACACATAGTCCTTCCTTCCACTACAATTCCTGTGGCCTTTCAGTAGCATTGTCTGGAGCTTCTCCTCAGAGCCTTGAGGCTTCTGTGAGAGACTCCCAGTGGTCCATGAGGGAGCAGTTGTGGCAGCCTCCCTCTGTGCTGAGGTCATGGCTGATCCAGGATTTGGGATGATCAGGGGACTGTAATTGCAAAGGAGCAAATAGCACTTCTTTACCAATTAGCAGCACCAGAAGGGAAAATAGTGGAAAGTTTGTGGCAGTTTAACAGCGGCTTGAGGAAAATATTATTTTTTCTTACATCATTAATGCTGAGAAGGTTTCCATGGTATTTGCATTCGAAATGTCAGCACAGCTGGTGACTGAACACTCCAGCTCTCTCTGCTGCCAGGCAAAAGGATTTTATAAGCAGCAGAAATTATATAAAATTGGGCAGGTTCAGAGGAAAGTATGGATAGAGTTTGCAGTGACTCAGTCTGGTGCTGCACACACCTTTCTGTGCCAGTTCAAGGTGCTTGGGACAGGTGTTTGTCCCTCTGGCCAGACAGTCTCACGTGCAGTGATGTGGACATTGACCCATGCAGTAAAACCAAAACCTCACCTTCCTGCATCTTCAGCTTCATTGTGGTGCAAGCTGTTGAGTTTAGCTCATCATGGATCCTCTGGAGCTGGATATCTGGGCAGGTGTGAAAAAGATGACACTTCTCACCTTCCTTCTGGGAGAAGTTTAGTGACTTCAAAGTGAAGCTCCCGAGAGACAAATTCGGAGTCTGTTCAGTGGGAAGTCAGTTGTGTGTCATTATTAAGTGCTGAGCTTCTCTCTGACCATGACCTCTCCTTCAGGATGCCATTGAGGCCATTGCAGAAAGTGCTTTCAAAACATCTCCATATCCTGTGATCCTGTCCTTCGAGAACCACGTGGACTCGTGAGTATTTGGTGACTGGGAGAATTGTCTGCTGTGTGCAGAGTAGAAAATACACAGGCAAGGCCTGCTGGGTTTTAAGTGAGTGCTGAGCTGAAGTGAAGCGTTAATTGAGGTTTCTGAAGCAACTGGAGGTGGGTCAGAGCTGAAGGACAAGCCTCAACCTGCAGAGTGGTCACAGCTGTGCAGCCTTTTACCATGTAGAGCATGAACATGGGAGTTGGCTTGGGAATGGGACCTTGACATCTGTGTAGCTGGGTGAAGGCAAGAGATGGTTTTCTGGGTAGAGGTCATGGATCTCAAGGTGGTTGTTCATGCCCAACTCCGGATTTGAGCATTTGCTTTCCTCTTCAGTCCTGCCTGATCTCTCCTAGGCCCAAGCAGCAGGCGAAGATGGCAGAGTACTGCCGAACCATTTTTGGAGACATGCTGCTGACAGAGCCTCTGGAGAAATACCCGGTATGTGGGAGCTGGGGCAGGAGCCATGGGGGAGGCCTGCCTAGAAAACTTGGTCACTCCTGGTGCTGGGAGGTGCCACAACAAACACAATGCCACGGGCATGGATCCTGGTTCATAGGGATGGCTGGGAGGCTCTTACTGAGGTTTTCTTGTTTAACACTCTCTGACCTGAGGGACTCTGGGCACTGAGCTCTGGGTGGCCAAGTAGTACCAGGGGCACTAGGTGTGTTCTGCACACAGCACTGGTCCAGCTCTGTCTGCCAGCACTTGGAAACAGGAGCAAGGGCCTAATCCTGCTTCGAGCCTGGAAATATTCCCCTCCAGGCATAGGTGGGCAGGTCAGTGCCATGGGCTCGGAATAACTGAGGAAAGCTCCCCATCTCCTTGACCCAAGTCTTCATCTTACCTGTACAACAGGTATTTCTGTGGGCCCAGTGACACCTTTGGTGCTCCCTGGGCATGTTGGTGCCACAGCTGCCCTGCCAGAGGACATGGTTTTAAACATCTGGGCAGGGCCAGCAGGGCAAGAGGCTGGTCCCTGGGGTGTGTAGAGGAGGGGCAGCTGAGGTACCTGGCCCAAGCATCTGTTAGACAGCACTGAGATCCAAAGAAGAGCTGGAAAGAAGCAGTGTGCCGGCAGCAGCTGCCCACTGTCAGCCCCATGTCCAGGCAATAGGAACAGAGGAATGAGGGGAACATTTCAAGGGATCAGCTAAGTTATTAACAGGCCTTTGCTGTTGGTAAAGTCTGTCACATGTCCTTGTCTTGAGCCACCTCCTCTGGGATCTTTTTTAAATCTGCTGCAGGCAGTGTTTAAATCTGGCCTGAGTGCTGATGAGGGAGGAGGATCTGGGATATAATGAGAGAAGTGGGTGGAATGTGAAGCCAGAGGTATGCAGATGCCTTCAGGCCATGCAGGTGTTTTTTTACCAGGATGGGTGGCTAAATGGCTGAGAGGTGCAAAATGTTGGTCTCAAACCACTGATGAAATCTTAGGAAAAATCTGCATTGATCTAGTGGGATGTGCTGGCAGATGCAGGAAATTAGGTGTACAGTGGGTGAGAGATGTCTGTGCCAGGGAGACAGGAGAGGTGAGTTTTGAATTCTCTGTGTGATGAAGTGTATCTGTTGCAGTTGAAGCCAGGAGTTCCTCTGCCAAGTCCTAAGGATCTCTTAAGGAAAATCTTGATTAAAAACAAAAAGAACCAATCTATATCTGAGAAGAGGCAGAATTCTTTGAAGAAAGGGAAGAACATGGAACCAGAAACCCTTGAGCAGCCAACCTCTGTGGATGCTGAAGATACTAGTATGTCTGAAGGGAAGTGGGACTAACAAAACTGCATGGGCAAAGCCTTCCAAGTCACCCAATATGAGCTTGAGGCAAGCCAGCACTAGTAATTAAATCAGTTATCCCAAGCAGCAGCATACAAGTGGAAGAGAAATTAAATCTTTAGAATGCTTTGAACACTTGGTCCAACCAAAAGAGACAATCATTTACACCCTTCTCATCATCCATTAGAGATCCACTGATACGTGCTGGCTTTTGGGTTGAGGGAAGGGGAATAATTTGTTACTGCTTGTTGGTCTCTGATAACCACAAATTCCCCACAGCCTAGTTCTTCACTCTGGGGGTCTTGGAGGTTCATAAAACCTTCAACCCCTCTCTCCTCCCTTCCTGTCACTTCTTGGGCTCAGGGTCCTAGTGGTAGAACAGTCCCTGCCATGGTAGGAGCACATGAGGTCATGTGAGGACAAGGTGAGCACCAGTGCAGAACACCTGGAAATGGACACTTATTCCCACAAATATGTGTGACCCTGGTGGGGAAACAGCCCAGTGATTGTCACTCCTGGGTGAGAGGGGAGCCTGCAGCAGGAATGGTTTGGTCTCCTGTGTGTGCTGGTCCAGTTCACATTTGGATTTGGCCAATAAAATTGTAGGATTCTTCCCCTCACTGTTGCAGCATCACTTGGGGGTGAGGTTTGGCAGAGCCCTCCACTGCCAGCAGCCTGCAGGGTCCTGTGTCTGTCCTGCTGACCTGCACCACTGATGAGGGCCTGTGTCCTTAGTCTGGGCAGGTGATGTTGCTGAAGAGGAGCCAGAGGAAGAGGATGAACAGCTCAGAAACCTGGATGAAGAGGAAATTAAAAAGATGCAGTCAGATGAGGTACTGTCACTGTTGGTTCTCTTCCTCTTCTGTTTGGATTTTTGCTGGCTTCCGTTTTCTCTGAGGTCTCACCCTGTTGAATAGAGATGAACCCAGAATACAAAGGGGAATGAGCCTGTCAGGGGCTTTCCATCCCCCACGCAACAAGACTTTTGTAAGAGAAACTGAAGAAGATAAATTCTGTTGCAGTCATAGAGAATGTGGCAGAGGAGTTACTGCTGACTCTGTGTGATTTGGAGATAACTGTTTGCACTGGGGCTGTTGGAGAGGCCTAGCCTTGGTCTGAGAGGTTGTTACTGAAAGTGCTGCTGCTGAAGGGGGAGGGAGGAGATCAGCATTCCCTTCAATTAAGTCTATTTCCCATTTCTATCTCCCTGGTGTCCTTTGGAGAGGAGGAAGAACAATATCCTGTTTGTCCCAGACTCCATGTTCTGAGGGGTCAAAGAGGTTCTGGGCTTCGTACATCCTCACTGGAACAGAGCTCTCCATGTGCCTTGGTTCCATTTTTGCCCAGCTGCCTGGAGATTCTGTGCCTCTGCCCACCATGGAGCTGTAGGACTGGGAAGCCAGAGAAACTGGAGTGCTGTGGTCAGGGCAGCCAGCAGAGCTCTTTGGATGGGAAGCCCCAGTGCAGTTTGTTTTATCTCCAGGGAAGGTCTCTTCATCTGCCTCCTTTTGGCTTTTTTTCTGCTCAGGGCACAGCTGGCCTGGAAGTGACAGCATACGAGGAGATGTCCAGCCTGGTTAACTACATCCAGCCCATCAAGTTTGACTCCTTTGAGGTCTCAGCCAGTAAGTAAGGCTCAGTCCCTTTGGAATCCAGGCCAAGTGCTTCCCGGCTCCGTCGGTCCCACAGGCAGAATGGGGAGTGGGGTGTTTCGTTCTGAATGCTTTATCTTCTCCTGTTTCTAGAGAAGAACCGGAGTTATGTCATCTCTTCCTTCACCGAGACGAAGGCTTGCGATCTACTGAGCAAGTTCCCCGTGCAGTTTGTAGAGTATCCTTTTGGCAGCCCTTTCCCAGTGCCATTGGGTGCTTGGAGTGGGAGGGAGATTCTTGACAGGATGCATCCTGCTGTAGGCAGTGTCAAGGCTGCTAGATGCTTGTCCTTAAGGGGAAATCATATGGAAAAGGAGCCTGGGCCTCTCTGAGGTCTTGTCTGGAAGGCTCTGAGCATTTGGTAGCAGAGCTCCAACAGTTGTTGCAATGGGAATGTGTGGCCTGGCCCCAGGGCACAACGGGAGTGCTCCAGCTTGTTTCCTATAGAGCCTGTAGATACAACAAGTGTCAGATGAGCCGCATTTACCCCAAAGGCACCCGGATGGACTCCTCCAACTACCAGCCCCAGATGTTCTGGAATGTTGGCTGTCAGATGGTGGCACTCAACTTCCAGACCATGGGTGAGTGTGGGGTCCCCGAGTGCCCCTGATCCCTGTCTCTCCCTTTGCTGCCATTTCCCTGCTGCTTTATTCCATGCACCTATTCCCAAAGTGCTGTTTTCCTCTGACTACCACAGACCAACAGCCCTTTTCCATGCCCAGCACAGACCTGGCATACACACACGGATTGCTGTCACCTCGTGTCCAGGCACTGTCCCTGGCCATCCTGTTCCACAGTGTCACACTGAATCACATCCATGAGGGCACCTGCAGCTCCCGTCCCCCGAGTTGCCAGCTCTTTACAAGGCAGAGGCACAGCTCCACCTGGCCACAGCACTGACCTGTCTGTGCTATTATTTCCAGGATTTTGACCTGAACAGGGAGGAAAAGCCTTTCCTTGCTGCACAACCAGCATAAGAAGGAAAGAAAAGCCTTGAGAGCTATTCCCTACCCCTCTTCCTTCCTCAGAAGGCTGTGTTAGGTATAGAGCATAGGAGACAAAAGGGAGCGAGTGCAAGGTTGGTTCTGAAGAGGATGATAGTGCAGGCAGGTGCAGAAACCACCAGGCAGTGTCTTCAGAAATGTCAGACAGAAGATGGACTCAGAGAAAGCCCAAGATGAAAGGCGGAAGGAGCAGAGGGGCTCAGGCACCCAAAAATAGTGGGTGCTCCTTAAAGTAGGTTTTAATTTAGCTCTGCCATGACTTAAGGTGCAAGCACAAGCAAACCACTTCCCCTCCTTACAACAGCTGCTGTAATATTTTTCCCTGTGGGGTGCTGAGAGGCTTAATTAGTTTTCAAGATGGCTTTGTGAGCCGTGGGCTGGCAGGGGCCGGAAGCCTCCAGCAGCTTTCAGCTCCCTCGTAGCACACAGGCTGCCTGACCCCCCCAGCCCTGTCTCACTGTGTTGCCCTGCTCTCAGATGTCCCCATGCAGCAGAACATGGCCCTGTTTGAGTTCAACGGGCAGTGTGGCTATCTGCTCAAGCACGAGTTCATGCGGCGCCCCGACAAGCAGTTCGACCCCTTCTCCGTGGACCACATCGACGGGCTGGTGGCCACTACTGTCTCTGTCACAGTGAGTGCAGCCTGGGGACCCCATCCTGTGTCACCCAGGGGGACTCTCGGTGGCACATGAACCCGTGGAGTCCTGGGGGAAAGTGTTACTGTGGCAACTCCCAGGCTTGTTGCTATTTTAAATTAATCATAATCACATGAAAATGGAAAATGAGCATCTGCTGTGCAGAGGCAGCCAAGGCTGTGTTGGTGGGGAGGGAGGAAGTGCTGAAGCAAGAAATAGGGGTGGAGGTAAAAGAAGAGCTGGAGCAGAAAAGCTATTTTGGGGTGGGAGAGTGACTCTGGGGTGAAGGAATGGGTGGGTCCTTCTGTTTCATTCTTGCCAGCAGTTGCTGACTCTGTGTTGTTCACAGGTACTCTCTGGTCAGTTCCTCTCGGACCGCAGCGTGAAGACCTACGTGGAAGTGGAGCTCCTTGGGCTGCCAAGGGACGCCAAACGCAAACACAGAACCAAACTGACTTCCACAGCCAACTCCATTAACCCTGTGTGGAAAGAGGAGCCTTTTGTTTTTGAAAAGGTGAGAACATTTGATGGTAATTTAGACAGGGAACCTGTGAAGCTTCCCCTTCTGTTGGCCATGAGCACTGCCTCCAGAGAGGTCAGTAGCAGCAGAAGGGACTCCCCTGTGGAGACCTCAGGCCTGGCTTTGGACATACTCAGTAACAATAAAACAATCCAAACAACAATATCCTAAACAACTCTCCATCAATATTTCCCAGAACAGACAAGGGGTAGCTGGGAATGGTTCTGCAGATAACAGGCATCCAAAGTCTCCCCTCTGTGATGCCCTCTTCAGACTGAAGTGACTGATTAGTTTGGAAAACTTCCAGCACCAGAAAGAAGAAAGGAACTGAATGTCTGTGGTTAAACTGTCAGTGAGAAACAACCAGACTGGAGCAGTAATGGGACCAGTTTTCAGCTTTGCTAGACCATGGAAAACAGCCCTGTCTCTCCCCAAGAATTCAGTGGTCACCCATCCAGCTGCAGGGCACAGGGAAGTTAAGTCAAGTACACATTACAGAAGTCATCTGTCAGGCACAGCATGAAACTACAGATATTTTCAGCCCACTTGGCTGAAATATCCTCCTTTCAGAAACACTCTGAGGCTTCACTCCTGGCAGAATTGAGTTCATTTTGTGGCACAAGAAAACAGGCAAGGAGGGAGTCAAAAGCCCTTACAGCAACACTACCACGTTTGCTAAATTATCCATCCCAGTTCATTCCACTCTCCAGTGAGTTGCTTCCTGGAAGCAGTGGTTTGGAGGGTTTGTTGCCCTATTTTTGTCCCTAGGTAACCTGTGATCCTGGGCAGGCTGAGAAGCCTGCATTTGGTGGAGTTTTGGGAATTCAGCTGTCTATGATAAACTGTGCCCTTAAATTACAAGATGCACAAATAGGCAGTGACATCCTTGAAGAGATGGAATAGTTTGGTTGGAAGAAGGATGCTGCTGCTATCAGGAATTAGAGGTAAGGACACTGGTGCCTTACTCTGCTTTTCCCTTAGATCATGATGCCTGAGTTGGCATCTCTCAAAATTGTGGCTTGGGAAGAAGGAGGGAAGTTCATTGGCCATCGTATCATTCCCGTCATCGCAATGCACCCAGGTAAATTTGTGGAAATTCCTTCAGCTTTTGAGCTCTTGAGATCTGTCCAGCAGGAGCCATAAAGAAGATAAAGACAGCTGCGTACTTCGCGGGCCTGGAGATTAAGGAGCAGGCAGTGGAACTTCCAAATCCATCTTGTTACAACCTTGGCTTTATCCCATGATCTACTCACCGTGCCCTCCTGTAAAGAGGGCCTTTGGCTGCTGGAGCACAGGGACAGGGAGGGAGAGGATGCTGCCAGCTCAGCTGCCTCCCCTCTCTGTTCCAGGCTACCACCACGTGTGCCTGCGCAGCGAGAGCAACATGCCGCTCACCATGCCCGCCCTCTTCGTGTTCCTGGAGATCAAGGACTACGTGCCAGATGCTTGGGCAGGTAGGGAGCACTGGAATGCACAGGGGGGTGCTTCTGGGTGCCTCCAAACTCGGATTCAGAAATGTTTTTCCAGCCCAGGGAATGCTTTCCTGCTGCACCCTCAGTTCCTTGTCAGGGTGGGACTTGAGCATGTGCCAGCATCCTGTCAAAGTCT
Source organism: Lichenostomus cassidix (assembly GCF_008360975.1). Lineage (NCBI taxonomy): Eukaryota > Metazoa > Chordata > Aves > Passeriformes > Meliphagidae > Lichenostomus > Lichenostomus cassidix. The sequence continues at coordinate 62,667,216 of NC_139486.1, forward strand.
TGCTGCCTTGGGAGGAGCAGGGAGGCTCCACTGCAGCTGAGCCTGGCTGCAATGCAGGTGTACCAGGCTCCAGTGGGGAATGGCTGAGCCCTACTGTTGTTCAGAGGCAGCGAGAGGTTTCCTTCAGGGAATAGATGACAGCTCTCAGGGGCTGAGGAGAACAGGGGTTTTAGGGAGGTTTTAGGAGTGATGTTCTTCCCTGTTGGAAGAGAAGGGAGGTTCTTGCTGGTACTGAGATGTGGGCACCTTCCTTTGAGAAGGGTCAGCTGGATGAGACAGAAGCCCCACTGAAAGGGATCAACAGCCATGACCAAACCCACAGAGTGCAACAGCATTGGCCACAGGAGTTCTGTAAATACTTCTCATGTCTGCTCTCTCCTCCCCTGCGTTCTTACAAATGAACCTTATTTACTGGGGAAATCCTGAGAAATTGATTGGTTTATCACATTTTTAGTAAAAATATGAGGTTTATATGTCATTGGACTGGAATTGGAGCAGGGAGCTGTGCAGGTGAGAAAGTCTTAATTTGGCCCTGGATTTTGGGAGTGGAGTTCCCAAAATCACTTCATAAAGCTGCCCTGAACATCACTTGTGAGCCATGGCCTTGGGCTGGGACTGAGGTGAAGGAGATTCCCTTCCTCCCTCCCTCCTTTGTGCTGTCAGGGAGAGGTTGGTTACAGGCAGAGAACACAAACCATTCCTTCTTCACAGTGTCCTGTGTTGGGCAGGGAAAACGAGTCCATGAGTTGTTTGCTATCCAAGCCAAGCCCTCCTCTCTGTTTCCAGATCTCACTATTGCCCTCTCCAACCCCATCAAGTTCTTCAACCTGCAGGACAAGCGCTTGGTGAAGATCAAGGATGCCTCAGGGGATGTGAGTTTTTGCCAGGTTCTGTTCTCTAAAGCACCTTGCATGAATTTAGCCTGAAATAACAGGGTTTTCATTTACCTCTGATCTTTGTTTTAGAGGCCTGGCACACAGACAAACCTCCCATCTGCTGAGACTAATGGGGTGGCAGACTCCACCGGGAAACCCAGCATTCTTCCCTCTAAAGGGTCCACAGGTAAGTTTCCAAGAGTTTCTAAGCATTTAAGCATCTTGGCAGCTTAATTAATTCCTCTGTACTGACACCAACATCCCTTCACGTGGCCTGTGTTCTGGTGGGCTCTCCACTGTCCATTTCCAACCTAGACATCCAAGATTAACATTAACAGGAACCTCTTTTGGGATTTCAGGAGCAGCAGTGTTCACCAAGGATGAAGCTGTGTTAGAAGTGATGCAGATGGCAGGTAACTTCTTGTGCTAGTCACCTGGGCTTACATTCCCAAATTAAAAAGACCTGCCTCAACCCTGCCTGGTGTAGCCAGATCAGGTCTAATTGTGCCTCAAAACTGAACCGAAGGCACAAGAGGAAACTTGTTTCAGGATATGTTGGCAAGTAACTGTTATGTACATTGCTTTGTTTTTAGAAGTAATTCCTAAAGAATTACAGAATATGTACCTGGGGAGAGAGGCACCCATGGTGTGGAGCAGAAGGGGCTCTGGTTTGGATGTGGTGATTGAGGGACATGCTCCAGTTTCCCCACTCCAAGCCTTGGGAAGGAGCTGGTTCTGCTCAGCCTTTTCATTTTGTGTTTCAGAGCCTGAGACAATCAGCCTTGCTGAGCTGCAGCAGATGAAGCGCTTCCTGAAGCTGCTGAAGAGGCAGGAGAAGGAGGTGAGGGAGCTGGAGCGGAAGGGAAGCAAACAGAGGAAGGAGCTACTGCAGAAATACTCTGCACTCTTTTCGGAGCTGGCCTGCCCTGGGGGCAAGAAAAGGACAATACGCACAAGGAAAACCCAGAAGAAGAGGTAAACACAGCCTGAGGGTCACATTCCCAAACCAAAACAAGGATCCCCAGGAAACATGGGCTCCCCTTCTCTGAAGGAAGATGGAGCAGTGCAGGCATCTGCATGTCCCTGGAGTGTTCCCTGCAATGGTGGATGGGAAGGTTGGGATTGTATTGGTGTGGCGAGAAGCAGCACAGCCCCTGATTGTGTTCTGCAGGAGTGTGACACCAGGGGACATTGCAAATCCTGTGCAAGTGGCAGAGAGCACTGATCAGCACCAGCTGGTGGAGCTGAGGGAGAGGCTGGAGCTGGACCTCATCCGCCTTGGGGAGGAACATCACGATCGGATCCGAAGGAAGAAAGAGCAGCATGCCACCGAGGTGAGGGCTGCAGTGTCACCTGAAAAGGTATCCTAGCACAGCCCCAAAAATCACAAGTTATTCACTAAACTGAGCTTGGGAATGTGGCCCCAGAACACACCTGACATGCACATTGTTGGGTCCATGTCAGGCAACTTGAGAATGAAGATGTGGAGCTTATTTGTTAGAAGCCCTAAAATTCCTGCAGAAACATTTTTATATGTCTGCTCTTATTTAAAAAAAGAGCAGCATTGGCCTGGAGCACATCAGGCTCCATCTGCTCTAGCTCTTCTAATGGCTTAGCTCAGAGTTAATGTGGTGTTTAGTAGCCACTTGCCAGGTACCACCTCTCCAGAAGTCTAGGAACCCTGAGAGCTGGGCTGAGGGTTCACTAGGGGCACCATCAGAGTGTGTTCTGCTGTTTGACTTGGTGGAAGTCAAAGCCAGAGTCCAGGTGAGGGGAGTTCTGCAGGTTGAACTCAGCCAAGGCCAGCAGGAGCCACAGTAGTGCCTGGGGACAGAGTGCAGGCCATGGGATGGTGGTGGTAAATCCAGCATGTGCTGTCTGTTCCAATGAAAGGGGAGTGTTTCCAGGCTTTGGAAGACTTTTCCTTTTAGTGTTTTCCAAAGGAATTTGCACTGTATATCTAAAATCTTCAGCTCACTGGTGCACTTAGGCTTAACAAGGCCCTTGCAAGCTGTGTGCAACCCTGAGGGAAAATAACAGGGCATTTGGGCACTGGCTTACCTGGGATATCAGGCTTCTTACCTTGGAGAGGAGCCAAGGATGAAGCCTTCCTGTCTCAAAAGTGTCAATCCACTGGCACAGTGGGGCCTGTGCACACAGCTGAGCTCACTGCTGTGCCAGCGTTTGCACCCAGCCTCACGGATTCAGAATTTGTGGCTCCTGGAATTCAATGCAGGGAGGTGTACAGCTCACCTGGATGTAATTGGATATTGTTGGGGGACAGTGTCTCATCCTGGTTTGTTCCCTTTTGGTCTTGTGCTCATCCCTGGAACAGCAAGTTGCCAGGATCCTGGAGCTGGCCAGGGAGAAGCAGGCAGCTGAGCTGCGGGCGCTGACGGAGACGTCGGAAAGGTAAACACGGCAATGGAATCACAACTAGTGCCTGGTTCTGCTCCAGGGCAGCACTTTCTGCTGGATCTCAAAGCACTGCTCTACAGCCAGGATTGAGGATGGGGAAGGGAAACCCTTTCTTTTTCTTTGGTAAGAAACTGAGGCAGGGGGATGTGGCACAAAATCTCACACAGTGGCACAGGGGAAAGACACCTCTTGTGATCTCCAGAACAGCGCTCCTGCCACGAGGTCCCAAGCAGGATACAGTGCTCCACTGCAGTGAGCAGCCTGGTCCCTGGGTGCCACCTCTGCCTGTTGCAGTCAGGATTAATCACTGACATTAATCCCTGCCAGGGACTCATCCACTCCATCTTCTAAGTGAATTGAGCATCTTGGCTCCAGGATTTAAACAAACTGGCAGAATCAGTTGACCAGTTTTTAGCCAGACATGTTCATTCAAGAACTTTGTTCATTCAGGAACTTTGTCCTGAAGCTAAAATCCTCACTCATTCCTCCTTCCCACTAAATCCTCTCTCAGCCTTTAGTTGCAAAATCAGATAAAACTCCCTCTTTTTGTGCCCTGCCCCAAGCCAGAGTCTCTTTTCTCAACTATTGAGCATATTCAGGCAAGTCTAAGGAAACATGAGTAGCCAGGTAATGGTTTGCTGACAGCAGGATGTCCTTAGTACAGTCATAGGTGCAGCTGGCTGGGTGAAGCTCCAGAAGGATTTCAAGATCTGGAGCAACAGGCAATGAAATGGCAATTCAGTTCAGCAGGAATAAATATAAAATAATCTGAATGGAAAGAGAACAGATGTTTGAGAGAATGTGACAGGAATGTGTAAATCATGAATGGTCTAGAAGAGAAGAGGGAAGTGATTGTTCACTGTTTCTCATAGGAAAGAAGTGTGGGACAGCCAGTGAATGTCTTGGGTGCCTCTGTCACATAGTGTTAAGTAGTGTTCCTCTCAAGGCAAGGAGCTGTGAAATCCAAAAGCAGAGGTAAACTTCAAAGTATGAGTGACATCATGGGACATGATACAGGTGTAGATACTGGAGGATAGATTGGAAACTGGGAAGGTGGAGGAGGGAAAATCTCCAGTACATTTGTTCTTTCTTACTCTTGCCTTTAGCATGTGCTGCTTCCACTGCTGGGGCAAGACATGTCCTGACTCTCCTTTAAGACTCCAGGCCTCCTGCTGCACTCCTGGTGTTTCTGGGCAGCAGAGAGCTCCAGAGAGATGTGGCTGGAGGCCTGCTCTTGTGTGTGGGGCTGGTAACCAGGCCTGTATCTCCTCTCTTCTCTCCACAGAAACATTAAAGACATTAAGAAGCAGATGGAGGCCAAGAGAGTGGAGCGGGTCCAGGCCATGCTGAGGAGTACCAGTGACAAGGCTGCTCAGGAGAGGTGTGGGAGTGGATGTTCCTGGGCTCTGTCCATGCAGGATGCAGGGTCTGCTGCTGACTTGGAAGCTGAAAAAGTAGAATTTTGCATCCAGTTATTTGCCTTATGGCTCAGTCACATTTGAGTGATGTTTTATTTGCCTTTCCCAAAACTACAGCAGCTTCCCCCTGTGGCAGGACAGTGCTGGAATGTAACACAGCTATTGGTCAGTATGGCACTGATCAATACTGACAAATGGGTTTTATGGGAGGAGAATAGATGGATTTTACAGGGTTTTATACTTTTATTTAAAGGTTGAAGAAAGAAATTAATAACTCCCACATTCAGGAAGTGGTGCAGACAGTCAAAGGGGTGAGTTCTGGGGGGTGAGGCTGCCCCAGCAGCTCTGGGCTCTGAAGGGGGCTTTGGGGGGAACTCAGTGTGGCCATGTGTCCAGCTGTGTGTGTCTGCCCATGTCTCTGTCTGTTGAGCCCATGTGTGAATCCATGTGCATCCATATTTGCCTGTGTATATGCTTCTATGTTCATGTGTGTCCAGGTGTCTCTGTGCATGTTGGTGTGTCTGGGTCAGGGTGTGTGTGTCCAGCTGTGTCTCTGTGCATCTGTCTGTCCCTTTGTGTCTGTGTGTTCATTTGACTGTGTGTGTCCCTGTGTGTCTGCATGCCCATCTGTGTGTCTGCATGCCCATCTGTGTGTATCTATCCATTTGTCCCTGTGTCCATGTCTGTGTGTCCTTGTGTGAGCCCATGTGTCCATCTGTGTGCCACTGTCCATGTGCTTGTCCTTGTGAGTCCATGTCACTGTCTGTCAGTGTGTCCATGGCTTTGTGCCCATGTGTCTGTCCATCTGTGTATGTGTTCTGTGTGTCTCTCTGTTCATGTGTGTGTCCATGTGTTTGTCTCCACATGTCCCTGTTTCGAGGATACTTTGTGCATATCCATGCATCTGAGAGTGTGTGTGTCCATGTGTCTGTGTGTCTGTCAGTGTTCTTGTGGCAGTCTGTGTCCATTTGTATCCATGTCTGTCTGCATGTCTGTGTGCACCTGTGTGGGGGGGTGTGTATGTGTGTATTTCTCTGTGCCTGTGTGTGTTCATGTCTGTCTTTGTGTCCATGTCAGTATGTCTGTGTCCATGCATGTCTGTGAGCATGTGTGTGTCCATGTGTCCATCTCTGTCTGCATTCATGTGTGTCCTTGTGAGTCCATGTGTCTGTGTCTCTGTGTCCAAGGGTGTGCACGTGGTTGTGTCTGTGTCCATGTGTTCCTGTGACCAGGAGTCAGTCTCTGTGTGCCTGTGTACATGTCCATGTTCCTATGCCTGTGTGTCTGTGTGTCCATCCCTGTATCCACCTTTGTATGTGTTCCTGTGTGAGCACATGTATCCCTGGGTGTGTCCAGGTGTCTGTCCTTATGCAAGTCTGTGTATCCATGTCCCTGTGTCCTGTGTGTCCACATGCACTCACCTGCCAGGCTAGTGTGGTATCTCTGAATCCAGGCATGAGGCTGGGCTGTGCCTGCTGCTCCAGGCCAGCCCTGCTGGGCTGAGCTTGGGCTGTCCAAAGCCCTTTCTTACAAAACTGGAACCTGAGGGGGGTTAATTCTTTATCTCTGTAAAGGTGACAGAGAAGACTGGCAGGTTCCAGCAGAAACTGGAGGAGAAGCAGGCGGCAAGTCTGCAATCCATCAAGGAGAGAGAAAGCCAGGTGAGAACATTTAGGGTCAGGTCTGTTCCTTGGCACAAGTCCAAACCCCCAGGGAATCCATCTTTATTGCTACCCTCAGCCCACCCACTCCCAGGGGGCTGAGGAAGTGGATGAGGGGCCCACACACACCCCAGGAGCTCCAACAGCTCATCCCAGTGCTCCTGGTCTCTCTGCCTGGTTCCAGAGTGTGGGAATGACCTGATTCTCTGTTTGCAGCTCCACCAGCAGGTACTGGTGGAATGTGAGGAGAAGTTGAGAGCTCTGAAGATGGAGGTGCAGGAGATAGTGAAGAACTACACCAAAGCCAGCTTTCCTGGAGAGCCCCAGACTGAGAAGGAAGCAGGTCGAAGCATTCCTGAGGGAGAACAAGGCTCTACAGACCAACTGGAAGCAAACATCCTAGTGGCAGAGGTGTCCAGCCTTACACTGGCAGTGACTGAGCCCTTGGGAGCTGGAATGGATGTGGAGATAGAAGAGAGCATATTCTGAGTCCCTTCCTTACTGTTCCTTGCAAGAAGGTATATGGTGAAGTAACAACCAGCTTCACAAAATACTGCTATCCCTTTCCACTCTGGGGAGCTCCTGAAATCCTTCAGGAATGTACTATACTATCCCAGATACCTGGAAGTAGTCTGGAGAGCTCACCTTTCAGAGTACTTCACCCTCTGTCTTCCCCAGCCTGAGCTCTGAGGTGTTTCAGCAGTGGGAAAGGGCCTGTGCCTGCAGACCAGCTCCCTGTTGGCATCACAGCAGCAGCTACAGGACTACTTACTTTGCATTCAGACCAGTTTTTAGAGTCAGTTCCCTGATCATTCCTCACATGCACACCTTCACATCAGTCCAGCTCATTCTAACATCTTCCACACGGTTCAATGAAACAGCAATAAACAAACCAAACAACCCTAAACACTGATACAGAGACACCACAGGTGGGGATGGGAGTGGAAAGTGGGCTCAATCACAGCAAACCACACCAGGCTGTGGGTGCTACAGGAGAACAGTTACACCTGAAGCTGCATTAATAGACAATTACAAATGCTGCTATAAAACAAACCAAACCCCAGCTCAAGCAGGTATGAGACAGGATATTCTAAGCCTAGCCTGAACACCCAACAAGCGTCCCCATCTCCCTTGTGGTGTCACCAGAGTACTGGAATTATGGATTGTACATTTTTGACCTATTTATTTTCTAAAAAAAATAAAACATTGCTTTTCTCAAACAACTGGCTCATTTGTTACTTGGCTGCAGTCAGTGTGTGTGTCTGTTTGCCCATGTCTGTGACACTGTGTGTGTGTCTCAGTGTGTTTGTCTGTCCACCTCTCTGTCCCTGTGGTGTCTGAGGCCCTTCCTCACCAGAGAACAAACATCCCAGCAAGGTCTGAGTGCAGTCAGGGAGAAGTTGTAGATTTTACCTTAAAGCCAGAGGCAGTGCTGGCAGTTCCAAACTGGAGCACAGGGGCACTGAGCCCTGCTTCCTACACCAGTGTGTCACCAGCTTCAGCCACTCAAACCCCACCAGAGGAGCTTTTTAGAGGTTACTTTAAAGGAAAATTTGTCCCATTTCTCCCTGGGGGGAACCCAGACACTGACATCAGACCAGAAGGTAGGCACAGGGTGGCCTCCTCTCCACATGCTGCCAAAGTTCCAGGGGTTGGGTTTTTCCCTCAAACCCTCTCTGGAAATGAACCCCACAGACTAAACCTGAGTCAGGGAGACACACAAGGAAAGCCAGGGCACACCAGCAGTGCCTGTGTTCACAGGAGTTTCCTTCCCCCAGTGCCACAACCTGAAGATTATGCTGCACAGGACAGTGGCAGTGACAGGCAGGACATGCTCTGTCCCTCCATGCAGCACTCGACAAGACAACTCTAAGTCAGGTTGGGCAGGCTTGATCTCACAGGCTGCTCCCACCAACAGCACCAGCATGAGCTGTGACAATGCACAACACCTACTAGAGTCTCCTTCCCTCTAGCCTGCCACAATTCCCAAACAGCTTCACTTTCCAGCCCATAATTCCTGCCTTGCCTCACCTGCTCCCCCAGGTACCATCTGAGAGCCAGCAGGACCCATCACTCTGCTCTTCTCAAGCTGAGCTCCTCTGCCCTTTCCCCAACAGAGCATCAGTGTCCCGACAGCTCTGAACAGCACAAATCCAGGGGCCAAAGCAAGGGCTGACACAGCACCAGAGCAAAATGCTCTGCAGGGGCCTCCCTGAGGTGTGGGCATTTCAAAATTGACCAGAGCTCAGCTGGACTACAACACAGAGCTAAGAAAACAAACTTCAGCACTTGGGATTGGTGGCATTCATGTCCTCTTATATTTGAAACCCGAGCAAGAAAATCCACCATGACAACTTGTGCTCTTACACCCCCCAATCAGAGCTGCTGCTCTGCAACCCTTCTGGTATGGAACCCAGCACTGGAACAGGGGCTTGATGCAAAATTTCATGAAAAACAGGTGCAATCATTTATACAGACTTCATCTCAGTGATAAAAGCACCTTCTAAATGTACTTTTCAGAGTGCACATGGAAGCATCACAATAAGAAAAGGCAGGGCTCAGATGAGGCACAGACCACACTCTGCATCACCTCCTCTCTCCCCAGGCTGAAGCCTCTCCATGCCCATGTGTGCTGCAGCCTCCAACACCTCCCTGTCTGCACAAAACTGGGGAAAGTTCTGCAAGATGGGAAATGGACAAAATTAAGTAAAGGCACTAAGCCTAATGTAACTGCAAAGGTTCCTGAGCACACCTTGAACCCAACCATCCCTCCAGCAGCACAACTCAGTCACACCACGGTTTGGTTACTCACGGGATCCAGAGGAGTGGGGCCATCTGATTTTCCAGCACTGTTTCTTCCCACGGGATTCAGACATCCTTGAGGATTCCTTCATGTGCAGCCCTGCCTGTGTTTTCACTCACCTGCCAAGCACAGGGTGATGGGTACTTGGTGCAGACAGGTCTCTCATGAGGTGGTTACACACAGAACTCCAATTCAACAGCAGTTGAGACAATAACATCTGGCCAGACACTGAACAGCAGCAGATTGTACCTAAATCTCTGATCCTTTCCACATTTTCATCTTTTAAGTGGCATAGTCTAGATTTCATTCTCTGCCCCAAAATATTTATGTGAGGCAAACCTTTGTACTATACTATTGAAAAATTAAGTAATGGGGATGTCTAAAGCAGAGGACTCCAACCCCAGCAAGGGACACAAACAGGAGACACTGTACCTGAATGACCCCAATCCTTTTTACCTCCATAACAGAGACAGTGCTGATGTGTCTAATGCACTCACAGAAGGAATTGCTGCACAGCAACTGTTCTATTTTAGAGACATTCTCCCTGCCCCACACGTATCCCACATGTCAAGGTTCTCCAAGATTATCGAGATTATTACTTGTTATCCCCATTTATCCCCTGGACTCAGGGCACAGCCAGAGGCTTTCCCCAGTCCACAGGGGAAGGGTGGGGTTTGTCTCAAGAATCAACAATGTCAAATCCACGAGCTTCATTTGATCCAGGGTCCTCCTGTTGCCACTGGTTAAAAAACAGGGGCCTCTAGACAAAGATTTGTCCTGTTTCAAAATAAATGGGATAATAAGCTGCTGCATCCAACATCAGAGGCCTGTTGGAGGAGGACAGGCACCATTATAGATAAACCAGTGCAACTGGGACATGACAGCACTGCCAGACTCCCCGTTTGATTCAGCAAATTGTTCATAGAAATATCACGTGCCATCTTCAAAGGACTCCTGGATGCTGATTGCCAGGGCTATGGCAGCAGGGAAAAGGCTCCATATGAGCAAAGCTGACAGGAGGGAAAAGAGAAGAGAAGGATTCAGGGAAAATATGACACAGAACAGCAGCAGACCCTGAGACATGAGTGTACCTTTGCAGAAAAGCAAAGATACTCACAGAAAACAACATCTCCTAGCATTATTACCCACTGAGCAGGCTCTGAGCTCGTCAAAAAGGCTACACCCTGCTGTACAGTCAGATCTCACTTAGCATACACGAAATCCCAACCTGAACACCACTGCAATGCAAATTCCAAACCTGCTCTGTATCCTCCTTCTCCTGCCTGGCTCCTGGGGAAGGAGCTGTCAGGCCCTGGAGACAGAGCTTCAATCTTTCAGCTAATCTAGGTTTATCTTAGGATTTATGTTTGATTCCACACTCATCTAAGTAATGGAGCAGTTAATTGGTGCTGTGCTGTGCACAAACTGCAAAGAGGGAAACATAAGAAGCAGGAATTGAATTCAACACTGGGTAGGAAGATGGATCCTTTCTGCATTCCTCAAAAATATGATAATGAGATTTTAAAATTTTATAAGATACTTGAATGCATTTTTTCCAGGGCCATCCCTCACTTTGTTTAGCCAGATTTGGGCTAAAGTATAAAATGGTGTTAAATGCTAAAGCTGTCATCCCTGTTGCCAAGAAACCTTTGTTTCAGGACTCAGGATCCAGGCTCCTGCCCCAGCCTCCTCTTGTTTTAGAAGCCACATAGCCACAAGAACAGGGCAGTCAGACCACATTCCAGGGTTCACACTCCCATCTCTGAACTACAGACACATTTTTAAGCATCTCAGCACTGTAACAGGCTTATGAATAAATCAAGAACTACTTTAATTTAAAACACAAGTGCAAAGGATTCACAACTACAGACAAGCAGGACTGTTTGTTTCAAATTATAAATCTTTTCCAAGCCCTGCTTTTTTTGCATTAAAAAAAAGCAATATATCTAGAATACAGAAACATTTTACATCAAAAATTTTCCAGTGCAGCTAAGGAGGAGCTTAACGAATTAATTTCAACCAATTCCATCAGCCCCAAACTTAGACATCCAGTCTACACAACCCCCCTATGACCTCTCAACCTGCCATGGGTAAGAGAGAGAGAGTGATTTCATCCTTCAGCAGGTGTCTGAGCCAAGGGGATGAACCACCTCCAGAGCTGTTCCCCCAGAGGGTGTTCCTCTCCCGTGGGCTACAGAGCCAACCTACAAGCTTGGGTGCCCACCCTTTGATGGCTGGCAGCAGTGCAGATGAATTCCATCCCAAATTACTTCAAGTAATCAACCATGGCTTCAATTTTGAAGCAGGATCTGTAGCTGGAGCAAATAGCAGAGGACAGAGGTTATGAACTTTTTTTGAAGAAACGCAGTTCTGAGGTCAGTTTCTGAGACAGTAGGACTGTCCTGAGAATAACTTAAATTCCAGTAGCTTGGTATCTGAAGTTTCAAAACAAGATCCCAGTTCCACATGTAGCAATATATTCTTGAGACCTCACAACAAAACACACCATCACTGTACAATGTTAATCTCAACCTAGAGTCCAATTACCTTGAGGATCTCACTGATCGGAGAGTGCAGCACACAAAATACCTAAAACTATCTTAAAATAACTGAAAGAGCTGTTTAGACAACCAAAAACCTTCCAGATGTAAAGGGACAATGGGGAAGGGCAGACCAATAGCCAGACAGCAGCACACAAACACAAAAATCAATCCTGGGATATTGCAGGACAGCTCAAACTTTTCCATTTGGTCTCCTACAGCATCCCCAAAATGCTATCCAATTACTGCCTCAGGGCAGTACTTCCTGGGAGAAAGGACTGGGAAAGCAAGGTGCCTGGAAACCAACCACAGGAATATGCTGTTCACATTGCAACCAGCACCTGAGATGTTGCATATGGTGAATTTTCAACCGTAAGATCCTGGTGGCAAGAGCACCTGGTCTTCACAGAGTCACTTTGAAGCCTGTATCCAAGGGTTTCCCCCTCCAAAAGTTTAAAATCATGAAATGGATTCAAGATTGACCACTAAACCATACATATTCTGCAGCAAAAGAGAAGCATGTTGATGCAAGAGAGCCACTTAGAAACAAATATACACATATCACATCTGCTCCCGAAGGAAGTGTGTGCAGGTTTCTAGGTCCACATTTCCTGAAGGAAATTAAAATCATCTGTGAAAAGGTCTCAGAGGAAAAAAAAAAGTCAAGTCTTTTGTGCATTGAGAGTTTAAAGGGGTCTGTGCCCCAAAGTGAGTCAGCTCACGGCTCCAGTGTACAATGAAGGAAACAAAGATCACATTTCTGAATGGGAAATATCATTCCAGCTCAGTAGTCAGCAGCCAAGGTGTGCAGAAACTCACAGACATTCAGATCCACATCTTCAGACTCCACTTCCGAATGCCATCCTTTGGCAGCAGTGATCCCCAAGCCATGGAATACCCGCTTTATCCTTGAGACAGACTTGGTCTCACGTAGATCTAGTCTGTGTTGATTGTCTTCAGCAAAGGAGAAGCCACAAAAGGCTGAGGATGCACGGACAGGATTCACATTCGCCCTCCAAAATAATCACTGGCAAGTTCCAAGCACCATCCACAGGTCAAGACTGCCTGGGCTCTTATTTTTTTCTATATATTTTTTTATAAACACTCCTTTTCCCTACAGTTTCCCCTCACAAAGTCAGCAGGTGGAGGTACGCTTCCTGTACTGCTGGATAAGGGGCACCAAGCACTCTGGAAGTCCTGTCTGGAGCAAAAAGGGGTGATCCAGAAGTTCCTGTGCCGTTGCTCTTTCCAATGGATCCCGTGTCAACATCCTTTCCAAGAAGTCTCTCAGAACTGGGGAGGTCTGTGAAAAAGCAACCAAGTCAAACCCACAAAGGGACCAGGCACAGCTCGAGCAACACCAGGCTGCTGAGGAAGCTGTGGTTAAAAGGATCCTGCACATACCCAGAGTGAATCCCTGTTTTCCCACCACTGTGACATGGATCATATGCTTTCTATGCTATGGATGTAACTTCCTGTCACTGGTATGCACAATGCTTGGGTTGTTTTCTTTTGAATGGGGCACAACCAATTAAGGTAAGACTGCCTGCCATGTCCTTCCATCTGGGTTACTTCTGCTCCCCATGTTGTTACTTAAACTTTCCTACATTTCAGCTCAAAAACTCAGCAGGATTCCTGCTACCTGGGCACATCACTTGGGTGGGAAGGGGGCATCAATCCAATCTTTTACTGGCCACAGATGATGCAAAGGTAGCTAAATAGGATTCCCCAATAGGTTCTGAGAGCCTGAAAAACCCTACTGCTACTGGTACAAGAAGATGAAGAAGCTGCAGAACAAGTACCAAAAAGCTGAATGACCTCACAGGTCTGTCCTGGATGAGTAGCCATCCGCAGGCACCACCTCCAGTTCAAGACCCTGCACATCTCTGGCTGGTTTAATCCTCTGCATTGTTACAATGGAATAAAAAAAATGAACCTGGCATACATTTCTTTATTTTAATGCTGATAATTACATCCAGTTTAGATTGGGCACATTTTCCCAGACCTGGTTCACTAAGCAGATCCTGAAATATTGTTCACACTGCACTACTGCTCATTTCAGAAGTGCTCTGGATGACTTCACTTGGGATTGATGGAGAAGGCACCGCCCAGCTCAGGATGAGTGCCAGGATCCAGCCTGTATCCCTGTCAATAACACTACTCATGCTTTAGCAAAGCAGCAGGGATCATCCTAGGTGGCATCCCTTCAACCTGCTGCACCCAGTACTGCAGTCACTGACCACAGTGAGCCATGAACTGGCACTGGAGTGGAGGGCTGGATCCACAGCTGGAGCTGCACTCCAGCAGGACACAGGGCAGGATGCCCACTGGCTTGCAGTGCAGAGCTCTGCTGGAACCCAGTTTGCTTCCCAGTACAAAGTGGCACAGAGCAAGGCTATAACCAGCTCTAGCTGTCACAGCCTGTGTCAGGGCCATGTCAATCAAGCTGTGACCTGAACCAGAATGGTTTTACACTGCCCAAGGAGGGCAAGAACCAGGTCCAGAATGTGACCGTGAAATTGTAATTAGTGCTGCAAAGGCAAAGAGGAAAGAACAGCTGTTGATGTTGGAGTGTGTGCTGTTAGTTCAGCAGTCTACTCTCTTAAATAATTCAGTTTCAGCAGCTGCAGATGCTCTGATTAATTGGAAAGGCTGGATAGCTCAGGATGCTGCAGAAACTGTTTGATCTCAGAGGCTAGGCATGACATGAAAGGACGACTGCTCTAAGAGGGCACCAAGAGGTGATCACTCTATTTCTCATGTCACTACTACTTTTTCCTAAGAAACCATAAAGCCAAGTTCATCTGAGCTGCTGCAGTGTTTTGACAAGCACCAGTCTGTCCTGAGCTCTCCTGCTCTGACCATAATGCAGCCTGTGTAGTCCTGAAGGCCATGAAGCTGGAAACTCCCAAGAGCAAAGATCCTCCTGTTTCCTTCTCTGGAAGATGAGCTACTCTATCCACATCAGCAAGCTGAGAACTGCTGGGTCTACCTGAAGCAGCTCTGACATGCACTCTCTTTTCACGGCCAGGTGCCCTCACACTGCCAAGGCTGTTTCCCAAAGCAGCCACTAGCTGTCAGCAGCAGCTTGCAGCCACCAAGACCCCGAGGCCAAAGCTGTTCCCCAAGAAACGTGTCCTAGCAAGGCCGTTTCCACAGCCAGCTGTACTGGGAACAGCTGATATGGATGTTTGCCCGTGATAACCATCAGGCTTACAAGTGTTTGGCAGCATGCTCACCCTGTGGAAGTTTTTCAGTTTGGGAGGAGGGCTATCACGGAGTCTCTTCATTGCCTGGACTGGAGAATCACTGAAGTAGGGGGGTTCTCCATCTACCATCTCTATCACCATGATTCCCATGGACCAGATATCCACCTGTGGGAGACAATGTCACATCAATACACACACTCCAGAGCAGCAGGTCCTTGTTTTGCTGCTTTCACAAAGACTACAACACCCAGCCCATAACAAATGGTACCAAGAGAGTACAATGTCGACCCCCACTAATGCTCTTGGACCCCTTACAGTAGTTTAACAAAGTCAATTGTGCACCCAGGACTGAGCCACGTTGGTGTTGCAACATGTAAAGGTGTGCAAGTAACTGCTTGTGCCACACCTGGCTGGTTGGTAAAAAAAACTAGTCAGTCTGCTGCCACCTGCCCAGAACTCCAGAGCTCCCATGTCTGCTTTCCCTGGGGTGAGCACCCCTCAGAGCTCACATCTCCTCCCCTTCCTTTATGGCATCAATTTACTGATCCTTATCATGTCACAGGCTGCTCCTTGCTCACATCTGTCCACAGCAGGTACAAGTCTAGGCTAAGCTTTAGGTGTAAGAAGACAAGAAGCCTCATTCCTGGAAGCAGAACAATCTGGTTTTCTACTCATTTAGGAAATATTAATGTCATCACCATCAAAGCCATAATCATAGTTGGGTTTATATTTTATACAGAATCTAGAGACTTCCTAGAAAAGCCAATAGTTAATTTCCTGTGACACTTCAGAACATTACTTGCTCTCTCTCCTGCTATTAGGGAGGTGGTTCCTTACCTCAGTGGTGTATGGTATCCTTGCAATGACTTCTGGAGCCATCCAATAAGGAGTACCTACCAGGGATTTTCTTTTAGGTACATCTTTACTGATCTGAGCACAGAAACCAAAATCGGAGAGTTTGACCTGTACAAAGAGAAAAGCAACCAACCTTAAAAATAAGCCTTGAACAACACAGAGGGAAACACCACGGACAAAGACAACAAAGGGAGTAAGAGGATGAGGGGCAAACAAGGGCTTGGGAACAGAAAGGAAATAAGAGGCACAAGCTGCAGCAGCAGCAGACAATTGGTCAGAGCAAACACACCCTCCCATCCAGCGTCAGAAGAATGGAGTCGCTCTTGATGTCTCGGTGAATGACCCCCTGAGAGTGCAGGTAGGACAGAGCCTGCAGCACCGACTCACACACCGTGGCAATCTGCTCCTCATTCAGCCTGCAAGCAGAGACGGGGGACTTGAACTGTGCTGGGCAGAGCACTGTGCTCCCTCACAGGGGCACAGGGAGGTTAAAGCACACCTATTTCAGTTCCTATGACAATTACCATCTCACCTTCACCGTTCTTCTACGTCTCTTACTGCGAAAGCATTTTTGACTTGATGGTTGACAGTTTTCAGTTTTCATAGGTTCAATACAGAGAAATTGCACTTTAAATTCTGTACCTAAATTCATTCTGCAAGATGCTGTTTCAGGCAGTTCTGACAGGCAGAAGTGCTGCTTGATGCCAAGGTGCTGCAGTAACTGGTGAGACAGCTTTTTTTGAAGCAAATATAGTAAAGCCATTATTCATAAGGCTTATTGTGCAACTGTATCCACAAAACATCCAAACATTATCATTTGATAGCGAATATAGGGATCCTTTAGGAGTTTCCTGCAGACACTTGGGGTACACTCACACCTAACTAAAGGTAGCACAGGCTACAAGCAGATGAGATGCTCCTGATTTCTAGCATTATGTTAGCATGTGGAATATGAGCACCAAGAACCTCCTCTTTAGAAGCTCCTGCTGTTTGGAACAGTAACACAAAAACCTTCACAACTGAGTGAAAATGGCAGAAATGAAAACTCTCTCCTGTACCTGGGGACAGTGACAGCTCTGCATGTTCACACTCAGCAATGCCAGGAGTGAATCATTGTAAAGAATAGCTGAAGCACCCAATTTGAGTGCTTCTGATTCTCAGCCTTTCTCCAGCAGTTGCTCTGAACAACTCTCAGTGGAGGACAGAGCAATGAGATGTCCTCAAATTTGGGTCTGCAAGTGAGCCTGAGGAGAAGAGAGCACTCAGAAGGCAGAGCCATGCAGTGAACCAACACTTTCTAAACCCATAACAATTTCTACCTCATCAGCTGAGAAACCCACACTTGTGCTGTTTCTTTGGTATTCTGTACTTTACTCCTCTGAACCAGGACAGCTACAGGTTGTAGCTCCTACAGGTTGTAGCTGCCCTGTGCCACACTATTGGCAACCAAACCTGAAGGGTGTCAGGGAGCTACATCTGCCTTTATGATTTAACCTGTAAAGGGAGAGGGAGAAAGGCTATCTGTGGGACTTCCCAGCACATAACCCAATGCTTTTGGGAGCAGTGCTTTTCATCCCACAGTGCCTGAGCTGATCCATCTGAGAGCCCTGTGGTTCCAGGAGATCACAAGAGGTGCACTTTCACCCTGTCACATATGGAATTTGGTTTCAGTCAAGTGACTGCATAGTGTAAAACAGATTACTGGAGGATTACCTCACTCCTGGAGATGTAAATCACTTATCCCCCTCAGCAAATGTTTAATGACTGCAATGAGGGTATTTTCCTCCCCAGGAAAAACTGATAAAGGCTTCTAGCTTACTTCTGATAAATGTTATGGCTATAGCAGATCCTACTTCCACTATGTGGAAAAACAAGCATTCATTAACAGGTTCAAAGGAAGCTTCTTAAAACAAATCTAGGCTGAGGTCTCACTGGTGGATATAAACACACCTTTATAGACCTCTTCATCATTTTTTATCTGTAATCCCAGTACCAGCTATGAGCTACAAGAGTTTCACTGGCCTGGAAAGCTGTAACTCAGCACTCCTCAGGATTAAATGTTTCAGACCCTGAGATGCCTCTGAACTCAGTTCTGGAGGGCCTGCCCAGATAAATGTCTCCAGGACACCCCTTCCAGGTGGGATTGTGGAGGCTACAGAGGACAGTGTGGCTCTTGATGCCTCGCAAAATTATCACAAGTGTTCCTCCAAAACACAGAACCCAACATGCCTTAAATCCACCACAGGATATAGGACAAGCACATAGGTGAACCAAAGGTACACTGTGATTTTTAAAAAACTGAATACAAATAGTGCTAGCAATGCTTCTAATTGTGATCCAATTAAGATCCTGAAACTGCCAAAAAGAACCTCTCATCCTACAGATTTTCTTGGTCAGTCTTCCCAATGGCATTCCCTGCACCAGTTTCCAGCCCTGCAGGACTGCTCTAAAGCAGGAGGAGGGTGCTCCAGAGTCACAGGTAAGACACAAACACCATAACTGCATCATCAGAATACCCTGTCAGAGGGACCAGAGGCCATCTGAGAACGACTTCTTTGCCCTACAGAAATGCTCTGGGCATTAATGGATATGAAGCAGTGTAGATAAGGAAACAAATTTAGGAGAGTGTCCAGTAGTTGCTATCTTTAGGCAATGAAATTTGGGAAGGAGTCCAGATCTCAAGGCTCTGCTGCACTTCTCCAGAGGAGTTAGTGAGGTTGAATTTGTGGCTAAGGTTGCACCACTGAAAACTATTTCTGCACGCTCTTTAATACTTATTCAATGAACTTCCTGGCCAGGAGTCAACAGATACAGTAAACAACACTTTTTATGAGTACTGTGTTTTACAGGGAAGGTCATCAATGAGATGACTAGTGGGTATCTAAAGGGATCAGTACTTTAAATTGGTCCCTTCTACATCAGAAGTATTATCACATATTTCAAATAGATAACAGTTATAAACCATAGTCATTTCAGGGCACTGCAAACACAAGATCTCTGAGGGAAACTATTTGTCCCAGAAATCCCCACTCTGCTGCTCTTGCTCTCACATGTTGATATCTGGGATTTTGCTTTGTACCTGATCTGAGACACAATGTCTGTGAGGGCTCCTCCCTGCAGGAACTCCATCAGCACCCACAGCTCCTCTCCCACCAGGTAGCTCTTGTACATCTCCACAACGTTGACATGTTGATAGTCCCTCATTATCACCACCTGTAAAACCACAGTGGACAAGTGACCACCACAAAATCAGTCATGACATTCCACCTTATCCAGCCAAGTGAGCACACAGAGCCCTGTGAGTACAGCACAGACCCTCCATCCCCCCAGCAACAGCTCCTCTTGGTACAATGCTGCTAAAAAGGTGTTGATCCTGCTCTTCCCTTCCTCTTGCCACACTGACTGCTCCAATGTGGACAGCAGAATCCCCCTGTCATCAGCACACTCACCTCGTTGAAGAGGAGCTCCCGGCGCTGCTGCTTCCTCAGATCCATCATTTTCACAGCCACCTGGCGCCCCGAGTGCTTCTCCCGAGCGATGCACACGATGCCCGTGGAGCCTTCCCCGATCTTCACGTAATTCTCCAGCATTGTCCTGGGATCTCCCTGGTCCACAACCATCCTGAGGGCAGCTTTGAACTGCTCATGAGTCACAACCACAGGGTCCTCGCTGGCTGGCTGCCCTTTCCCGGCAGAGTCCTGGGGCAGGTGGAGGTTGCTGGAACTCGTCTGGGTCTGCCGGTTCCTGGGGGACCCTGCTGGGGATGGCCGGCCTGGTGGCACTGCCACAGCCTTCTCTGCTGTTGGGGACTTCTGAGGGGTCCCAGCTTCGGAGATCATCCTGGGGAACTCGGAGCTGGGCTGGTCTGGGGGGAGAGACTGGGCTTTGGCTGCAGGGCTCTGGGGGGATCCCCACTGCTGGGGCTTGAAGAAAGCATTGGGCTTTGAGAAGAACAAAGAGAAAAGTGAGAGAAAGAAAAAAGTGATGGTTGGATTAACAAGCAGAGAGGGGAGGAATCAGTTCTGTGTCATCCCACTCTGCCTAGCACACCTTGGAGCAAACTGGAGTCGAGAGCTTTAGGTTCTTGTCTCCACGTCTGCCCAACACACAGCTTGGATGAAGATCTCTTTAGAAGCAGATCTTCAAGAAACCCTTAGGGAATGGGTGCTATGCTTTAGGGGCCTCCAGACCGAGCCAGTTTAAAGGGAGCCTTTTAAAGCACATGCTTTAAAAAAACCACCAAGACGCAAAATCCACAGAAAAAAACCCCAGCTGCTAAAAAGCATTCCAACCTTGCCACCAAAACTCAGGGGCAACCTGTGCTGCAGAGAATTTGAAAATCCTTTATCCCTCTGTGCCTCTGATCTTCCTTTGTATAAAAGGAAAGGGGATCCATGCCAAGGCTGTAAATCACTTTGATGTCTTGGCCTAATTCCCTTTGGGTAATTACACTCTGCCTACTGAAAACACTCTTTGCACTTTCCACTGGTACCTGCAGAGCATTCCTGTCGATCAGGCATGGAATTAGTCCTCTGCTTTGGGAAAAGCACCAGGAACCAGACAGCTGGAGGCAGCCAGCGTGACACTCCAGCTACACTGCCACCCTCACTGGCTTAAAACTGACCTACAGTGAATTTGGATTAGCAGTGCTCTAGGTTTTGGGAGACCTCCCACTCAAATGCCAAGCAGGCCCAGCCCTGTCTAGTGTAGGAGATGTAGTAAGATCACAGCCTGTGGGAATGTGGCTGCAGGATATGCATTCCCATGACAGGAAGGATAAATCTTCTTGTGCTCATATTCACCCTGGAAATGTTGATTAATTACAATTCGGCAACATTTAGCACGTAGGGTACAAAATACATTATATACATACACATGCATATGTAAAATATACATATTATATGCACATAAATATATGCAAAATAACAGTGGATCTGTCAAAGAAGCAACTTCAGAAAGAGCAAGCCCATCATTTATATTATAGGGCAATATAACAACTTCAAAGCAAAAAGCCTTTTCTCTCTCACAATTCAGAGAGATTATTAATAAAGTTAATAATATAGGGATGGGAACCAAAAACTGTCAATCGAGAATTTTTTACAAGAGCACTCATTTTCCCTGTCTCAGACAGAAAATAATTGTGTAGGATTTAATTCTATGCACTTTGGATTTTAATCAAGGATTTTTGTCAAGAGCAGAATCTGCATAAGCCTCACACACAGAGAGGCCCTGGAAAACACGATTTAGTGGCATCAGGGCACAGCACAAACACAACTGCCTGTCAGGAGCTCCTTCCTCCCCATACACCAGCTCCACCCCAGCAGTCCTGTGCTGACACGCTCACAGCAACACAGAATTTATTTCCCAAATCTTGTTTTGTCTCAGGAGAGAGAAAAAAAAACATTTTACATAACCCAGAGCATGCAGAAGGGCACACAACACGTGTGCAAGCTCACACAGGTTTGTTTAACTACATGTAAGTCCTATTTCCTGCTCCTGTGATCTGACAGTCCCCATGTACATGCTTCCAGTCTTGGGACATTTTGAGGTGTCACTGATTCTCCCACTCCTTTCCTTCATATTTCCTTCATGAATACTCAAACCCCCTGTGTTCACCTCCTCATTTTCAGCCAGCTGCCCAGCAAAGCAGTGGATATTCCATCTCTGGAAGTGTTCAAGGCCAGTGTGGAGCAGCCTGGTCTAGTGGAAGGTGTCCCTGGCCATGGCAGGGGGTGGAACCCAATGGACATTAAGGTCTCTTCCAACCCAAACCAGTCTGGGATTTCATGATTCAGTTATATCCTTGTCCCTTTCACCTTGCAATTACGCATTTCTCACACATCATCAGCTCCATCAGAGAGCGAGACCCAGGTTTTCATCATCAGAGGCTGGTAAGAACACCTTAGATAAACAACTACCAGCAATGGCACAGATCCCTCACTGGAGCAGGGAGATAAATTCCATGGTCTTCAAGGTCTTCCCTGCTCCTCTCTGACAAACAGCTGGAGTTCAAACACTCCCAAGCACACCCACTTGTCTGGTAACATCTGCTCCTGCTCATGGAAGTGCTGAGCATGGCAAAGGCACTCTGTCTAGGGGAAGACAGAAGTGGCCAGTTCCAGGTAACTCAGGGACAGGCCTCCAACCAGTGTAGACCAGCCCAGAGCCACAGTGTTACTGCAGTAACACCCAGCAGATTGTGTTACACAAGGATTGCATCCCTTCAAAATCCTCTCCCTTGGAAAGGAAACCCACTGTGTCCAAAGCCTTGAGCCTCAATCCTTATGCAAGCTGCAAGCAGCTGGATTGGAGACACCCCCTCCCTGCAACACCCTTCAGAACAGTCAGGGTGGTTTGGACAGTGACTGCACAGCTGCTGGGAATCAGCCTGGCCCAGCATCAGCTTTGAAGCCCCCAGACAAGCAAAGCAAACACAACGGGTGCTGGGTCAGCCCAGAATGGACTGGGGAAGCAATGGCTGCATTTCCCATCTAGTACCAGGAACCAGAGATTTTCTCCAGTTTAACAAGAAATGAGTCATTCATTCAAGATAGCTTTCCTGGAGGAGCTGTAGCTGTAAGCCATCCCACCCTTTCCCAAATGCAGCAGTCAGACTTCCTGTGTGACAGCACTGTGGGCGCTGATGGAAACGCTGCTGCTGTAGCAGCCTGGCAGATACAGCTACACCCAACTCTCTCCCGAGGCAGCTCTGCTTCGCACGGGCAGAATACACTGCTAATGCAAACCATGGCAACTTCCCAAATGGCAAAGGCTCTTTGGTGCCAGCAGAATGGCACTGCAGTCATGCCTTTACCTCGCAGAAGGTAATGACTAAGACCCCTCGTCCTTCCCAGCCCACGCTCAGCAGCTCCAGCAGACCTTCTGCCGGAGGTCTGGCTGCCCTCCTGAGCTGTGCCTCGCAGCATCTGTGAAGCTCAGCCGGACCACACATCTCCCCTGCCCAGGACTGTTTCGACTCCAACATCAATCATAACAAGAACAGATGGTTGCCCGATGTTTGCAATTAAGCTGGCTGCATCTGTCACCTCTGGAACTCTAAATTCGACACTCCAGCGAGTAACTCTCACCTTGATCGGCAGGGGAGCGCCCGGCTTGCTGGAGGCGCTGGACGAGGGGAACACGCTGCGCAGGAGCCTCCTCTTCAGGCTGTTCTCCCGCGATTTGGAGGTGGGGCTGCCCTCCCCCGAGGGCCTGGAGTTGTGCTGTCGCTGCAGCCAGCCCTCCTCCGGGCTGCTCACGGCCACGTCGCTGTCGCCCGGCGCGGCGGGCATGTGCTGCAGCCCAGCGGCGCGCTGCGGGCAGCTGCCATCGGCACCCTGGAACTCCGACGGCCCCAGGGACTGGGCTTTTGTCACCATCCCGTTGGGATGACACTGCCCTTCCAGGCGGGGCTTGTAATCCGGCCACATGGTCTGCCTCCGGGCCACCTTGGACCCCCCATTGCAGTTGAGGTAGTTCCCGTACTTGTCTGCCCAGTCTCCTTCAGGACTCTGAAGATACATGTCCGGGGGTCTCTCGTCTCCCAGGAGCCCGAGGGACTGCGCTCTCCTCCTGCTGGTGGGGCTCCTGCCCCTCAGAGTGTTCGAGCTGATGGCAGAAAGCTTCTGGATGTCGTTGAGCAACCCAGAGATGTAGCCTTCCACCTCCACGGTGCTGCCCCGCACCACGGTCTGGGAACACAGGGGAGGCGAGAAACCAGTCAGAGCTGTACGAATCGAGGCTCGGTTTATCTTGCCAAAGGTTAGATTTTGTACATATAGACAAAGACAACTCAAGAAATTCAGGAAAAATTACAAATTTTTGTCTTTTGTTTCATTGCCCTTTACTGAGGGAAAAAATTGAGTTCTTGGGTTACATCCTGCTCAGCCAGAACAGTCAATTCTGCTGGTGTGCTCACATTCTAAAAGACAATATTAGAGCAAAACTGGGATATTGCAACACTCCTGGCTTTCTTGGGCTGAAATTGTGTTACACTACATCACTTGTGCACTCACCAAGCTCCTGAAATATTAGTTCTCAGAAGTTCCAGCATGCTGCAAGCTCCACTTGCAAAACTCACCTTTGCTGTGCTAACACAAGGTTCATCTCTCCCCTGAAGCACTCTCAATAGCATTGTAATCAGCCTCTCTCAGTCTGCTTCTCCACAATTTCTGCTAATACATCTCAATCCTGACCAGTGCAGACTATGCTGTTCCAACTCTGCCTCCCTGCTCTGCCAAGCTATTATAATTAAAAATTATGAACAAAGGGTCACAGCAGCTCACAACTGCCTTGTAAGCAAACGCTGAAGAACAAGGCTTCCATCCAAACAGGCACCAGCTCTGTACAAGTAGGACACTTGAAGCTGTTGGTATATTATGTAGTGTTCTACCTTGTTTTTTCTGGAACTGAAAAGCTTACAGAAGCTTTTCTAGTGCTGCAAACAAAAATGTTTCATTTCTCCACAGAAATTCACAGCACAGGATCACTCCTACACTTTCATGAATCTCTGCCTGAGGAAAGTCCTTCCCTGGAGTGACAGCAATCTCCTGTTTGCTAACTGAGCTCCAGGGATCTTCTAAACATGCTGAATTAATTACACTGAGACTAATACTTAGCTGGTGCAACACAGTAGCTCCAGTAATTTCAACAGAATGCCACCACAGTGCACAAACGAGCACCTGGTTTGCTCAGCGTCTGAGAATGAAAGGCAGAACAGAAGATTTTTGTTCAACAAGGTGCAGAAAGGACAACTCCACTCATTCCATGGCACACACACACCAGCTGCAGCTGGAAATTCTGGTCTTCACTCCTACTCCCTCACCACACACACCCACTCCTTCCTCCACAGCCCAGCTGTCATCACAGAACGTGCTGGGGACACCAACCTTTTGTCCAAAGTGGACAGAAGTCATTCCAGAAAGACATGTGTGTTCTCAGAATAAGAAGTCTCCAACAACGTGCTATGGCCTCTCCAGAAAATCCACTCAGTACTCTCCTCACCTTCTAGCTAAAATTGCCTAGGATTAGACTCAGATCACTCCCACCAAGTCAGACCTAGCCCAAGCAGACAGGGAAGATAGGAGTTAATCTTGCTTTCCTGCTCTGTTTAAGGACTGCATCAGATTGGAAACATCAAAATTTGAGCCAAATGTGTATGGAGTGCTCTTACATAGATCTTGCCTTACTGTCCAAAGCTGAGAAATTATAATTAAAACAAGAAAAGCACCTTTTTATAAGCTACACACAAAACCAGGAACTACTCTGATAGTTGAATCCAGGACTATATGTGAGGGCTTGGCCAACTAGCACTTCAAAAGGAAAAAAAAAAATCTAATTGACTAGTATCATTGAACAGGAATTAATTCAAATGGAGTTTACCAGCCAGCTTTGTTACACAGTCTAAGAGAGTGTTTGCACTTGGAATTGCTGGGGAAAACAGTGTTAGTTTAAGACCTTTCTTTAGTTTTTAAAGCCTGTTGGGTATTCTGTCCTTGTTCTCCTACAGATTTGCACCTCCTTTCAGTTTTTACCATCCTCAGGTTTAAAAAGGCAGACATGAAAGTCCTGACCAGCATTAGGCTCAGGGCAAACTCCTGGAAATCTCTTTACACACATTTCTGTTCCAACAGTGATGCATCCCACTATTTTTTGAGTACCCGTTGCCTAATACTTGAGGAAACATGGTTTGCTCTGGAAATGCCATCAGTGCAGTGTCCAGAGCCTCACTGAAGTCAAGATACAGGGGAGTGTTATCACTTCTCCCTGACCCAAAGCCCCCTAGCCTGTGATTGATGCAAATTGGGTTGCTTGACGTGATTCTTTTCTTGATAAATCCACACTGGCTATTACCCTGCTATCTCCTTGGAAGTGGCTGCAAATAGATTACTTGCTTATTTGTTCCAGTCTCTTTCTGGGAATAGAAATTATTCTGACTGATCTGCAATTCGTTGGATTTCATTAGGCCCAGCTGACTTGAAAATGTGCAACTTCTTAGCTAAATCTCATTTCTGTTCATGTTCTGTTCTTATTCTGGCCTGCAGTCTCATCCCTTCACACTTGTGCTAATTGTCAGCCCACTGATCACACAATAAAGACCAGAGAAAAATCATTAAGCACATTGGAATTCTCAGTGTCATCTGTTAACTTCATTCCAAAATCAGCAGTGAACAAATTTTTTCCTTCATCCTCCTCCTCAGTGCATTTATGATGTCTCCTTAGTGCCCTTTATGTTCTTTGAGAATAACATCTCTTTTTGTGCCTTGGCCTTCCAGTTTTGCTCCTGCATGAATTTCTTTTCTCCTTGCCCTTTATAACTTGACCTAGTTTCCACCCTTCTGAGCAATCCTCCTGCAGTTTAAGCTCATTAAAGAGCTCCTGATCTAACCAAGTTGGTCTCCTATTACACATTTTATCTCTTCTCTGGATTGTGCTCCTATCCCCTACTACATTTGGAACCTCAAAGCACATTCAGGACATCAGGCTATACCTCCTGCCTTTTTTTTTTCCACCTGGTCCTCCTAAGCATGTTTTTCCTTTATAAATCAGCATTCTGCTCAAAGATCCCGATGGGCCATTTCATTTGCAGGTTTGATTATGTACTAAAGCTTGCATTATACCAAATATAGTCCCCTTTAGTCCTCATGTTTTAAGCACCTGTGCACAAAAAGCTAAATATATTCTTCAGATAGCCAACTCTTTTTTATATCCCTCCAAAAATCCAAGTAGCAACATTTTTATTTTACAATGCACATTTCGGTTTTTAGGTACTGAAGTTTTTTTTTAACTGGGAACAAAAGCCTCCCCCATGCTAGCAAGACTTCAGGCACAATATTTCTGTCACCAACTTTCATTTCCTTTCCTGAGAGGTCACCACGAAGTTGCCTTTCCCACAGCATGTTCCTGCTGTCACTCACACAGTCTCCAGATGCCAGCAGCCATCTAAACCTACCCATCTACAGGAATCACTTACTTTTCCTTACTGAAGGACATTCTCCCATTAATTTATCCACTTTCCATTAAAATTCTGATTTATTAACCATTTTAGCCCAGACCCTGGTTTTGTCCTTCTTGTCCATGAAGAGCAAGGCAGCTCATGCAGAGCCACCCTGCTCTCTCCCACTCAGGCTTCCCTGGCAACTTAATTACCAGCCAAATTTGCTCACCCACGAGAACGACAAACCTGCTAAAACAGGTCTCTCCACGAATTCTCCTCCTGGCTTCCCTGTACAACAGCTGAACACATCCTGGGTCCTGTCAGCTACCACAGGAGCTTTCACAGGTCCCCATCAGTGACAGGCAGCCAGCTGGTTATTTCAACAGTGCCAGCAACAGGTCAGGATCCTACTGTCCTTATTCCTGAGGAAGTTACTATCACCTTGGGCTATCAAAGCCTGCTATCCACTGAATTCCAGACAGATACCACCCTTAGTCCTGCTCATGGGACAATGGAAACAGTGCCTCAACCTGGAGGCAACTCCCTGAAGAACAGGGAAGAACAGTCTCCCTCCCTTACCTTCATAGGCTGGAGCTGCATCCTCGTGATCCTTGAAGGGTCCACCACTGGCTTGGGGCGCCTCAGCGTGTCCAGAATATTCTGCCATTGAGGTGGCAGGCCCACAAACTTGCCCTCCTTTGGGTCAAATGAGGTGTGGACACGGTGCTCGAAGTTCTGCGGAGCCGAGATCTCCGGGCGTTTCTTCTTCTTCTTGCGGAACATGATGCCTGAAGTGGAGAAGGCAACGCTGTCAGTGCCTGTCTGGGGCTCCAGTGCCCAACCAGTAAAATCACACATCAATTCTCTGAGTTAAGTGTGTTGTGTTGAGAACATTCTCCAGTGAAAAGCACTTTAACAGGGGTTGATCACCTGCTTTTATAGATGAGGAAACAAGCACCAGAAGAGAGATGGTTTTCCCAAGGCCATCTTACAGGTTCATGGCTGAGATGGGATTTGTAATGACTTCCTTTATTTCTACAAATTCATATTGCCTGATAAAACTATTTTAAAAATAATTTAGAGATACCTATTTATATTCTACCTGCTTGTACCTCTGTTAAATGGCTTTGGAGTCCAGCCAGTTAGACAGCATTGAGTCTACCACAAGCCTGGAATTTAAGGTGCCTATGGAAAGGACTCAGGTTGTCTTCTCACTGCTTACTCCAAGTAAGTAATATCCACTTGGCTCCCGTTTGAAGACAGCAGAGCTGTTGCCAAAGGAAGAGCTGCTCGACACTGACTCTGGATCTCAGTTTTTCTTGCTTAGACAGAGGGCTCGGGAGGGAGAGAGGAGGTGGTAGGTGGAAAATCAAACTCTGTCAGCAGGTAGCTGAAGAAGCTAAAATTAAAAACTAAGATTCCTTTCCCTTGGGGGCTGAGAGAGACAGCTTGTGTGAACAGCCAGAGCAAGTGCAACAAACCAGAAGCACCTAGCACTGAAATATACCCAAACACAGGAGACATTCCAAATCTGAATTAAGAATTTATAACCAAAAAAAGATACTTACATAGAAAGCTAAGAGGTTGGACCTTTTTGAAATCAGGAGGATATTGAAGGAAAAGGAAGAATCAGAGTTCTGCATGCAGTCAAGAGGAGGGAAAGCTGGAGGACTGCAACAGATTGACACAATCTCTTCACAAAAACCAGATAGGGAAGATAGGGAGAGGTAAGGAGATTTTCTATGGAGAGCCAGGCTTTTCACAGTGGGGAGTGGTGGGAATCAGAGACAGACAAGCATAAATCAAAACAGGAGTGGTCCCAACAGGATAGAAGGCAAAGCTTTCCCGTGACCAGGAGAGTCCAGCACTGGAGCAGCCTGCCCAGACAGGCTGGGCAGGCTCCATCCTCAGGGGTTTGCTCTCAAAGCCAAAGCCCTGAGTAATCCAGCCTGACCCTCCAAGCTGACCCTGCCTTGAGCAGGGGGGTTGGGCTGCACCTCTCGAGGTCCCTTCTCCCCTGAATTGTTCTATGACTCTATTGACTGCTTTGGGGAAAAGCTTCACAGGTTTTTTTAAAGCTATTAACATCACCAATAAACAAAAATTTTCCACAGACAACTTCACCATCAGCATTTGCCTCTCACTAACACTGCTTACAGCCATGAATGCCATCTCTGCCTTGACACCAGGCAGAGGATTTTTGCCACTTAATCTTCAACTTTGCAGCAGTCACTCTTCCCCCATACAGGACCTCAGCTTCCAACTATTTGTGCTGAATAAATATTTACAAGGGTCAGAGAGACAGACCGCATGGAGAGATAACCCGCTGTGATGTAGACATGACCACACTTCTAGAGGACACCAGCCTCCAAAATCAGCACATCACAGTGAAATCTATGTCAAACATTTTCCAGGTTATCCCACTCTACACTTGTTTAGGGAGCAAAGTGCAGCCACCAGCTGAACAATGACTTTGCTTCCTAGTGCTAGACTGGGGTCCTGAGAATCCAATACACATTGGTTCCTGGTTTGGTTACCATGATCCTGCAGTCACAGGGGTAGGAAGTGTCTGTATGGCAGGGAAGGACCTTTGCTCCATCTAACCCCCAGTCATGCAATCCATCCTTGGTGAAACACCAACTTCACACACTGACACTGTCCATTGCGACAGCATGCTAAAGATAGCTCACAGGTGAAAAAGAAAACAAAAGCTTAGGAAACTAAAAAAAAACAAAACCAAAAAACCTTACAAAAGAGGCTGGAAGCAACTGCTCTGCCCAGAAGAGATTTTGCAGTGAGAATAATCTTTGCCTAGAAGAAGCTCCAATGAAAACCCAAATACATCTTAATGGAGAGCTTATGGGAAGGGTGTCTGTGCTCCAGGTCTGTATTGCAGCTCCTCAAACACAGTGATTCATCTATCAGGCCCCTTAGGTGCTGCTTATTAACTAATAATCAAGACTAAAGTCAGAGGGCAATTCTTCAAGGGAAAAAAAAGTACAGACAATCCCAGAAAGGAAAGATACTCTAATAGCTCGTGGTGTTAGTAGTGCTCAAACCAACAGCTGGAGCTGCTGAGGAGCTTCAGAGCCTGCAAGGAAAGAAGGGAGTATCTCTGTAGTATTACAGCAAGCAGTTCAGTTCTGAATCCTTGACTACACATCAGTTATGACAGCTCCTTGATCCACCTTCATCCAGCCACAGAAATCCCAGGGATCTTACTACGTCAACCAGTATCTTCAAGTTTGCTCTTTCAAGTGCTTCAGGTGGAAAAGGGTCCTGTAAAATGGGGTGTAGCAAATGCCACACTCATTAGCACTTGTAGCATCAGTGGTTTTCTGAACATATCAGGCATTTCCCCTTAAGAAGAATGACTCTAGCTGAAGTGCTTCAAAACACAGGTGGTATTTTGGCCCCAACCAGAACAATGGCTCTATGTCATCATCTCAGTTTGCAGAAGCATCAACACAACACTACATCTGTATATTTACATAAAATCCCTATCCCTGGCAATCAACATGTGGACTTCACCTGGGTCCCATAGACAAAAGCAGGCTTCCAAAACCCAGAAAGGAGCACCTACTGAGTTCATGGTCAGTTTTAAGTGACTAGTTGGCATGGCCTGCATCTACCTTATTGGCTTAAAACAGACATCTTAAAAACAACAAAATGTAATCAGCTCCAAATGCAACACACCCCTGGGCATCCAATGGCATTTGCTTTACATGGTCAGCATCAATCCCTGATTATAAAGAGATCAGACAGGTGGTTTAAAGGTAAACTGCATTAAGATCAAATGAAATACACACACTAAAAATAGTTATTTGAAATCCAGTGAATTCTAATAATCTTGGTAGGTTTTGCATCTCATTGAGGAGGTCTGTATTTAAGCAGTCTCCTTTCACTTTGTGGTTTTCATGCAAGAGCTGTTTACTTGTATTTCCAATACCCAGCTAAAGACTGTTTATTGTTAAATAAAACACATAAAACCAGGCCTTTTCTAAGCCAGTAAGAAATTCATAACAACATTTTATGCATATAAGATTTTGTAAATCAAGCCAAACCTGTATTTAAACGTAGACAGCATCCCTTTAATATAACAACACAAATACTGTGACACTGATTTTATAATAATCTACCTGACTTTAGTCTTTCATTCAGTGCTGACAACTGTACTGTAAGAAATGTCACAAACATAAATAATAAAAGTCACTACCACAAGACAAAAGCAGTCGGAGATTGAAATTCTCTCAGCGATCCATTCCTGCTGCCTGGGAAACCACGCTAGGTTTTTCAACTCCAGATATAGCTGTTCCTAGATGATACAGTTCCAAAAGCTGTCACATCTGCCAGTGAGCACGAGAAAAAATCCCACAGCCAGCAGATCCAGAGCAGGGGGAGGGATCAGCTGGGAAGGAGGGGCAAGAAGAGAGAGGGGTCAGGCTCAGATGAGAGGAAGGGGTGGGAAGATTAAGGATGGAAGGGGAATGGGAGTTAGCAAGGAAGAGAGGAATGGCTGGGAGACAGGCAACCCGAGGAGGAGGGCACAGAAGAGAAGCAACACCACCGAGGGAAAAAAAAAAAAAAAAGTAGATAAATGTTATCAGGAGTGGCTTGTTCCAACGCCCAGACAAAGGCAGCAGCTTGCACTGCCATTCCAGCCGACCTGCCTCCACCCTGCTCACGTCCAGCCACACGTCCCACCAGCACAGCGCCGGGCTGAGCCATGCCCGTGCCCTCCCTCAGCCTCACACGCACTTGATGATAGCACGGCAGCACAGAGCTACCTCAGTCTCACTTGTGCAGTTTCCAGTTAAAAATAAGCTCTCCCTCCCCCTCCTTGCTGCAGCGCTGAACTCGCTCATCAGCTCAGCGCGTTGCTATCGCAGATCGGGACGCAGCTCCCTGCACTCCTCCGGCCCCGGACGGCAGATAACTTGGTCCCTGAGCTCAAGAAAGCCATTCCCATCATTTCCAAGTCCTCCCACAGCTGGTCTGCCAAACTGCTCTGGCCAGCTCCAAAAGGAGAGGGAGAGAACTCTTCCTACAGGACCTGAGGAACTGCAATATGCAGATTGAGTTTGCAGTAGGAAGATGAAGATCCCAGAGAACCTGCCAATTAAAAGAAAAAATGTATTTCCATACTCTGCTACTCAGGTCACTGTCATGTGCTGCATTTGAAATGGATTACAGGTTAACTAGGCCATTATCCATGCATGTCATATGCATGTGTTCACACAAATGTATGTGTGAATATGCACACATGGAATTTCACTGCATCCCATACCTTCTAAAATACTCATGTTTGCCTTCCTGAGGTTTCCAACACTCCTATTATTTATAACAAGCCATAAACAATCATAGCTGTTTTCAAACAAAGGGAAATGACAGGTTAGGTCCCTGAGGAGCTGACAAACCCAAATGTGATTTCATACAGCAAGGAATGGCAACAAGGGTCAGTGAAAGGGAGAAAGAAAAGCCAAACGGTCCAAAATCTTAAACGGGATCTAAGAGCACAGCCCTGACACCTTCCACATGTGTCTGCAATTCTAGTTTTAGAAATACTGGTTGAAGTACCTTTTTCCCTGCTAAAGGAGGAGTGACTATTTCCTTGCTATGCTCTCCCTTTCCTCATTTCAAGTCCTTTCCTTCCACGCCTTTCTCCCTCGCCAGCCCCCCATGGCAAAGCTGCATGTCCGAGCGAAGCAGCAGCACAGCAAAACTCATGTAATGCTCTAAATCCTGACCAAACACACACGAGAGCACAGATTAATATTACATTAGAAAATAAGCTTAGGGAGAGACATATTTGTTATATTGGTGGGTTTATTTCTGAGACATGAGAAGAACAGCACAACTGGCTTGACATTTTTTGCCTTGCCTCCAATGAGCAATGGGTCTGAAGGCTTCTGAGGCACCAGTGCTGCCTCTCCCTCCCCTGCTCCATTTCCTTGCTAAAATATTAGGCCTAAAACCTGAAACCCAGTAAACGCCTATTTGCTCAGCTTGTTTGGGACACTGCTGGGTTACATACTTTTAGATGTGTTTTAGCTGTGCCATACCAAATTCATTCTGGGACATACATAAAAGCACTTGCAAAGACCTCTTGAACTTTCCAAAACCAGCACAGGCATGTCCCAAATGCTAATGGGCTTTATCCCTTGACAAATAACAAAGTTTTCCATTGTTTACAGTCCCCTAGAAATCCCAGCTAAAGTCACCATCCCATTGTGCCAGTCTCTGAAGTCAGGCCCCACCCTCTGGAGGTTTCATCTAAACAGATGAAAGGTGAGGAAAGAGAATTATTATCCTCATTTACAGATGAGACAGAAAAGAACTACTAGCCCTGTTTCTTCCAGGCTATGTCTAGATTATCAGATCTACATCTCCCAGGTATGTCTCTTGGCTTCTTTTTAACCTTATTTCAGGGCCAGACCCAGGCCCAACACACCCTGGCTTCCATGGAAAGAAAACCTGGGTGCAGGGCCCCAGCAGGAGCCAAGACACACTCAGACCACAGGTTTGATCTGCACACCAGCACGTAGGTCCAGCCACCTCGACAGAACCCAGCAGCACAGACAGAAATCACTCCCAAACCTCAGCTGCAGCCCAGTGCCTTCATTACAAGAGCAGCTTCTCCCAGCTGAGCTCAGTGTGTGAGAGGCTACAGCCACCAACCGCTGCTGCAGCACCAGGGAAGGCGACTCACTCATGGTGTCCTTGGCACACAGAGCCAGCAGGACGTGTGCTGCAGGTCACCAGGCTGACACTGAAGCCACAACAGCTCTGGCCCTTTTCCCCTCACCTTTGTCATGCTTCATGTGGCTTGTGTCCTGTTCTGGCTATACCAAACCACGCAGCACTGTGCCTCTGACACCTCACACCTACACCCCTCCCTGATCCCTGTTCAAAGGGCAGCTACATTGCTCCACACGGATTTACTGACATCATTTTGCCACAAAGGATGCATCAGGGTTAAAAACAAGTTGCTGTATTTTGCTGTTAATCCAAAGCACCACAGAGCTTCAAGACAGGGCTTGAAGGATTCAGGGCTTCACTCTCCCCTGTCTTGTGTGACAAATACATTCAAAATCAGCCTAAAAGTACTATCTAGATTAGAATAAGACCATTTAAGGCCCTGTCTCCAAAAATTCACATGAATAGCAACATCTTACATATCAGACAAGAGGTTACGTTGGGACAAGCCAAGGGGCCACATCTGGCACACAGTGTCACATGGCAGAGGAAGAAGCCAAGGCACTGGGCTGCAGCACTGGGTGCCACATCCTGCAGCTCCATGCCAGCCACGCTGGAACCTCACCACACTCCTGCATGGCTCACACATCCAGCTGCCTCTGGCACACAGGGTTACAGGAGGGAAGCTGCAGCTCCATGCTGCAGATGGGCACAGCACAGATTTCACTGTATGCAGGAAAAGTCACACACTCAGGGAGCAGGGCTGAATTCTCACAAGCAGATCTGTCCCAGCAGAGGCACTGGTGATAACTGCTCTGGATCACTGCAGCACACAGCAAAGGGCTGACAGACACCCCAGCAATTTTTCAGATCACCCAAGTTTAGAGATGCAAGAGTTAAACTTCCTTCCAGCCAACACTAAACAATCTCAGTCCCTAGTTATGCTCATCGTGTTCTCCCAAAGAGAGATACAAATATATTTAGTTCCTGTCAGCAGCCTGCAAGGCAGTTTGCTTCTGTTATCCCCACAGGATAACTGATGGGAAAACTGCAACCCAGGCAGTGTGCCCCAAAACATAGAGGGGACAGTTGCTTAAACCCCACAGCCTGCCTGACTCTCAGTGCCTTCCTGCTCACTGCTGCCAACACTGAGATGCAAATTTAAATCACAACAGACAAGTCTCCTCCCAGGGAATATCGGTTATCCTGCTCTGTTTGCCATGACTGTGAGTGTTCACACAGCCCTCTGTACATTAAAACCTGAGGTGCAGTCCTAACATGAGATAAATGACTGCTATTGGCTACATCTACACTCTGTTCATCAATTAATTACAAAATAATCTAATTACTAACACTAAAGTTAAATGGCTGAGCCCTAGGGAAAGTGTCATTTCTTGAGACATTTTTGAGGGAAATAGATTTCAACTATAAGTCTATGGGCACCCTCCATTCCCACTGTTCTCTTCTGCCAGATAAATGGAGGGTCAGTCTCAGAACAACTCTATCATCGCTACTTGACCCAATGGCAGCACATTAGTCCTCAAACCACATGGAAATCCTGCAACTTTAGAAACCATAATGAGGAATTCTTTAAAAACAAGACCCATAGCAGCCAAGTGCTGATTTTGTGCTCCACTGCACTAAGCCTATGCCATTATAACTCAAAGTCAGTGAGACTGGTGCAGGAGCAGGGTTAGTGCCACAGACAAGGAAGCCACTCCAGAACCCCCTGATGAGGTGTCAGAGTTTGCTGTGCTCTCTGCAGCCCTCAGTGCTGAGCAGCACAACTCCTGGTTGGTCTTCAGCTGCTCCTGCTCACTTGAGTCCTGTCCAGGTACAGAGCTCATGTGCTGCTCTGAACGGGAAGGAACTTCAGCAGGGTTCCCCTGTGGGTACCCAAAAAACCCCCAAGTGCAATGCAGAGCTCAGAGCCTGGCTGTGTTTTCACTTGCAGTTGGGCTAAGCTAGTCCAAGCTCTTTTAAGCAATTTTGTTTAAAGCAATTTACAGAAATATTTAGCTCTTTTCTCTGTGGTATATTGGAGAATGAGGTAAAAATTCTCTTTTTTCCTGATTGGAGGCAGGACAGCCAAACTTTAAAGAATTCCCCTTAATTAATTTCATTCTCATTGGGAATAAAAACCATTTCATGACCAAATAAGTGTAGTTTCTCACTTTTGCAAGCCTTGGCAGAAGGACCCAGGGTGACCTTCCCAGGCACATTAATACTCACACCCATCTAGACAGAAACAACCCCTGTGCAGGGAGCAGGCTTTCCATCTGGGAGCACAGTTACTAATCCAGCAAGCTATTTGCTGATAGCTCTTTCCACTATATGATCAGCTTTGCTCCTAGATTCATGAACCATTGTTCACACAACACACAGGATGTACATACCAAGGCAGCACAGAATGTTAAAATCAATATAAAGCTTCATCACACCATCAGGAATGAGCCTTTCCCTGAGACAGGGCTGGAGAGAGAGCCAGGCAGCAAGTTCCCTTCCCCAGCAGCTGTGTTAGGGGCTGACTCAGATTGTACCCAAACAGAGAACTCAGAAAAGCAGACAAAGACTGGGCAAAGGTCTCTCACTCCCTGTACAACCCCCAGCCTCACCTGAGAGCTTGCACTCACCAGACACAAATCTCTCTTCTGTGTTTTCAGTGCTCTGTCCCCAAATACATTAAAGCATTAATGTCCTGGCAAAGAAGAAAGCAAATATTAACAGACAGGACTGTTTTCTGTCACTGCAAATACCTGCTTGTATGCATTGGTTACCTGACAAAAATAATTATCTACAAATGCCCAGTAAAACAGTAGATTGTAACTTAAATAGGATGAGATTGGGCAGCTTTCAGCCAGCCAAAACACACTCATACACCCAGCCTCACACGAGTACTCCAGCCTAGCTTCAGGAGGTGTTCTGAAAGAATCCTGGCCAGCAAAGCTGCCAGAAGGTTGGGAATACACACAGGAGGGGTTTAACTAGACCTCTCTGGGAGGTATGGTGAGGGTCCTTGCAGATACAAGATACTTAAGAGCAGATATTGCTCTGTCTCCTGTAAAGGCGATGAGTATGCATGTTCCTGACGTGCTGTCTGCTCTCTCAAGCATCATCCAGAGTAAAATTTAACCCCTTCTTCACCCCAAGGGTTTAAGAGCATCACCATGCAAGATTCAACAAGGCATTTTCCCTCCACATTCCCCATCCTCCAGTGTCAGCTGGCTGAACCGTCAGACCTCAGCACCACAGCCCCACACGCTGTCCCACCTCGTAGACCCTGGAAAGTGAAAACCACAAGGTCTTACTGGTAGTTCTGCTGCAACAATGCCGGTGGTGGACAATTCCAAGGGAGAGGAGAAAGAAGGGTCTGGAGGTAAACTCTCCCACTGTCATGCAGCAAAGCCGATTGGAGGACTGTGTTGCTGGGCTATAGGAGTAAAGATGAAGCAAACTCCTTCCCAAACGAATCCAGCTCCCAGTTTTTCTTCCCTTCCAGAAGCATCCCTTGAGAGAAAAAATTGTATGACCCCCCGAACTATTGCGCTCTGGCTTCACTCCAGGCTGGCACTGCCAACACGCGTGTGATCATAACGCTGATCTTTGGCAGTGGCACGGCTCAGCTCTGAAGAGAAGGGGTTAAGCCGAGGCAGCACAGCCACCGAGAAGTGGAGACTTACTTTAAACTGACAAACCCAGTCCTCCGTAAACACAGAGAACAAATCCCACAAAACAGCGGCCATTAGGACGGCTGTTATGGCTTTAAAGCAAGCAAGCAAGGCAGCCAGCGTTGATCCCCAAATCTGCGGGAGGGCGCTTACCCCTGACTCCTCATTGCTCCGCGACCAGAGGTGAAGTGAGAATGCTCCGCCACCGGAATCCGCTGACACTTCGACAAACTTGAGAGAGAAAGACGGCAGGAGAAAGTGGGAGAAGAAAAAGGGGTGGAGGCAAGTCTGACATGTTTGTACAGTGCCTGGTGCACCTAAGCTGCCGAGTTTGATTTCAGGGTGTGGTAGCAGATGGGACATAGGAGTGCTCAGCGTGGAGAAGCCTCAGATTCCTGTTCCACGGAAAAGGACAGATGCCGACAGCAGAGCCTCTTGGGACCATCTCGGCTTCTCCTCACCGTCTCCCTTCTCGGTCCCTAGAGGGGATGAGAGAGAGAAAGAGCTCAGAGTCACACCTGGGCACCCCGATGCGCCGGGTCTCAGGCGAGAACCTCGGGGAGATCACCTCCCATTCCCCTCCGCCCTTTTCCACCACACCACTTCACTGTGACTTATTAAAGCTCCACTCGTCAGCTCTTCTCTCTCGGCTCCACAGCCCCGGGGCCAGGAGCTGCTGCAGCTTCTAACGAACCCGACATCTCCGCCTGTGTCGCCTGGCTGCAGATTTCAGGACCTGCCACCAATCCTCTGTCATTCCAGGAAGGAACGCTTTGATTGCTTGCTTTATGGCTTGCTGTAGAAGAGTTCACCCCATTTATTTGCATTGCAGATGAGCAGCACATGACCTGGCGCTTTTACTTTCCCCCTGTCCTCGCCATGAGTCAGTGCTGCCAGGTCTGGAGTCTGGGATCACCCTCTAATCCTGCTGTGCTGCCTGTGCCTCGGGGTTTACTGACTCCTGGAAATAGACTTTCCACAAGCCACTGTAGTCAGCAGGACACCAGCTCTGGCAGTGCCGGATGGGATTGGTGACTGGGCCACCATCAGAGGACACTTTGGGGATTACAGCCCGGGAGCAGTCAGAGTTCACAGCAGCAAACCCATCAGCTGCCCTTGCCCCACTGTGAATAAAGAGGATTCTTGGCCTCTCCAAACCACTGACAATGCTGGCTTAGCCCTCAGATATTTTTAGGTGCAAAGAACAGAGATATAAACCACAAAAATCCACTCCCGTGACTTTTTAGGGATTTTTTTAACATTGGTTTTGTTGAACCACTCTTAAACGAGTGACATGCTCCAAATAATCATTAGGCTGTCATTATGATTGCTGGGAGTGGCTTGTCCAGCAGAGATAGGCCAGCCCAGTGATTTTTTAGCTATGTTCCCCTCATTCCCATTTTCCTCCCTACCTGTTCATCCCACGTAAAAGAGCTGCAGTATCTTTGTAGAACCACCAGAGTCTCAGCTTAGCTGGAATTCACAAGCTCTACAGTACTATCATGGAGGAGGAACAGACCCAAGGTTCACAGAGAGAACCTATTGGAGCGGATGGTCTGAGGTTCCTAATCCTCATTTCCAGACCTGCTAGCTAAGTTGTGGAAGGCTGCTTCCCAAACGTGCAGTCACCACTTCTACATTACACTGCAGGTCCCTGCCTGCCACAGCCTGCCACAGAGATCCAGGTTTTCTGCCTGTTCCCTCCCTAGGGTATAGGAAATAGAGTTAGCCAGGTTCCTTTCTGTCTGGGGATTAGCTTGTCTCTCCTACAGGGCAGGCCCCATATACAGTTGTAATAAAAAAAAAAAAAAGCAAAGTTCCCTTCAATAGTAACAAATCATAGTAAATAACAAGGCGGACAGCATTCTTTCCCAAAGCACTGGAACTCACAGGGCAGAGCAGCGTGGTGGAGGATCAGGGATGAGGAAGCAGAGCTTGAACCTGGTAGGTGTGGAGGGCAAGCTGTCCCTGTCATCTGTGCACCTGGGCTTTGCTGCTGTGCCAGGCAGCGAGGAGTCATCTGCACAACCACGGCGTGGGGAGCGTCACACACAAACGGCTCTTGCAGTCTATGAGGAGTCATTCAGCCTTGGAGCTGGCTCCACATTTGCCAGAGTATTGTATTTCCTGAGTTACCTGCTAGCACGGTCTTCTAGAATAAGACTTGAGTTTGTTATAAATGGCAGAGCCTGATTTTACTTGTCAAGGCACAAGCTTAGATGAAACCAAGGTAGTTCTGAGTCAGTGTGAACCTCTGCTGCCTACAGTCTTAATGAAAAATTAGGACACTTTACAGTCTATATATTCACAAGTTTGGTCCCAGCAGTCCTGCACACTTTGAAGAAAAAATTCCCAGTAGAAGAGACACATCTCTAATTTCCCCCTTCAGCAACTATCCCTTCATTACACATTTTACTGCTCCTTGCCTGCCCACTGCTCCCTTCTAACCTAGAGAATTGCACAAGACAATATAAATAATTATACTGGCAGATTTCTATAAACATGGGATACACGCCCCACTCCTCCCACGGCTGCTCTGTGCTGCTCACTCAGGTCCTGTCGGTCTCCAGGACAGCCATTCCTGGCAGCAACAAGTGCTGCAGGGTATGTTGACTAAACGTTTGCATCGCAGCCTGCCTGATTTATCTTCCCAGCAAAGGCCATTCCATATTCCATGTCCCCTCCCCAGACACAAAGCAAAGCAAATTTCAAATCCAAAGTGCTCGTCTCACCTTGTTCCTCACCCTGCCCAACCACATCACTGTGCCAGGAGAGCTCCAGCACCTCACGTCCTGCACTGCTTCTGCAATAGGTTTCATTTAATCCCATTTAATTGCCACTGGAGGAGGATTTTGTGATGAAAATCCCACTATTCAATGTTTGCCTATTCCAATAGGCAACACTGGGGACTTTTAAACTTCAAAAATAAAAGGTCAGAGACACCCAGGCCAACTGTACCATATACAATGTCTGTCTTCTACCTCAGCTGGGAGAAACGTACCTACCTACTTGTCTAGAGCTTGTGGGAACTGGGCAGACAGCTAAGGAAAATGGATCCATGTTCAACAAAGCTTCCAGAAAAAGCCTAACACCAAGGCACAGGAAATGGGATACATTCAGGAAATCCCAGTGAGGACTACAGCAATTCCACCCATGAAGCCAGGCTGTGGTTCAGGACCAGACCTTCCATCAAGTCTCCTCTCTGCTCAGGGATCTGATAGGAGGCAAAAATGCTCTTCTGCATAGAATCCTTCCCTCTTCTCTTTCATAGTTCTGGAAATCTAGAGAAGCTGGTCAGGGAAGTGAAAGAATACACTTAAGGAGTGGGACAGTGGGGTCACTAGCAGAAAGGGTGTGTTGCAAATTCACACATCAGCACCAACTGGCGAGAGGATGCACGAGAGATAGGAATCAAGTCTGGGAGTCTCCTAGTCAACACATGACATGAGGCAGGACTGGAGATAAGGAGGGAGAAATCCAGAGGCAGTTTCGCTTTAAATAAGTGCTTACTGTTTAGCCACCTTTCCCCAAGGGTATCCCATTCAAAGTTGGGCAGAACATTCCAGGAGAGCATTACCTGGACGTCCAGCTCCAGTGTTGGGGTTATCCTCCTGCTTACTATGCATTGCTGCCATTATCCAGGTAGCCTCCTGAGATGCCAGCAGGACAAAGCCCTGCTTGCACTCCAGCTTTGTGAGCTCACCCAGTGCTTTTATCCAAGGCTTACAGTCTAAACTAGGGGAGATTTTTCCCGATTTGAAACAAAACACTAATGCACCAGAGCTGAAGAACTGGAGGTTGGTTGAGCAAGTCTGTTGCCTCTGCCAGAGCTCTGAGTGCTGTCGAAGATCAGGACACATCCCCATGCTCCTATCTGGCAGGGAGTGGGGAGCTCAGAGCCCCTCTTTACCCTATGCCAAACACACTGCAGAGTTGGGCACATGGAAGAAGGGAATTTGTGCTGCTTCAGGCTCGCAGTGAGTTACAGCCAGGTTCTCCCAGGACAAACAACTCCTGTGGTGGAGCAAAGCACGACCGGCAAGGAAACAGCAAAAGGACCTGCAAATCCTGCCAGACTGAGAACGCCAGAGGCAAGAAGCACAGAATCATTAAGGTTGGAAAAGACCTCTAAGATCATCAAGTCCAACCTTTCACCCATCACCACCTTGTCAACCAGACCAGAGCACTGAGTGTCACATCTAGTCCTTCCTTGAACACTCCAGGGATGGGGATTCCACCACTGCCCTGGGTAGCCCCTTCCAGTGCCTGACAACTCTTCCAGTGAAGTGAAGAAAACAGGTTAAGCTTAGAGAGAGTAAGAAAACAGCAAATTTGAAAAATTTTAACTCCCACTCTGATGAGAAATTGAAGTTAAAGCTCAAGAAGATCACCTGAACACAGCACATGCAGTTTTGCTACTGGTTAAATTCCTGTGGCTTGGTAGATGTTCCCTACAGATAATATCAATACAGCTTGGAACATGGCCACCTCACACTTCTTCCAGATCTTTTACTTGCAAAAATTCACAGACTTATTTGGTTATAACAGAAGTAACGTCATGCTCCACCAGACAAGCCTGTGCCACCCTCTACAAAAGGTGCATCTGCTGCTTCCCACAAAAGTCAGGATGATCAGTCCTGCAATGGCGACATCCCAGCAGAAAGCCAACACTGCCTACAGATTGCCAGGTCACCTTGGGAAAGGCATTCTGCACGCTGGTAAAATAACTGACAATGCTCAGCTCCCCCAGAACAGAGGCGGCTTAATCTGTTGTTTTTCCAAGCATGCTGCGATCCTTAAGGATACTATAGAAATGCAGATTGAAATCCCTCACTGACACCAGAGGAAAAGAGACCGCAGCCTCTGTTCTGAATAACTAGGTCAGTCAGCTATCGCTGAAGTATTAGCCAGAATCCAGCGAATTCCTAGCGGCTGAAATAACGGCTGCAAAAGTCTAACACCATTTGCTGCCATTAGTCACTCTACCTCTGGGTACATTCAAACCCAACTCTCAAGAGCTTAGAATAATTTGAGGGTTGGAGCTTATGCTTGTCAAAATCCAGGCACGTGCCTCCGTGCAGCACAGGCTTCCCATCCCACTTGCAGCCTTGTGGAGGCAGGGAACAACTGTCCTCGCAGCCAGCTCAGCCTTACACCGAAAGCATTCAGCCCAGGAAAATCGGGAAGATGCGCTGCTGATCCCGTGCCAGGGAATGGGTGTCACCTCCGAGCAGCAGCTTCCCTATGGCGAGTGCAGGAGGGGGCTTTGACCTGTGGTAGTGAGTGGGTGACTTTCTGGGGGGAAGGCTGATAGAGGCAGAGCAGCTATTTGAACAGAATCCAAAGAGGAGAAGAGGGTAAGGGCTGACAATTGCAATGGGAACAAAATTTATTTCAGGCCCCTCCAGCTGCTGAGGCTGGATCAAGCATTTGCTTTCCTCTCCCTGGAAATAGGAGGCAGTTGAAGGGTTAAACCTGGTTTGGTTTGGGGTTTTTTCCTACTATTTATTTTCAAGCTTTGGTTGTTACAGGAGCTTGGCCTGCAGTTCAGCCGCACAAAGTCATGCCACAACACAGCAGCCACGACCTGCAATCAGGAACTGGACCTTCTTGTTCTGCCACTGAGAGCAGCATGTCACAATAGTGTATCCTTGGTTTCCCTTATCTCCACAAGCTGTGAATGCTCTGGAGTCCACAGCGGGGGTTGCAAAGGATTAAATTATTATAATCCCCACTTTGAGATTTATTGATATAGCATAGAAAAATTGTAGTTGAGGCATCCTCGGCTTGCATTCTAACTGCTACGACAGAGGAAGTAGTTAGTTCCTACCACCCCTAAGAGTGATTTTTGTCTTCCCTGATAGTAGTTACAGAAATCTTTTACTTTCTTCATCCTCAGCAATCTCCTGCAGCCATCATTTAGGCTGGAATTTTTAATGGCCTGAATACTACCTAAGACAGAAGGAGGTGCTGGTTGTTCTGAGACACACAATTTCAGCACAGCACAGGCTGGTGGGCAAACCAGCAGTTTGCCCAGTTAACTGCAAAGCTCCACTTACCACTTGTCTCCATTAACAACAAGTTTCCAACTACCCAAAACATCTGTGCGACTACTAAAGCTGTCAGATTCCACATTAAGGAACCAAAACATGCACACAGTCAGGCAATGCATGTCAGAGAGGACTGGAACACACCGGCTGTCTCTGGTATTGTAGGAACATTTTTATACCACAGCCCTACCCTACTATTAAAGGAGGCCAAAGTGAGCACAGTCACAGCCTACCTGACCACATGGACCTGCTGGCACTTGGCAGAGCACATGCCCTTCCTTTGGAAGGAGTCTAGATCCTGCTGGCTGCTGAGAGAGGGGAACCATGGTGGAACAACTCAACCAGAATCCTCTTCAGCATGACACCAGAAGCTAGTCCACTGATAGACATAAATGTGTGTGTGTATACCTAAAGATTAAAGAAAATCTCCAGATTCTGAAGAATAATAATAATACTTAAAGAAGAAAGGAGCAACATAAGACATTTAAGCTGTAAATAAGAGGTAATGTTTCCTAATCTGCACGTTTAGAGATTCTGAGGATAGAACTGTAAAAATAACTGAAAAACTTCAGTTAATCTTCTACTTAATCACCATTCCTCAAACTGCTAATTCAAAAAAACCCCTTTTCTTGTTCATGTGCTCTCTGAGGTGCCAAATAAAGTCTACAAATAAATGACTTTTAGAAATACATTACAATACAAAACCGCGTAACTATTTCCCCATGTGACCTTTGGGGGCGGGGGAAGAAAAGGCTTGTTAACATTTAAAATTACTATTTTCATGTTTAGTTTTCAGAATTTTAATGAAAACTGAAAGCCTGGGTAACAGTTGTGCCCTTACTTGAGTATTTTTCTGGAAAATACATTTATCTCCTTCCTTCAACAAACAGCAGTCTCAGTTTAAGCACAGCCACAGACCAGTCCACAAGTTAGGAGTAGCCAGAAAATTCAGGTGAGCCCAAGTTCTAAAAGACTGTTTTAAAAACATGTCTCTGAATGACACAGGAATAAAAGTGTTCCTTAAATTAGTTATTGGCTCAGCTTTATGTCACTCAGGCTTCTGTTTCGAGGTGTTTCGGGAGAACATATCTAGAACTTGGAAGGCAACACAAAAGCCCAAAGAGCTTCACAAATTTCTGGTTTGGGAGCAAGCAGGATTAGTATTTTCT
Organism: Lichenostomus cassidix; assembly: GCF_008360975.1. Lineage (NCBI taxonomy): Eukaryota > Metazoa > Chordata > Aves > Passeriformes > Meliphagidae > Lichenostomus > Lichenostomus cassidix. Next base: position 62,711,514 of record NC_139486.1, read on the forward strand.
TCCCTTTAACACCAAACAGTATTCTATAAGAGGCAGAAATCAGGTTTTCTCAGCAGCAGTCACAGACAGGAACATTTTGTCTACTGACATCATCTTATGGTTGCCACAAAATTCTAAGCTATTTGTGCCATTAGTTAATACATTTGTGTTTCTAATGAAATAAACATCAGCAGGCATTTTTACTTTTGTGGCCCAACTTTTCCATCCCAGCGCCAGGTTTGCAATCTGACTTCCCCCTTTTCCTGCACACTGTGATGGCTGCAGACTGTGAGTGTCCCCAAAGTGGACAGCTTGACACAGCACGACCAGCTCAGAGATGACTCTCCCAGAGAGACTTCTTCCCAAAGTCAGCTGTAACATCTGTTCTTTAGATGCAATCCAAAATCCCTTGAAATCAGAGCTTTTTCACTGGCTTCCACAAGTGCTAGAAAGATCCTCATTCTAAGCTGGATGTTACAGGAAAGAAGGTGATTTCTAGCATTATTTTATGCAATGGTGAACTTTCTTGGCCAAGGCCCAAAGTACTCATTATGAAGTGTAACACCCTGCTTAATTCCTCCAGAAGCCAATCATAAGGCTACTATGAATTTTAATGAGCACAGAATCAAGACCCAGATGGTTTTTTAAGCCAAATTATCCTGTTCTTGGTTATTTTAAGATCTGTGTAGTGCTTTCCGGCCACTACGTGTTAACTCCTCTGTTCCTGGCCCAGATTAAGGACAGACTTTCACCCCTCTTCTCCCCCTCTAAGCACAGCTCTCCAACGATGCTGTAAAGACCCTCAGCTCCTTCTGTGCCTTGAAAAGTCACAGATTTGGAAGACTCAAATGTTGACGCAGGTGGGGTAAAAAAGGTACCCACAACACTTGGCAGGGAAGGAAGTCAGAAAAATAAAAGGCCATCAATAAGATAACACTGACCCTGCAGACAATCCAATTTAAGCCATTCTCAGGGACAAATAATTGAGCTCAGAGCCATCACGTTGGCATTATCAGTTCAGGAGTTGCTGTCTCTGTTGAAATTGCTGAGTATATTTGCTTTCTAGTTTGCAATGCCATGTTTAAACAACTGAACCATCTTGTCTATACACTCTCTCCATGCCATATCAGCAGGATACCTGCCCCTCGCCAGGGGATGTTGCTGCAGTGCCTCAGCTGGGCCTGCACCAAAAATTACACTGCTCAAAGCCCCAGTTTGGCCATATTGGTTCTTCAGAGCAGGCTACAAATGACCTTCCACATCTACCACAAACCACTATCACCTTACTCTTTCCTTTGACTAAACTTGAGAGTTTTGAGAGGGAGCTGTGGGCGGGTGGTTGGTTGGTTGTTTTCACAGATGGGGTAAGAGGGGAAGAAAGAAAGAAGAACATAAAAGGAAAAAGGTCATACTACCTGCTTTCCTGGTCCCCAAGTATCCAGAATATTCTCTCACTGCAACAGCAGTCCTCATTCCAATGCCTCTGTTCTTCATTAAATCCCCATTGTATACTCATAGAATCACAGAATAGTTTGGGTTGGAAGGGACCTTAAAGATGACCCAGCTCCAATCACCTTCCATGGGCAGGGAACCTTCCAATAGACCAGGCTCCTCCAAGCCCCATCCAGCCTCACTTGTATGTTTTTTTCTTTTTGCATGCTGGGATTTCCACATCCCTCCCCCCAACCTTGTCTGGTAAACAGATGGATGTCACAGAAATGAAAAGCATGAAATGAAAGGAGTAACCAAAACTGAAATGCAGCATTGTGCCAGGCAATGAAGAAACAATGTTATGTCACTGGCTATCACTCAGTCAAGAGTGGTTAATGAGTTTACACTATTTAACCACCTCCCCAGAATGGCCATCACAGCCTGAGGAATGCAGACGGATTTCTGAGATGATCAGAAATGAGGAGTGGGAGGGAAATAAGGAAGCAAAAGATGGTTTAATATCCTTTCTTGCCTCCAGATGCATGACATGCGGCACAGTTGTCCTTAGGTCTGAAATACTTATTTTTAATTCACTGAAAACACCCTGACTGAGCAGCAGGAGTGCAAATGACCCACAGAACTTGCCATCATTTGCCAAAGCAGAGAAGGAGCTCGGTATCTGTGCTGGAATTGCCAAGTCCAGCAAGAACATCCAGCTCAGGAACTCAGACAGCTCTGCCTTTGGAAGCGGCCCGATGAGCATGTACTCTAACAGGCATCAGTCCCTTTTCACTTGAACCACATTTGAACTTCTTAGCAGTCAAAAATCATTCTGCCCTGTTCCTATTCCTCTGAGCAATTGCACACAGGCCCCTCTTATTACTACATTACTGTAATTTTGTCTCCGACATTCCCCCGGAGAGGAATTACTCATATCCTGCTATTATTTATTTTACTGCTAAGAGCCTGGGTTTTAGGAGTAGTTTTAATTAAATACCAGTGCTCCTCCTCCTCAATTAGGATCACCTTTATCTAGGTTGCTGTACTTCGTATTCTTCAGCAGCAGCACTTATTCTGTCTTATTTATCCCTCCTGCCGTGGTTCTCTCTGGAACTGGAGAAAGCCCCTCCACCACCAAATCCTATCAGCCAAAATACAAGGTTTTATCAGATGTAAAGAACCATCCCATGGAAGGTAATATGATGTTTAACACTGGTGATGCAGAATTCCAGTCTAAAATTATGTCAAGTGGTACTCCCAAAAGCAGCAGTGGATTCCATACCCCCACCAAAGCCCCAGGCTGCTGTGTTGGCCTGTCCACCACTCCACAGCACGTGGCTACTACTGTCCCTTTGCAATTTCTCTGCTCCTCTGGGGCCTTGCTTGCACTTCCCTTGCTCCCCTACCCTCTCATGGTGTGGTTTTCTTAGGGAGTTTGAAGTGCAGCGTGCCCACCCCGTGGGTAAACACCTCTTCAAAGTCTTTGCTGTCCCTGGATAATGAATCGGATCACAATGTATTCCACACTTGGGTACACAGGATTCTTGGAAGCTGCCCTAGATTAATGATTTAAGATTTATTCATTCATGCTCCCCAAGTGACAGAGGCAGAACGGATGACTCCTGACTGGGAAGCTGGCAGGAATATCCTCAACTTTTTCTACAGAGTGGAATCAAGCTGCAGCAACTACATCCAAGTGCCTGAGCTGATCCAGCGCCTGGCAGCGCCAGCTGTGGAGACAGCACAATGTTACGCAACCACCGCTGGCACCAAGGCTCTCCTGGCCACCAGCCCCTGCCTCAACACTGGGCACAGGTGCCCTTCCTTCCCCAGGCAGCCTCACCCAGCCACCCCACAGCCAGCCCAGAGCACAGTGTCCCTCCAGGCACTGCTCTGTTAGCACCTCGCCCAGGGAAGAGGCAAAAAAAGTATTTTGATTTCACTCCTCACAGACTTGACAAGGATTTTTTCCAGAAGTTTACTGACTACATTTAGTTCCCTAGGCAGAAGGTGGTTTTGTTTCATGAGCACGTATTATTCCTTTTCCAAGAGCAAAATGAAAGTGGATACAGGTACTAGCATGATTGGTGTGCAAAGGGAAAGTGTAGATGCTTGGCCCTGCACTTCCAGGCTCAGCAAGTGCCTTCCCTCCATGGCTCCAGCAGCTCTGCCAAACCTGTTCTCTGCTGTACTTCCAGCAAGGACTATAATTTATACCCTACAACCTAAGCACACATTTCTCAATCTGGAGGGTTCCCAGCTAGAAAGAGTTTCAGTTAAGGAAGGGATGCTGATGATAAAACATTTTTTAAGTGTTACCAGTTTTTTTCACAGCTATCTCTGTACATTTAAGGTATTTTTTCCTACCTTAAAGGGGCTTTTTCTGCAGCTAGGAAAAGAAGCTCTCTACTACCTTCTGGCCTCTCAACCAATAGTTTTCAACAGTAATAAACTGGTTGTTCATGTGTCATTCAAATAGATGCTAAAAAAAAAATCTTATCTCCTTGCTTTTGGTTTCAGTAGCATTTCTTCAAACCATGCCAATTAAAAACCTTTCAGTCCAAGTTCCCAAGGCAGGAACCATCTTCATTTTGACTCCTACAGAACAACAAATACTCTGGCAATGTTGAAAACCACAAAATGAAATTAATCAGCTTAGGAGCTGATGTCTATTTACTAAATTTTACTTTCATTCACATACCGTTCTTTCAACACCCATCATTCTGCTACTTAAATATATGTTTTAGAGGCTCTGTTCATGGCATTGATTCACTACTAGAAAACAGGCAGGCACAAGGCAGTGTTAAAAACATTCTCCCTCACTCATTTTTTATGGCTTCAGACCTCAGAAAATGAGTTTTTATTGGCTGATTTTTCAGCCTAAAAAGGGAGTACCAGAGACGTAATACATTTATCTGAGTTCTACACCTTGGAAAAGTAACAAAAATGCAGAAGTCATCTCAGTTTTAGTGTTCAGAACGCTGAACCCCTGTTGCCCCCTTCTACCTCCCACAAAAGCAGGCTTACCTTGAAAAAAGATCCCGGAGAAATACTTTTGGAGTGAATTCAGCCCCTTCTTCCTTCTGACTGCAGGTTGCTGCTTGTCCTAAACACGGGAAACATCCCTTGCTTCAGGCAAAAATTCTCAGCAATTTAGTGTTAAAGCTTCTGCAGAAAACTCCTCATGCACATGCAAAGCCCCCGGCTCCAGCTGCTTCCTCAGCAGCAGTGCCCCGTGCCAGGTGCTGGGCAGTGATCCCAGTGCTCCCACCCGTGTTCCTGGCAGGCAGTACAGGTGGTAGCACAACTCAGGGAAGGTAAAACAGCCTCACAACCATCAGTTCCATTGAAACCTCGCAGTTCCAGCTGAGGAGATTTCATTGCAGACATATAGCCCTGTCAGGATGCTGGGATGCAGTGAGTCAATGTTTTCTGGGACCTTTTTTTATCGTGGGCTGATGCTGTGAGCTCAGCAAAGAGGATGGCACAGTGCCTTGAGTGGCATTTTGCACAAAAGGCAAGAGCAATATACTAATCAAGATTCTGGTGTGTAGAGACTCCATGCATTTTCCTGTCACCAAGCCTAGAAATCACAGGCTTAGCATCACACTGGGGTGGGGAGAGAGCTACAGACATAACAGAGCCTCACACTTCAAGAGTCTGTGATTAAAGACTCTCATGCCCTGTAAACTGCAGGCCACGAGTAGCAAATACAGTGTTATTCCATCACAGACTTCCTTCTGCATGTGGGGAGCATTGCCATGGCTCTTTGTGGATGTCAGGACTCTGGGCATTGTGCTGTCTTGCATAACTTCCCCGGGTCCATGTCATGCAATTTCAAAAAAATGAAAAACTAATACAAAGCTGACACTTCTGCAGGGTCTACATTTCAGCACCAGTTCTCCTGGCACCCTGAGAAGAAGGAAGGGACACTGTTCTAAGGCTTCAGACTTCATAGGGATGTCAATGAGGACTGGTTTATTAAGCTGATTGAAACAGCTCACACTGCCTCAAACTCTGCAGCTGTAACTGTTATGTTCCTGATCCTTGAGTCCCAAATGCAGCCCAGCAGAACCCAGTGCTGTAATCAATCAAGACAGCAAGTGCCACGGCTGCTCCCCACTGCAGTAGATTTAGAAATCAACACCAGCAGGGCTGCCAGGGAGGCAATTAGGTGTTTTCCATAGGTATCCTGATAAAGAAGCCAGTTATTTACAGCTTCCTGGCACATCAGTTACTTTGGTATTTCCTACACAACATTCAGAAAGGAGAAACACTCCCCCCCCACCCCCCTCAGATAAAGGTGTTGTATCCAAGAGCCAATTCATTTTTCTTGCTCTTGGAGTTGGCTTCTAGTTCCTCACCTGGATAACCACAAGCACATTTTTGTGAACATTAGGTAACAAGAAAGCCTACTGCTAATTCTTCCTCATCAGGGCCTGGGGGAAAATCTGAGCTGTTGGGTGAAAGCTAAAAAAACAAACAGAATAGATGGGAGGGGGAAGAGGAGTGAGAAATAATTCAGGAGTGAGTCAGCCATGCTCCTCCTGCTTAGTCACCTATAGTTCTGCTCTCCAGACACACAGAAGATCAGAGATTGGGAATAAGATGCCTGCCTGCCTTCCTTTCGCCTACTGCCTCCTGACAAGGTCTTGGAAATAAAGATAGGGCAGTTTTGGGAACCAGCCACTACAGATGCTGATTTTCCAGAGTAACAGAGCTGCCAGTAGCCCCTTTGTTTCCTACCTCCTTCTGTTGCCCCTGCACTATTTTGCAGTTAAATCATCTTGATTCATCTGCTGGTTTGAGTTCCTCTGATGGTGCTCTGCCGTTTGGACATCGTAGGGGGTTGCCATGGAGAAGAGAGTGATGTAATTGACACAAAAAGAACCGAACTTACAAATACAACAGGAACCAAGCTATTTATAAGAGCTGCTTCTCTTCCCCCACTCTTTGTTGGAGTGGGTGGAGGCAAAGGCAGCAGCTCCGTTCTTGATGTTTCTGTCAACAAGTCTCAGAAATGAGTTTTCTTGTCAGAAAATATCCCAAGCCTGTGAAATTACTGAATGCTGTCAGCTTTCGGACTTCATTCATTAGAGCTAGATTTAGAGCTTTCCAGCTCCTCACTGGATTTGAGGTTAAATAACACTCATGTTTGTAGAGCAATTTCTACCCTGTAAATTTCTGCAGCATTACTGAGATACAACAACTTCTGGAAGGAAAAATGTGTCACAAAAAGAGAGGGGACAGAGACCCTGGTTTATGTAAAGGCTTCATACTACTTATAATCACTCAATTATAACTCATGGAATCACAGCCTGAGCTGGAAGGGACCCCCGAGGATCCTGGACTGTTGGTTTGGCCTTGGCTGTGTGGGGTGCCACTGCACATCAACACAACTCTCACAGAATGAACATTTAACACATATAAAAATCACAAAACACAGCAGAGAGAAAATGGCAGATTAAAAACAGAGAGGAACAAAAAATAATAGTTTTAGGATGCATTTGCAATAAAAGGGTGGTTTAAGAACAGGACAAGCTGTAGCCAGTTCTGTTCACATACAGGTAAAGTAGTGAAGCAGGCTGGCTCTTTAGGAATGGATGCAGATGTGGCAGAACAGTCCAGTGCCTTTACTGGATATCAAGAAAGCATACAGATAAGTCACATACACCACTAAATTCTGCAATATTCCAACTTCTTTTTTTTCCTACAAAATGATTCCTGAGTGAATGATTATATAAAGTATTACTCTACAAAGTACATAACTAGTTTATCTTCAAGGAACGACACAACCTGATATACTGAAAATTCAAGGGAATCCAAAGCACTGGGAAAATAAACATCAGCTCAGGCGCAGAAACTGAACACTAACATTTGTCTTTTGTCAGCGTTTCACTCAGCTGCTGCTCCTGACTTTGTAAATCACACTTCCATACCAGCTGGAACCACCAAGTCAATAATTAAATACCTTTGGATTGTAGTTATTACAAAAGGAAAGTAGGGAACAAACATTTCTAGAACCAACAAAAGGAACAACTTTCTTCTTCAGTCTTTACTGAATGACCTTGATATTCACATGTTGTTTAATAATTTAAACTATTATGGAAATGAAACCTTCATATTTCTAAGCTTCCAAACAGCATCCAGCTTCTGCTGGATTAACGGAGCAGAGGGGCAACGAGTGTGAAATAGTAAGAACTAAAAGAATTAAACTGTTAAAGGAGTTCAGCATTCCTCTGTCAAGCTTTAAGGGTGATCTGTTTAAGCACAGGCACATCAATAGGACTGCAGTGCCCACAGCCCAAGGCTAAAGGAGAGATTCCAACCACCAATTCCCCAGCCCACAGGCAAAGAACTCACTTAGAAAAGGAGCTCAGCTTTTGTACATCGAGGCATCGTTGGGGAAATCACTGCGGCACAGCATGGAGCACTGCACCTCAGGAGCTGCACTTTTGCCCAAAGGCATTTTGGAATATTATTTGGGAAATCAGCAGCAGAACAGAGGAAAGATGCAGAATTATTTACTGATGCTTATGCAGGAGGGGCGATTTTTCTTCTTAAAATAATAGAATCATTAAGGTTGGAAGAGATTTCCAAGAGCCCACCCAGCACAGCTAAGTTCACCACTAAACCAGGTCCCCAAGTGCCACCTCTATATATTATTTAAATCTTGCCAGGGATACCAACTCAACCACTTCTTACTTTGGGGCACTTTGAGGAGTGCCCCAAAGTCCCATAAATGATGGAGATTTTTCCCAGCCCTTTTTGTTGCTCATTTATTTATAGAAGCATTTTCATGCTGTCTTTCACAGCAGTACTCAGATTAAGTTTTAGTTGGGCTTTGGCCCTTCTAATTTTGTCTGTGCATAACCTTGCAATATCCTTATAGCTCTCCTGAATTGCCTGCCCCTTCTAGTTCACTCTGGAAAAAACAAAAATCCTAGTTTATTCTGTGAAGTCATTTTATCTGCTAGCACAAGCTCAAGCTTACACCTCTGATAATATAACAGTTAACAGGTACATCTTCTGAGGTTTTCTTAATCTTTCTATTAAACACATACATATCCCAGGCTGGAAAAGTCTCTGATACATATATTCTGAGTGTGTTTATCTGATAAATTTTAGGACATTTCCCAATTAGCTCAGTTAGGATTTTAAATCTACAAATCACATACCTTTACAAACCAGCAGATGATGAGTACCCCTCACCTTTCCTTAAGCTTCCTTAAAATGATCTCTTCAGGTATTAAGTGAGCAAATAAAGTAAGTTTCAGAGCTCACAAGGACTTGTAAGTGCCTGTAGGTATATCTTAAAAAGCAATTAAGTTCTGTAACATCACTGGTCACTCCACAGCTACTGAGGAGGTAACATGGACCACCTGTATTTCACAGGTGTAGGCAGTGATCTCCATTAGGCCTTAGAAACAGTGGAACCAACTCCAGCTGCAGCTTCCAGACCTTGAGAAGAAAATGGCTCACACCTGTGGGGTCTGCCCCACCCACAGCTCAAGCACATTAGATCAGCCTCCATTTTTTACCTGTAGCATATTTGGGTGCTCAGTGATTTCCTACAAATATTTCTAGACCCCTTTCTGCTTAACAGAGTGGACATTAACATTTGATTCTTTCAGTTTCTGAATAACTGCAGCTGAAGCCTGCAGGTATCTTCCAGACATCCCTCTTGTATCTCTGGTTTTGTTCTCAAGCAACCTGGTACAACTGAATAGAATGTGATCTATATAGAATGTGATCTATAACATTCCTTGGATTTATTTTCCTTTGTGCACTTTTATTTATGTAATAGGCATTAAAATTTGCCATAGCCCAGATTCCATGACTGTGGTTTTTAGAGATAATATATCACTAGGACTTCTACATCTGGCTGTCACACAATTTCATTCTACATTCATTCTTCTACTTGGCGTGGAACATTGTGTCATCTCAGAATTCAGAGATGGCTCTTTCCCCTAAAAAATATTGAGACAATTTTCATCTCCAAGTATCTTGTGGGACACAACGGTGTGTCTCCTACTTCATGGTAAGTCTATGACAATTCCAGCCTGCAAGGTCACAGATTACACACTGATTCAAAAAGTGATGCTCAGGAAAAACTTGTTTAAGGTGGGAGGCAGAGCTACTTGAAGAGACAACAGGTTTATCTAAAGACCTCCTGGTGCAATTGGTGCAATCAGCTCATGGGATAGGGGAGGCAGATACTAACCTGTGCAGCAGAGAGGCAGAGTTCCATCGAAGCAAAAGTGGGAACAAACATCAGAAGAGGTGACTGCTCATGCTTGTTATACCTGCTCACTCCTCTTCATTATTTGTGTGTTTATTATGGAGTAATTTCTAATGCCATTGCCAAGTTTCTTATTTTACAGTATTGGGGGGCAGTTTTGTGTTGTCTGGGACATACATGAAGAGTAACTGACCAAGGGCAGTCTTAATAGATGGAGGATTAGCACACTTTTTGTTTAGAAAGAAAACAGATGCCAACTCAACAAAAAATTAATAGTGGAGTATTGCATCTTTGATTTAGACCTCATTTAAGTAAAGACAGATAGGTTCATTTACATATTTTAAAGACCTGAAGAACAGATTTCCTTTACTGAACTTCTGCTGAGAGCTCTTATCTCTGTGTTCAGCCTGTTCTCAAAAGCTGTGTGTGAATTAGACACAGTGAAGTTGTTCTGTACTGGCTACAAACATTTCTTGTCTGAGAAGTCCTTGGGATGACCAATCCTTTGTTAGGAGCCTTCTCTTCCTAACCTACCTGGTATTCAGCTCAGTGCTGCAGCATATAAACTGAAAGAGTTGCAAGTGAGAGGACAGCATGTGAGACTCCCCAGATTTTGTCTAAAAGGCAGTTAGAGGATCAGCAAAAGCAAACACATTTTGGCTAAAGAAAAGAACAAACATGTTATCTTTTAGAGCTAGCAGAAGTTAGCTATGCATTGGACTCCTGGGTACTCTACCAGTGATCTTGGCTCTAAACTCTGGTTAGAGATAAATCATTTTTTATCTGCTTGCTCCATATATTGTACTACAAGAAACATTATTTAAGGACAAAAATTAATTCTTCTGGAGCAGTTTACATTTGATATTAAAGCTGGTCTACCAGGGCATTTAGGTCCTATTCCTGAATTAGAAGAATATATAACCATCTCAGGGGAAGTGTGAAAAAAAAGGCATTAGGAATCTGTGAGAGCAAACAGAAGACAGGCTAAAGTAAGACAAATAGCGATGGAACATGCAGAAAAAAAGCAGGAAAGAAGGTGGCTTGAAGCAACATGGAAAAGACAAAATTAAGTTCCAGCACAAAATTTGGAGGTAATACAAAAGGGGAGAACCAAGCAGAACCATGGCTGGCAAATTTAATCAAATGAAAAAACACAGCCAATTTGGCTTCTTTAGGGGAAGAAATTACTAATGATGCAGTTGTCTACTCTCACTTTCATGCATGGGAGAACCTGCAAGGATGTAAATCCCAAGTCTGAGAAGTTTCCCAACACTTAAAGTACATAGTATCACCTTGGGTTTGGATCCTGTAAATTCTGTTGCCTTGAATAAAATGAAGTCCTTGTATTTGTTTCAATAATGCAGTGTATAAAAGGTTAACACATACAGCTATCCACCTAACCTCCCACAAAAGCCTGCCAACACTTCACTTAGGGCAAATTGAGAGTTCAGGGATGCTCAAATCTAGTCAGGATTTGAGCCAGCCTTTGCAAAAGTAAACTCCAGCCCTTGCAAAAGTAAACAAAACTCTCGCCTTAAGAAGGAAAAAGGTTTATGTGTGCAGCTTTTCCACTCATGACTTCATCTATTTCTTAAGACAACTTTCTACGAGAGCACATTCCAAGCAGAATCATTCAAGTTGTATCCAGGTATCCAGGAGATCTCATATGGTTATGAAAGCTGCCAAATGAGGATGCTTTTGCATCCATGAATAAATATTCCCAGTCATGCAGCAGCACTCCTGCATGGCTTCTAAATAAAAGTCTTTTGAAACCATCTGACAGCAATGCTTAATATGACACTTGTTACCAAAATACAACTTTATTGATTAAACACTAATTAAAGGACTTGAATTAATTGAATGCAAAGACATTTCAAAGTGTGCAATGCAACTTAGGCATTAAATTTTTAAGGAGCTGTACAAGGGGAGGCAGCAGTTAAGACAAACAATTTTCTCTCACAAACCACTTCAACACAAAAGTTCCTGGAGAGGCTTAGAAGGTTTTCTATGAAGTCATGCAAAAGAAACATTCTTGAGCAAGTCCCATGTGAAGTATTGGAGAATGGCTCCAAACACTCTCACGTTTACATTTGAAAACATCAGAACACAACAACAAATTCTTCTCTACAATACCAAATGTGTTTGTTTTCTATGAAATCACTGGAAGTCCACCAGGAGGAAAGTTTGTCCCACAGCAGCTAAGGTCAACAAAAGTCGTTCTTGGAAAGAGCTGTCAAACATTTCACTGATTTCCTCTCTCAGCTCCTTCAGCAGAGGTACTGTGGACTTACCATCTGCATTCAGAATTTTCTCAAAAAGTTTACTCCAGAAATCACTGCCAGGGGTCCTGAAACAAACAGAGCAGTGTTCAGTGGAAAAGTACACACACACCATGTCTATCAAGGTCTCCATTTATATTCAGCACTAAACATCCTGGGAGAACCACACTGGAAATAATAATTTTCACCCACGTGAATAAATATAAAGGAAAACTAGGAACATATTGGTCATTTTATATGTATGGACCTCTTTCTCTTTCTTCAATAGGTTTCTGGATAGTAACTACACAGGTCTAAACCAACTGTTTATGTAGTTACCTCTTCTAGTATACCTGACCACTACCACTATTCACGCTAAGCTATGGCAGTTGTAGTTCAAAGGAGTTATCAAGAACATTTTTGAACCAAACAACTTGGGAAACTCCTTTCATGAATAAGGGGCAGATGTAAATCTTATTTACCCACTTGCATGCTAAGTTAACAGGGCAATATATTAAAGGAAAGCTGCAAGAAAAACTTTAAAAAAAAAAGAAAAAGGTGGTTTAGAGCCAGATTTATTTTGTTTTTTCCCTTCCTTCCATCTGCCACAGCTCTGTATAGATAACATTTTGGAGACAATTAATAGTAATAAATCCTTTCTCTGCCAGATGTACCCACACAACATGAATAAAAAGGTTAAGTGACTCATTTAAGTCTCAGAAAACTGATATTAGAGCTAACCCTTTGTTCTTCAGTCTTGCATTGCTACTGAATACAGAAGCACTTTTCTCCCTGGAGCTAGGAGTTACAGTGGCTTTGAAACAAATTATCTGCCTCTGCTTTATCTAAGTGACTGACAAAACAGCAGCAGCCAGTCTCAGAATGAATCCAGCCTATAGCTCTTACCACTGGTAACTCTTGTATTTGCTAAAATAATTAAGTCAATGCAGAACCTAACCAAGAAAAAAAATATAAGACTTGAGTCCATTTTCTTTGTGGGATTAGGTGAGCAAGAGGTGTAGCAGAGATGATGAAGTGTTGCTAAGGCGGTGTAAGAAGTTCTAAGTGACAAAAATAGTCCTAAAAATTCAAACACAGCTTCCATATCCTGCCTCACATAAACCTGCACAGATGAAGCTTCCTAAAATAGTACAGTGAAAACAGAAAAAATTCATCAAATCTATTCTATGATAATGGTAAAATCCCTCCCCTGAAAAACAGGCTGTCGGCATTATACTCAGAGATGAAAAAAATCAACTTGATCAGAATTTACATTCTACCTTCCGCTAAATCTCTACCGCAATGTTGCAGTGCTTTGCTTTCATTCTGTCACCTTTTAAGTGGGTTCTCTTTTATTGGGAACCATTGACCTTGGAAGAAAAACTTTGTGCTCTACCCTGCAATTCCCCACTGCTTTGGTATTTTGTTGAACTGGTAGTAAAATCAGTAGCTCTTTCAGTCATTCTGTTATCTTTACATTTGTTTAATACTTAAAAATAATTAAGTAATTTTTAAAAAGTTTTCTTAAGATAAGAGGGTCATGGTTGTTGTATTTAACACCAGTCAGCCTTTTAATTGGAAGCTTTCCAAATGAACCCCAAAGAAATAAAAAACTCACTTTCCAAATCATTTAGAGAACTTTGAATAGAAAGGACAGAAGCAAGGTCATCTTTTAAAAAGTAGAATTACTGAAAGCAACAGGAAGAAGAATCCTGTGTCATCGCGGGTGTTACAAGTGCCACCAGCACTTGGGGCTGTATGCAAAGGATGAAGAGCAAGATTGTTCTCCATCAGCTGACTCTTCTCCCAGGGAGTGCATAATTTTGGAGCCTCTTGGTGGATGCAAGTTCCCCGCAGCAGTGAATTTGCTTGTCACAGATTACCTGAAAGCTTTAAACTGACTAGAGCAAGAGTCATCAATCAGTACCAACCAGACACACTAAAAGATCCATGTGTGAATGGAAAAGGATTTAGTGCAAATTCCTTATTCCCACATAATGAAATGCCTCATTTACACTGTGCATATAAGACTTCAGTACAATGTGTAGCTAGAGCACCAATGAAGACATTTCTTGGAATAAGTGATAGTGAAAAAGTAAGTACAGATCATGAATGATAAGTCTCTAATACTTTCAGAAGCAAAGGAGAAGAGAGGGTGGAAAACAGAAATTCCCTATATGTACTCTGAACTCCCAAATTGTGAACTGAGGCATGCAGATGAGTGAGAAGCCATTACAGCCTGGTCCCAGCTCCACAGAACTCATGCCCAAGCTTTAACTTCTTCCTGCTGTGTTTCCTTTAGCCATTCACAGGTCTCACTCTTGAAGTCTCCCTCCGAGTTCTACCTCAACCCAAAATCCTAGTTTTTTCAATCCAGCATCCCCAGCTTTGACTACAATTCCTTTCCAATTAACCCCTCCCATCCAAACTCCACTGACAGCCAGCCCTATCCTTCCCAACTCAGACTTACTATTCCTCCTGCTCCAGTTACCCAGACAGTTACTGCTCTTTTTCCCATCCCCACATCCTGATCAGGTCCCTGACACCACGTCCCAAGCCTTCTGTGGATTCATCTGAAGTAGCCCAATTTAATCTCTTGCAGAATTAAAGAAAGGATCTCATAGTAGAAAACCAGATATATACCCAGTAAAAAAAAAAGAAAAAACATTTTTTCCTCTGTACACAGCTTAAGAAGATGGGATTTTTTCCAAAGGCTGAGTACAACAAACTGGGAGATGTAAGCAGTGCAGGTTGCTAGGGAACTGGACAACTCCCATACTGGTAGTATGTTTTATTAAAGCAATGGTTCTAGGAGTGATCCATGATCCTGAATCAGATACCTATGAAGTAATTGTTGTCCTAAGTCAAGAGTTCTGGAAAGTCCTTATGAAATGCCAAGGCAAAAAAATCTGCAGTATGTGCCCAACAAAATGAACAGTGTTCAGTCTAAGAACAAACAAAGTGTATGAGAAGGCAGAGCAAATGTACAGCCAAAACATGCAGCTAAAAGAGAGCAGTAGAATTTAGTATCTGAGGACAAACAGCAGCTTCCAAAGAGCAGCAGTTTGCACACTTGCATCTTAGAGACAGTTTTAAATTATTTTCTTTGTTGTGCACATGTACTGTTTCTACAACTGTTACAGACAACTGTTACATTCTGCCATCAGTGTCCTAGAATGAAAACAAAAAAGCAGAAAGCCAAACGAATCCATTTCTGAAGCAACATGCTCATATGATCTTTGCCCCCCTCACCACCCACCTTCTCAAACTTCTCCAAATTTGACCTGTAAGGTGCAGAGAGACTAAATCAGTCTCATTTGAAAGGATAGAAAAAGCAAAATCATCTCAACTGGACTATTCATATTCTGCTTAAAATTGTCTCCTACACAGCACTGAGGCTACCAGTGAACAAGTCCAAGAACTTCACAATTACAGTTCCCACAAACCTAACACTTTTTGGCAAAAACAGCCCCAGGTTGTACATTCTAAGCTCTGAAGATAGTACCACTATAAAGAAAATTAAATTAGATGTCTTTTCTTTCCCAGCAGCCCCATCTGTAAAAGGACTTACTTTGATAAGTTTTGGCTGATTTTCCAGGTGGAATTTTCCTGATAGACCTGGATATGATCCCCAAACAACAGCAAATGGACTACATCTGCAATGCCAACCAAGTCTACCTGTAATCACAACAAGCATCACAAAGTTCAATGTCTATGACTTTCTGCTCTTAGTGCTTTCACGTATTTAAGTCTGAACCATCTTTGCACCAGAATCTTTCAGAGACCTGTTAAGCAAGAAAACTTCAAAAGGTAAAATTCTGGTTTCATTGTAGGATTCTAAATAAATGCAGTAGTTACAATCACTGAACAGCACCACTAATCCCTTCAATTAATGCCAAAGATTCCATCAGATGTAAAATTCTCTTTATTCAGTATTTATGGAGACCAGACCTTTCCATAGCACTAGTAAAGTTTAACTTAAGAAAATGGGTTTTGTAAAGGAAACAGAGAAACTAAGATATCCTGCTAAATAGAAACTCACCTGATAAGGAAGAAAACCTTCTGCCAGAAGCTGTTGTCCATGAGGGGTGTGAGCTGTGGGAAAGCTGTAGGGCAAGCTGACTCCAGGCAGTAACTTCAAATCCAGACTGTGAGAGAAATCCACCATCTTCACAGCATATGACAGCTTCTCGTTAGAAAATGCATCACAGATCCTGAGCAGAGGAAGCACATGAGGCAGAAAATGATCCAACAAACTTTTTTTTTAAATTAAATTTAACAGCACAGTGAAGCTGAGTCTTAGCCATGTCAATGCTCCCCTCTGATGGCTGCTGTCAGAACTACTGCTGCAAGGGCTGCCCTGGACAGCAAGGGCTCACAGCAGGGAGCCTAGGGAGGATCCTGCTTCTCCACAATAAGCAATAGTAAACACTAAGGCGCTATTTTCATATTTGTCACAGTTGTCTGAAACACACTTTGGGGACTGTGGGAATAGCGTGATGTTTTGCACTTCTCCCTCTCCTTCTCAATCTCAGAATAATTGATGCAAAAAATAATTAAGCTTGATAATACTTTAAAAAACCTTTCCTAGTCTACAGGTGAGGGAGGACAAACAGGAAGGGAAGGGAAGAGTGAACTGTAAAGGCTTAAAATGTTTTAATGATAAAATGTTAAAAGGCATCTATCGACAACTGCCAGGCCAACAATATCCATGTATTACAGCTCTCACTACTACTCTCCTTACGTACTTGTATGCTGTGAGCTTATTTTGTGATTTATACTATGCACTTGGCCTCTTGCCATCTAAAAACCCCAAACCATTATCTTAACTTTTTGGCAGTTGTTTGTTTTGTATTCACCACACAGAAATCCAGCAGGAGATATCCAAGTCCATCAAGCCACTATTAGATCAGTGACTTCCAGAACAGGATGCAGCACACCAAGGGATGTGCACGACAGCCCATTGCAGGATGTGAAGAAAATATTAGAACTTGCATAGTACAGGTATGTAATTTATTAATAACTATATAAATAAGTTATTAATAAAAGAATCACAAAGAAATTATAAATAAAATACATTGGGAGTATGCATGTTAGCTTACTGTAGGCCCAAAGTAAATCTCAATTTAATAGCTATTTTTAACATATCGGTGATAACTAAGAACAGCCCCAGTGAATTTATGTAATGGAATCATATCTGATTCATGAGACATTCTGGTTACTGGCTTCCCACTGATTCCTGAAGTTTTTACCTATTATATATCTTTCATCTATTTGAAGCTTTGGAGACTGTTAAATGCCTCAGTATAACTTCTAGCACTTTCCCACCTTTCTTTCCCACACTGAACAGATGCTTATTGACACATTCCTGAAATTTTGTTATGTCTTGCTGTTAAGTTCTCCAAGGACATTTTTTTTTACCATGTAACCAACGGGCATAATAAAGGTAGAGTAGGAGGGCAGAACCCGGGGTGGGGGGGCGAGATTTTCTAACCAACTGTTCCTCTAGTTAGACAATATTGGCTAGATATCCTAATTGCCCAGTCTTATCAATTTTAAGGATTGAATTCTGAGCGCTGTTTTCCACCATATTGTGTACCTGAAGGTTTTCAAGTAAAGGTTTGCTTTCATATTATCATTCTAACATGGTCTGGAAAAGTTTGTGTTCTATTTCCAGGTATCACCACACTTAGTTCACAGTTCTCATTCCAAGGGATACATGACTTTCTTAATATAGCATGGGAAAGAGCTTAAAGAAGAAAATTAGGTCTGTGCATCTAGATACAAGCTGGACTGCAGAGGAAGCTGAACACTTTGTTTAAGGGTATCTGGATATTCCAGTCCCACCTGACTTCTGTTTTCTAATTGCCTGGGTTTCAGATAGGGTTCTGGTGTAAAGCCAAAGGCAAGTTAAGAACCATATCCAGTTAGCAGTCTGGAACCTTAGTCAAGCAGAAACAGAACTGGGAATTCCTACGGGTGCATCCACCCACAGGCAAAGAAGCTTCTGACTGTGCTGGGACAGGGTCTGGCTTGGACAATGTGCAATAAACAAGCTCACACAACTTCCCGTGCAGGAACATCTGGGTTCAGCCTCCTCCGGGGTTCCTCCCAAATCCTGGCCAGGGCTTAAGGAGGAACCCAAGGAGTTCTTGCTCCTACACCCCCAAACCCCAGGTGTGGTCTTGTCTGGTTTCTAAATACAGAAAGGCTAATACGGGTTTTGACAATAAGTGAATACATAGATCATATGGCTAACACTGCTGTGTTAAGGAGCAAATACAAATACAGCATTTGATTGGAAGGTTCATCTGGGGGTCAGCCTGGGCTCAGGGCCTGCTGTTCCGGCCTCAGTACACCAGCTCAGGGGGAGAAATTACAGCAGCACGGGAGCTGTAGCTGAAATGACCATTCTGTCCCTCCCATATTTTCATAGGAAGAGACAAACCTGTCTCCCAGAAACAACACCTCTGGCCTCAGATCTCCATGGACAATCTCTGCTTTGTGCAGCTTCTCTACCACACGCAGAAGATCATGAACAACCACGAAGATGAGTTCCTTTGTGATGAACTTACGGTCACGGAGAATATCCTGAAAAGAGAATAAACACCTATCTCTGTACCCTTCTGCCTTAGATTAGGTGAAATATTTATAGCTCACCTTTTGTTTAATTATTCATCTGTACAGAGGTAATAGTCCCACCCTAAATTCAGTATAATCAGATTTTGCATATGATCAGCCCAAACAGAATTACAAGAACAGTAAGCTCTTAGGGAACATTATTATTCAAAATTGGACAAAAGATCAGGAGGGGGAAATCAAACTGAAAACTGAAATCACTATTGAATTTCAGTCCTATTTGCATGCAACAATTCAAAATGCACTTACAAGACTTCAAGTGTGATTCAGTCAGCAAGGCATTAAATTCTATGACCTTGCTATTGCTGACTGGATTATATTGAAAGAGGTCAAGTTAAACAACAGCTTTAGATGCAAATCTTGCTGTGGAATAACATGTGGGCCTTGGCTCCAGTCCTTTATGACTCACAAAGACAGAAAATGTGAAAAATTGGTTCAAGATTGTCTCTGAGAAGCACATGACCTATGAATGAGAAACCAGACCCAACTGAAGCATTAACGGACAGCCCCAATTTGTACACAGATAAAGACCAAAGATCTGTATTCCAGGATTAAACAGGAGCAGCTCTTCAGCAATGAGCATACCACCACCCCAAACTCACTGCTGGCACATGAGCAATAGTTTGGACCCTCCAATTGTCCTTTGTTTGTCTGTACTGACCCTGAGTGTGAAGCAGTTTGTATCCTTGTGCACAATGGCACAGCCATCCTGGTACAGGTAACAGCTGCAATTCTCACTGAAGCTCTGGTCAAAGTCAGAATTCAAACGCTTCTGTAACTCATGGGTGAAATAAAAATCCCAAGGCACAGGCTCAGAATACACCTACAAGAAGGTACATAAGAACATTTATTTTTGGAATAAAGTAAAAATTGCTCATCTTCATATTCTTCTCATCCTCTCTTCTTTCCCCTCCCACTTGACCAAGGAAGACATTTTCCACAGTCAGAAATTTTTAATCTAGATCCACAATTAGAAAGAGGACTTGAAGTAGCAAACTTCATGCGTGGAATTCAGAAATTAAGGGTTTATATTAATGGATGAGATTTTACCATTTCACACTTCTTGTACAATAACCATCATGTATGCTACCTTTATTGCAAATCCCTTCGCATCCTCAGGGAAAGTGCATTCAGCTGGAATGGCAAAAAACATCTTGTATTCTTCATTGTTACAATATTCCATTTTGATGCAGTAAGTCTCATTTCCTGTGATGAAAGTTTACATTCATAAGCTGTCACAGTAAATAGCTGCTCCCAAGTCATTCCCCACCTGCACCACATGAAACTAAGAGGATGAATATGAACCGTAATTCAAACACATTAGAACACAAACTCTGCGCTGCAGAGGGTCTGGTACACCTACCCAGCTCAATGTCTTTCCCAACCTCCATGCAAGGCAGAGTTCCAGTCTCCGAGTGAATATCTGGAGAAGCAGTCAGCGATGCTAGCACAGAACCCAAAAGCTTTTTACGCTGCTCAGCGCTCCACAGGAACGGAGCCACATCATCCCCTAAGAAGACAAACAACAAGAAGAAGTGAGCTGAAATTGTGTTAACTCTCTGCAACTTGGTTATATCTGTCAGTAATACGTAACCTGGATACTAGAAGCTTTTGATCCACATTCTGATTACTTCTCACCTCTTAACAACTCAATTAATCTCTTTCCAATGGTTCTGGGAAGTGAATGTGACCCTTGTCTTTAAAACTGCCTTACAAATTCTTATCGTGAGGTCTCAAGTGTTCTTCTGTAGCATCATGCAAAATCTATCTTTGACAAGAGACAAAGCTCTGAATTATTTCAGCCACAGCAGAATTCAAACTCATTCTGCAAAGCAACACTCATTTTTTAAGTCTATGCCCAGAGCAAGTGATCAGTTTGGGATTTTTAAATTATGGGGTTTAGGGAAATTTAGTCCTTTGATTACAGCAGAGGTTTTATGTAAGAAAAGGAAAACAAAGTTGGACTCCAACTCTGCTGCTCACTAAAATATTTAGAATTTAATGGCATTTATCTCCTGGAAGACACCTAAGATAATTCCCTGTAGGACTTGTTTTCCTTCATAACAGAATATAAGGTCATTCAGTAGATGAGCTGATCTGTAAAAAAGTGAGGTAGCCTCAAGGGTTTACTCTGCCTGCTCATTTGAGATAAAACACAAGAACGAGATGGCCTCTACTGCCTTCTCCCAAATGCCATGACTGTAAGGAGGGAGAACATTTTAAACTTTTACAGCTCACAGGTAAGAACCAGATCATCTACTTTTATACCCATACTAATTTGAAAAGCATTTCAGTAAGTACTGCTCAGGAAGCAACTCTGTGAAAGCAGATCCAGGAAACAGTGCAGGCTGGAGGCTACAACATGTTCCAAGCTTTTATCATCACAAACCTATGAAATTTACTGGCATATTTTGCAGGAATAAACTGACAGACACCTGAAGTATTTTTTATTCTTTACACAGTATTAAGAATTACTACATGTAGGGTGAGACCTGCAGTTCAAGGGAGATGTGCAGAAATCAAGAAATAAAGCAATAGGAAAGATGCAAAGTTTAAGAAAGGACCATTAAGCATCTCAAAAAAATGCTTTCTCTTTTCTGAAGAGATTTTCCATCTTGCTCTAAAGATTAGTACATATGACAAAAACAACTCAAAGATCCATCCAAAATATTCCACCTGCTTCAGTGAAATCACTTCTAATTACATTTCTATTCCAGGTCCCAAGTATGCTTCATCATAAAATAGTCTGCAGGCACATGAGAACATATATCTCCAGAGTAGTTACACTCTGAATTTTCAAATATGCAATTCTAATAAAGCACCATAAACCAAAATTAAAGGAGTTAAAGCAGGTTAAACACCTTGAAAACCATAATTCAGCACACATCTAATTCCACAGGCCAAATTTTGAAGGCTTTTTGTGACCATTTCTGTTCTAACTGTAATCTAAATATTTAGAACAGAGAGAAACACGGGCCTTTAACTAGATGCAAAATAAAGGAAAAATTTTACTATTTAAGTACCATTACTGTTTTCCCACAATAGGAATTAGAACGCTACTGTGAAGCAGCACAACAGTTTACAGCATATTTAAAAGTGGAGATTTAAACCAAAACTATGCAACTTGCACTAGACTCCAAATTTGTATTCATCTTTTCTAAAGCAATAGCTTATCAGCACATCAGGAGACACACAGTATGATTACAGAGAAAAAACAAAGACAAACCAAGACAAAGCTGTCTTAGAAGTTATTACTGCCATCCAGTCCAAATTTTTCATGTCAGAATTTGAGCGCATTACTCCTACAAACTACCTGCTTTACTACCTTAAGTAACTTCTCTCTCACCTTAACACTGACATGTTTTAGATGCTGACAAGCATCCTGTACTGCACCACACTACTGCTTCAAACAAGGGAGACAAGTTCAGTCACAAGGCACAGGAATGGGAAAGACACAAAGCACAGTGGGATACAGGAAGGACAGAAAAAAACCCACATGTGGAGACAGCTGTAAGTTATTTGTTGTGAGTGAAATTCAGGTTAGTACTAACCAGTAACAACTCCACCTTGAGAATGAGTAACCACTTCAGCAAGTAAGCTCTGAGACAGCTCCAGTTTCTCAGTGATCTGGAGGTATTTATTAGTAGACATTTGTGTAACAGAGGACAGAGAACCTCCTGAGACTGAAGAACCTGACGAGCGAGTATCTTCCAGGCTTGCTTCCATGATCGGGCTGCAAATAAAGACATCAACTACTCAGACTTCCCAAAGATACAAGCTGTAGACAGTGCAAACCTAGGGACCAGGAGAGGATACTGTGCACGCCCAGATTTAATTAACATGAAGAAATTCTCTCCCATCCCTAGCAGAAAGCCAGAAGTCATGTCTTGGCTTCATTTCAGTTTTGATGATTGATTACACTCAGAATCTTAGTCTAAAGAGGATTTTTAAAATCTTCTCTTCCACCAAATCTGACTGCTGGAACAGAAGACATTGTGAATATTTACCACTCCCTTTGCTACAAAATTTCAGTGCTTTCAAAGCAGTGAAGAGGTGGCTTGGAAATAACTCTTCCTAACTGAAATAACTCTTCCTAACTGTAATCAGCATGGTTGTCCAGTAACCTCCCGAGTAAAAAACACTTTCAGCATGGTATGCATGTTTACCCATGAACAGCCAGAAAATCCAACTCAGCTATAGATTAAGAACTCCCATGCAACAAATATTTTTTCTTCACAACAATAAAAAGTTATCTTGCCAGTTTTTTCTTCTCCCCACCTTTTTTCCTCTGTAGAAGAACTAAACCACGAACTCTAGATGCATTTCATATACTCAAAATAAGTGCAGAAGGCTATGAGTATAAAAGGAATTGGTGATTCTACTTTTCATGTTTGATAATGAAGACAGAATGCATTTATTAATTTCGCTGCAAGTTCTTTTCTTAAAAAAAACTTGTACATAAGTCCCACAGCAGTAATGCTGAACAGCCAAGTAGGCTTGCTATTACCCCTTAAATCTGCTCAAGGCAAAGCAGACCCTGAGATAAAGAAATAGGTCTCTCCAGTATATTCTGGTCTTGGCAGAAAACCCTTTCCTTAGCAACACTAAAGCTACAACCGTCAAAGACATGCAGGAAAAGGGGCTTAAGGCCTTTTACAGTTAATTACCTCAGTTTTTTTACGTGGAGAGCTTCAGTGTATGCTTCTTCACACACTGGTGTCTCCTGATTCAGAGGTGCACTCTTGGATTCTGGACTGTCTTTCTCCAGTTCGCTCTGTGGGAAAGCAGGAGTTGGGATTCTCTGAGCTGCCACCCCGTGAAAGGGTGTTGAGGCCAGGTGGGCAGCCCTGTTAAAGTCACATGTGTCTTCTGGGTTGGCACAAAGGCTGCTGGTTTTGTATGAGCCTGTCACAATTGCATCCTCAGTCAAACATTCAATTCCATTCAGCTGCTCCTGGGAAAAAAAAAAAAAGGAGACCATGAAAACACGTAGTAGATTTTATGACAAATTTTTCTTTACATAATAGCTGGACGTTTCCCTTTATCCCACCCCACCACCTTCCAACATGCATTCAGTTGGAATGCATCATTTACTCTTTGCAACCCTATATAAACTTTCATAGGAGGTTTTAGTTACCCTGCAACTGTTAGAGACACACGTAAGCAGTTAACATAGCTTACAACAAAGTCACAACTGTGTCTTTGAAACATTTACTACGAAGACATTGTTTTGGAAACAGGAAAGGAAGGCAGAGAATGTGTACTTTATCAGTGAAGAATCCCCTCACAAGAAGTTTAAAATGTGTTAGAAGAATATCTAATATGCTACTTTTTGGCTCTCTTGTGTACTTTCATTTTAAATTCCTGCTACTTGGAAAAAAACTGTTAAATGAGGACAGTACTTGTTCACGTCGTTTCTGCCTGTCAGCTTCTTTCATCTTTAATTTTTTTTCCAGCTCCTCAATCTTCCGTTGTATTTCTTCCTTCTTCCGTTCTATGGCTTGTATTTCGTCTAAGGAAAAAAAGTCGGTAAGGCCCAAAGCATATTTCACATACAGTCAGTGGCTACAGCCTAAATCATTTGTCAAGGGGCCAAAACTTCTGGTGGTCTTTCCCTGTTCCACAACTTCCATGGAAAGCTGTTGAATATGTTACTGTCTCTGTCCCTCATAGCATTTAAACAACTATTCCAGGAGAAAAAAAGAGATGCAGCTGCAATAACTGACAGAAGCAAATACAACTTTATAATTCCATCTCAAAAGCCTTACTTGCCTCAGCCCACTTTGAAACATACCTTCCTCCTTCTTTCTCGCTTTCTTCCTGTAGACTTCAGCTCGGATCTCTTCAAAAGAGAATTCGTCAACTCCAGCATAAACTTTCTCTTTGCAGTACATCACCACCTCTGTCTTTTCCTGATCGTCCTGCTGCTGATCCTGCACTCGCTGGAGTGGATCCTCCTGCTCCTTATGTTTGCGAGTACTTAACACACAGTTTATGCTGGGCTCAATTTTGCACGGAGTCCTGAAACACCATGAAATTATTACTTGAGCTTTGTGTACTTCACTGTGTGTAGCACAGAAAAGCAGGCACGGGAGAGAACATGGCTAATGCCAAAATCTGGTTTGGGAGCACTGTAAAGACATTCTGTTCTGTGCTTAGAAAAAATGCACAAGAAAATTGGAAGGAGTAACATCAAAGGCCAACATACTACACACAACTGTGTGACAAAAAATTAAACAAAACAACAAACAACAAATCCAACCCAACATGTTAATATGGCCCAGTCAAAAGAAAATAAAATTTTTATGATGTC
This sequence comes from Lichenostomus cassidix, assembly GCF_008360975.1. NCBI lineage: Eukaryota > Metazoa > Chordata > Aves > Passeriformes > Meliphagidae > Lichenostomus > Lichenostomus cassidix. Next base: position 62,736,376 of record NC_139486.1, read on the forward strand.
TGAACTGCCATGCATCCTGAAGCAGGATCTGTTCCATTTAGTTCCTTCAAGCTGTGTGACCAGAGGGGAGACACAAGTCCCCAAACTCTAGTTTGTAGGATGATTATCTGCGAGCAAAGGGACACAGGAGAAAAGAGACTTGAAAATGGAAGCTCTTGGGCTAGATGAAACCTACATACTAATTTCAGGAGAGAGCAAGCAATACTGGTACAGCTTTCCCAACACCAGCAATCCAGCTGACTTCAGCAGGATTAACTCCCAGATGTGCCTCAGTGAAGGATGCCCTGAACAACAAACTGTAAAAAGTGAGGTACCTGTGGTCTGGGTAAGCAAGGAGTTCAAAAGAAAACCCTGGGCACAGCTCCAAGACATTTGTTCCATTTTGCAAGTCAAGGGACTCACAACCCTCACACTGTGTGGGAGATCAGGAGGCAAACAGGTGCTCCTAATGTTTGAGGGTTTAAAGCTTTTCTGAGGGAGTATGGGGACTCATTACTAAGATCACAACAGGGTCCTTCTGCCCAGAACTCTGGATGACAGCTCATGGCATCATGTGCATCACAGTTACACAGTTTCAGGACAACACTTCCAGACCATTTGGCAGGTGACCACGGCTCTGGGCAGAAATGGATTCAAAGGCAGAAATAAAATCTACTTTCAAGATTTCAGCTACATTATCTAAACCTACACACCAAGTCTCTGCCTAAGCCACTTAGAGCTAATTCAGCATGATGATCAGTTCTACCCACTCCTTCCCTCTCCCTGGCATAAAAAGCTGCTGCCTTCTCTGAGTAACAAATCCTCATCCCAGACACCAGCATGCCAAGACATTTAATGATGTGGCATCACTGACTTTCAGGAGCATTAAACAGTCTTATGATTTAAACATGAATGCCCTTTTTTACATATTCTTCAAAAACAATGGCATTGCCTTGCTCAGAGCTCTTCTGCAGTCCACATGCAATCCATGCTGCTCACCACCTCTCAGCATTCCTTGATTCCATGCAACTCAGAGCTGTGGAAACCATCTGTAATACCAAACAGCCTTTTCCACTCCTCTCTCAGAAAGAGCCTGACTGTTCCCTGGCCATCATTCGCCACAGGAAGGTGGAGCAACCTTGCAAAATAATGTCTTTTCCTCTGCTCTAACAAAACCACCCCATCTCCTGGGATTTATCAGCATTTCAGGGAGCACTGTACAAGCAGCATACTCACTCCTCCACGACCTAAGCAACACTGTTGTCATGGCAACTCTCATAGCTTATCTCAGAATAAAACTCCAGATATGCTGAGCACAGAGTTCCCAAGATAGGGAAAAAAAAAAAAAAAAAAAAAGCCAGCCACAAGTCTGCCTCAATTTGGGGCTGTTTCACAGCAAACAGCACCCTAAGACAGGTAGCTTGTGGTTTTGTGTAAACACACTGAGTTAAGCTATTAAACTAATCAGCATATATAAATCAGATATAGACTCCTGCATCACGAACAGCTCTGAACACTTCCCATGTCCTTATGCAACCTCTGCTGAAGCCTCTGTCATCAAGCTGCAGCACTAATTGCTTCCAGGCTGACAGATCTTTAAATTCTTGTAGCTCCAGGAGCTTAAGTACTAGGCAAAACAAGTCAGAATTTTAGGAAGCAGCTTTGAGAATTCCAAATGCAGTCCCCCATCCCCAACTCAAGACTCACATCATTTGTGGCTGAGCTGACTCGTCCACATAGGGGGTGAAACTGGGCAGGGGCTGAGGCACTTCCATGCCAGAATTCACGGTGCTGCGAGGACGCTGCGGAAGGAAAGGCCACGTTAGCACCTTAGGGATTCATTTCAGTCTCCAGCTCCCTCTGCACTCTGCATCTCCCTTTTCCTCATCTTCTGCTCATTTGCAGTTTCTGTTTTATAGAAAATTAAACCTGACAGAGACTTTTACCAAGATCAATCCCTCCTGACACAGTCACAGCCCACCACCTGAACACTGGCACCCAAGAAGCAAGGTGCACTCCTCCTTAATCCCCTCCACAGCCCCAGCTTCTCTTATTCTGAGGGAATGTTAGCAGGATGGCTGTTCCAGCTGCTCCTCGTTTTCCAGAAATGCCACAGTCCTCCCTCATTTTACAGCCAAGATTGCCCCACTTCTAGGATAATATTCATTCTCCTGTCCACCAACAGCCTCCAGCCCTGGGTTGGTGTTTCTTTTTGTTTTTAAATTTCACATCAGAGGCCATTTCAGCACCACAAAAATCCCTTAACAGCTTCTGAGGTCCATTATTTAAGATATAAGGTGCAATTTAGTCTGACTACAGCTTACTCTCATCTTCCCATTTGAATTCCCTGTGCCTCTTGAGCACAAAAAAAGTTACATGGTGGGAATACTTCACAAACTCACTCCTCTTGCCCATCATCTCCCAAACTGCTTCTTGAGGCATCTTGACACCAGCAACAAGAGAAACCCCTTCCCCTGGGCAGGTTTTAATATCTCAAAGCATTCACCAAAGGTTTTTCTTGCACTGCCCTTCAGTGGAGTGGAATCAAACATCCTCAACTCTCCTGCTAGGAGCAGGATATTTTAGTTAATTAAATCCAAGAAATTTCATTAAGGGGAGAGCAGACAGAACTCTAAGGGCATACACTAAATGAAATATGGAAGCATTTGCAGACCAGAGTGAATGTGTTAAGCAGCACAAGGAAAACTGATAAAAGAAGCTTTATAGTAGTAATTCTTCCTCATTCTTCTCAGCTAATTGAAACCTGTGGTTTACTGAACTTTTCCATTCATTTCATCAAATTGCTTTCTATCTGAAAAGAATAATCCTGGCGTTCCCTAAATTTTCACCTAGTTGCATCCCTCCCTCATGCTAGTTTTTTTTACTAAGCTTCACTTAGAACAACTTCCATATTGAGAAGAAGAAAATACTTTCATCATCTTGATACTTCAGGTTTTTAGCTTTTATGTATTCTTAATGTATCTGTAGCTCTGGAGACTCTTAAATGCCCCAGTAGAACTTCTAGCAATTTCCCGTCTTTCTTTCCCACACTGAACAACAGGTGCTTATTGACACATTCCTGAAATTTTGTTATGTCTGGCTGTTAAGCTCTCCAAGGACATTTGATTTTGCACCATGTAACCAACAGGCATAATAAAGGCAGAGTAGGAGGGCAGAACCCAGAGGGGGAGATGACCCTACCAACTGCTCCTCTAATTAGACAATATTGGCTAAGATATTCTAATTGCCCAATCTTATCAATCGTAAGGATCTAACTCAGGGCACTGTTTCTCACCATATTGTTTACCTGAAGGTAATAAAGTAAAGGTTTGCTTTCATATTACCAGTCTAATGCTGTCTGGAAAAGTTTGGGTTCTATTTCCAGGCATCAAACTCATGACTTTCTGGTCTTCTTTTCGGAGCTACAAAGAACATGGGAACAATGGGGGTTATCTGAGCACCTGTGAAACAAACCTCATTTCACAGGACTGATTCCCTTCAGACAATGTCTTGCACCACTTCTCTACAACAGCTTCAACACCTGTAGCACAGCTGCTTCTTTTGATGTTTACTTTAAGCCATTGGAAGCTACTTTCTGTCATCCTATTGTCAGGATAAATATTCCATTGATACAGCACTTGAATTCTTTTGATCTCCGCTCTTCGGTTTTCCTCACAAGCACTTCAAAACAAGACTTGCAGAATGCTGTATTTGCCTTATTTTCACAAGACAGGCAACAAGTTCTTCCTTCAGGTGGTATTTCCCAATCTAATTTAGCTCTTACTCTTCTTTCTTACAGAGTTAACTAATGCCTGCCATCTCACCCCTTCCCTGGCTCATGTTTTCCCTCCTACATTCCTTTTCTGCCCTCCAAACAGTCTAGCAGGCCACCTCAGCCAATCCTTCTGGTTAGCAACAATTTTCATTTCTTGATTTTAAAACTCCAGACAGCCTTTTAACCTTATTCTAGAAATACCAGCTTGTTAAACTTGAACTGAGTACACATGGCAAGGGACTCTTTAGAAGGACAAGGACTCTTCACAAGGGCACACAGTGACAGGCCAAACTGGAATGGCCTTCAGACAAGGGAAGGTGGGTTAGGATGAGATATTGGGAAGGAATTCTGCCCTGTGAGGGTGCTGAGGCCCTGGCACAGGGTGCCCAGAGAAGCTGTGGCTGCCCCTGGATCCCTGCAACTCTCCAAGGCCAGGCTGGATGGGGCTTGGACCAACCTGGGATAACAGAAGGTGAAACCAGATGATCTATAAGGTCCCTCCCAACCCAAACCATTTTACAATTCTACCATTAAAACTGTATCTACAATAGAAATAAACCACAGGCAAGGGAGAAAGACATGACCTCTGTCTCTGGGATCAGAAATCATCAGCTTTCACAAACCTTCTTCTCTTTTCCCAATCCATTTTGAGCCTCCTTACCCTGCCAGAGTTCCAAGGTCCTGCACTGAGCTCGTTCTCTTTGGCCCTGGAAACTGGAGGTGCTGGCCATGACTGTGCTGGAAGTGTGGGAATCTCAGGGCCAGGCACAGAATTTTCATCAAACACAGCAAAACTTGGAGTATTGGAAAGCTGCAGAGGAGCCTGAGGCTGGCAGCTTCTGCTTGGTTTCAGAGCTATAAGCAAAAAGATTGTCAATTAACCTTCAGCCATCACATTCAAATTGCAACTTCCACGACAAAGAGATGAAACTCCTCCAATAACAGGTTGTTTCAGCTCTGGAATGTACCTTTAATTGCATCTCCCACACGACTAATGGGGGCTCTCACAGTTTTCTTCCCTCTGCCTTTGAGATCTGCCAGTGAACTTCTCTGAGGCTCTGCAATTTCCAGCAGACCCATGCTGTCTCCACCAGGGCTTTCCTCAAGTGTCAGTAGTGCCTGCCGAGAAACACGGGCCTGAAACTGCCTAGGAAAAAGAAATATTGGAGAAATCAGCACAACCTTTCCTACCAGGGAACCCAGGGAAGCACCTCAGCTCTTCCCTTACTTGTGATGAGCCTGGAGTTTGTCCAAAGGCTCAGCCTTGCACTGGAGCCCTTCCTGGAATATCAGATCTGCTTTCCTGAAGCTCCCCCTGGCCTCGAGCACCTCTGCCCAGGTGATGTAGAGCTGAGCCAGCGTGGTGCCGATCTCCTGGCTGCGCAGGTAACTGTACACATCCAAGGGCTCCTTGCAGCAATCGCCCTGAAACGACCCAAGTATGGCAGTAATCACATGGCACTGCAGACAGCTCCCACTCAAATCTGCATTTCAATGCCTCCAGCAAGACCCCACTGAGCTCAGTACAAGTCTGACAAAAGCACCTGTAAGGCCAGTACATGGAATTTTATCATTTCTTGTTGGAATCTGAGGTAATTCAATGATTGAATTACACCATATTAGTATTCCTGAGAACAGTTGTTTTAGCTGTGGATGAAGAACAGCACATTCCTTGCCGGTTTTGGAACTGGTAAATCAGCTCAGCAAGCTAAAGCTGGTGAAAAGCTGCGTTGAAAAGATGTGGACAACAAAAATTACAGCAATGGAGAGACAGGGCAGGACCAGAACATGCATAGCTTGGTTTAGAGTTTAAAAGGATGTGGACACAAGACAGCTAGAAGCTAAAATAACTGGTAGGACAGATATATTTTAGATATTCTATCTTTAAATCACTTCTCTTTCTCCTCAAATAAATAGTTGAGCTCTATTTATTCAAGCCAGCTTTTCCTAAACAAAAACTTCTGGAGTTTGCAGCTGTTCCAAGTGTACAGACTCCAGACAGTGAGTGTGGAAATGAAAAGCAGGTAATTCAAAAGCAGAATTCAAAAGTAATACGCTGGAAGAAAAGTACATCTAATATTGCACTCATTGTACAACACTGTTTGACTCTTGTCACCAAAATCAGCTTAGCTGTGGGCAGACACCACGACAATTCCCAAGGAAAAGCTGCACCCAAGAGATGCTCCCAATACACTCACAAACTTGAGCCACAGATTAAGATAGCGAGGATCTCTGTAGTATTGCTGCTGCCCATGGAGGGCTGTCACTGCCCTTTCCAGAACTGCTGTGAGGTTGCCATCCTTGCCACCCTGGGGGAAAGTCTGCTCCGTCCACTTGATGTACCTAGAGACAGAAGGTGGTCATAGCAAGTCAGTTCTTAATAACTGTCCATACAATATGAAGAGGTGAAGAAAAAAGTAGGCACAACACTGAAAGACAATATAATATTAAAAAACAATTTTAAATTTTAGCTTTCAATGAGCTTCTAATTAAATTAGAATGTATTTCCCTTGCTTTTGCAAGGACATCTGACCACTTGACTCTTTCTTCTGAAACAAAGGGAAGCTTACCGGTCCCACACATCCAGAGGATCATCTCCAGAGTAAAATCTTATTTCTGCTTCAAACTCCCTAAAAGAGAAAATTATTAATCCAATAAATACATTTGTATCACTGTAAATCTAACCTGTACATTGCAAACTGCATTAATTATTTTATTAAAAAGCACACCCAAATCTCCCTCATGTTTGCTGGTTAAATGCTCCATTGCAAACCTGAAAGCTGAAGTCTGTACTACACAGCACCAGAAGTGAGTAGTTCCAAAATCCCGGAGTATGATAACAGTACAAACATCAGTTATTAAACTTCTTTGATGCCTTTTTTAATGCCTATGAGATTAGTACAGGTAAAGAAGACATAGATAAAATGACAAAGAGAAAGGAAGTTAAGGGGAAAGGAGCTGTTATAACGTCACTCACTGTTTTTTAAGCTGCACAGCAGTGTGGCTGGAGGAGTCCTGCTGAGCCAGTGCCTCCTGCAAGCTGGACATCACCCGCCCCTGCCTGAGGGGCTGCACATTCTCCTTGCTCAGCTCCCACTCATGGCTGCACTCCTGGAACATGACCCCCCCTCCTTTAATCCTGAACGCCTCTCCTTTAATCCTGTGTTAACAAGAAATGGACACCCACAAGAAATGGAGACCCGTAAGGCTGACAGAGCAGAGCAGGCTTTCATCAGCCCATTCATCCCCAATTTTCCGTGCAACCAAAACACAACGCTTAGGTGCCTAACTTTTAGAGGGACCTGGGGCTTTCATTCCCCTCCATGGGAAATAAATGAGAAAAAGAGCCAATCTTGACAATGAAGAACCTCAGGCAGGCGACGCTAGCAGCAAAGGCCACTAAGATTAAGCCAGCTCCCGCCACCCTGATTGCTCCTTCCCCTGCCCCGAGGCCCCCACCCTCACGGGGGCTGCCGGGGGTGCGCTCCGGCCAGGGGGAACCGCAGCGAGCCGGAGTCGGGCGCCTCTGCTTCTTCACCGGGGAGCGGTGCTAGGAGGAGCGAGCCACAGCCGAGCCGCGACCCCTGCGGGGAGCCGGCGGGGGAGAGCGGCGGGGACTCGCCAGTGGCACCGACGGCAGGCGAGGCTGCTGCTTCCCCGGGACGCACCGCCCCACGCCGGCAGCGGGGACCCCGCGCTGTCCGGGCAGCCCCAGCGCCGTGCCGGGGATCCCTCAGAGCGCCACAGCCGCGCTCGCCAAACGACTCATCATCCCCTATAGCCCCTCACGCATCGCACAGCCACCCACAGCTCGCCAGCCCTACACACCTCACAGCCCCTCAGGTATCCCCAGCCCTACACACCTCACGGCCCCTCAGGTACCCCCAGCCCTACACACCTCACGGCCCCTCAGGTCCCCCCACAGCCCCGCGCACCTCACACCTGATAGCCCCTCAGCTCTCAGCCCCTCACAGACGCGCCCACAGCCCTACACAACTCACAACCCGCAGCCCCTCACGGATCTCCGAGCGCCCCTCAGCACCGCTCACTCCACAGCCCTGAGTCCCGCGCATCTCACAACTTACACCCCTCAGCCCCACAGTGGTTCCACAGCCCCTCCGCTCTCACGGCTCCTCAGCCCCACACCGATCTCATAGTCCCCCACTCTACAAACCTCACGGCTCACAGCCCCTCACAGATCCCCGAGCGCCTCTCACGGACCCCACAGCCATCAGCTTCGCGTACCTCGCAGCCCCTGAGGCCGCCTCATATGTCCTTATGGACCCCCACAGCCATCAGCCCCGAGCACCTCACAGACCCCACGTCCCCAAGCGCCCCTCACGGCCCACAGCCCCTCACAGATCCGGAGCCCCTAAACCCTCACAGACCCCACATGCGCGCGCCTCTCACGGACCATACAACCCTCAGCCCCGCGCACCTCACAGCCCCTGAGGTCGCGTCAGTTCCTCACGGACCCCACAACCGAATCAGAGCCGAACACCTCTCACCCCACAAAGCCTCCGCCCTCATCCCCTCACGGACCCCACAGCACCTCAGGCCGCTCCAGCCCCGCGAACCCTTCGCAAACCCCCGCCCCTCCGGGCCGGACGAACCGCACACGGTCCCCGGCCGCGCAAGCTGTCCCGACCGGCACAGGATCCCAGCACCACAAAAGCCGTAACGGCGGCGGCGCCTCGGAATTCAAACCTCTCTCACCTCCCCATTGGTCGCGCCCTGCGCTCCGCCTGATTGGCGCCGTCCTGCGTCGCCCCAGGGCATCACGGGAAATGTAGTTTCCGCCTCACACGCGGCAGCCCCAGGGAAAAATAAATAATTTTATAATTACTGCGCTCGCAGTTAATCTCATCTGAAAGGCATACTCCTCTTGAGCGAGTGTGTTCCCGCTCTTCCCTCTGCTAACCACTGGCACCCGCTGATTCTCCACATTATTTCTCTACCGTAATTTCACCCCGTTATTTTTCCTGAGGCTCTCACTTCACGCAACTGGCGATTAGTTCTGTATTGGTGCCACAGAAAACCTGACTTTTTGGGTATCCCGGAAAAATACATAGTTTGACACTCCCAAAAGAGGCTCCCAGAAGTATATATCAGTGTTAATGTGATGCTCAGCCCCGCTAGTTACCTTCACTATATGAGTATAAAAGGAATTGGTGATTCTGGATTTCATATTTGAAAATGATGACAGAATGCATTTATTAATTTCGCTGCAAGTTCTTTTCTTAAAAAAACCTTGTACATAAGTCCCACAGCAGTAATGCTGAACAGCCAAGTAGGCTTGCTATTACCCCTTAAATCTGCTCAAGGCAAAGCAGACCCTGAGATAAAGAAATAGGTCTCTCCAGTATATTCTGGTCTTGGCAGAAAACCCTTTCCTTAGCAACACTAAAGCTACAACCGTCAAAGACATGCAGGAAAAGGGGCTTAAGGCCTTTTACAGTTAATTACCTCAGTTTTTTTACGTGGAGAGCTTCAGTGTATGCTTCTTCACACACTGGTGTCTCCTGATTCAGAGGTGCACTCTTGGATTCTGGACTGTCTTTCTCCAGTTCACTCTGTGGGAAAGCAGGAGTTGGGATTCTCTGAGCTGCCACCCCGTGAAAGGGTGTTGAGGCCAGGTGGGAAGCCCTGTTAAAGTCACATGTATCTTCTGGGGTTGCACAAAGGCTGCTGGTTTTGTATGAGCCTGTCACAATTATATCCTCAGTCAAACATTCAATTCCATTTTCCTGCTCCTGGGGGAAAAAAAAAAAAAAAGGAGACCATGAAAACATGTAGTAGATTTTATGACAAATTTTTCTTTACATAAAAGCTAGACATTTCCCTTTATCCCACCCCACCACCTTCCAACATGCATTCAGTTGAAATGCATCATTTACTCTTTGCAACCTTATATAAATTTTCATAACAGGTTTTAGTTACCCTGCAACTGTTAGAGACACACGTAAGCAGTTAACATAGCTTACAACAAAGTCATAACTGTGTTTCGTTATTTAAAATATTTACTATGTAGACATTGTTTTGAAAACAGGAAAGGAAGGCAGAAAGAGAGAGTGTACTTTCAGTGAAGAATCCCCTCACAAGAAGCTTAAAATGTGTTAGAAGAATATGCTGCTTTTTGGCTTTCTTGTGTACTTTCATTTTAAATTCCTGCTACTTGGAAAAAAACTGTTAAATGGAGACAGTACTTGTTCGCATCGTTGTTTCTGCCTGTCAGCTTCTTTCATCTTTAATTTTTTTTCCAGCTCTTCAATCTTCCGTTGTATTTCTTCCTTCTTCCGTTCTATGGCTTGTATTTCGTCTAAGGAAAAAAAGCCTGTAAGGCCCAAAGCATATTTCACATACAGTCAGAGGCTACAGCCTAAATCATTTGTCAAGGGGCCAAAACTTCTGGTGATCTTTCCCTGTTCCACAACTTCCATGGAAAGCTGTTGAATATGTTACTGTCTCTGTCCCTCATAGCATTTAAACAACTATTCCAGGAGAAAAAAAGAGATGCAGCTGCAATAACTGACAGAAGCAAATACAACTTTATAATTCCATCTCAAAAGCCTTACTTGCCTCAGCCCACTTTGAAACATACCTTCCTCCTTCTTTCTCGCTTTCTTCCTGTAGACTTCAGCTCGGATCTCTTCAAAAGAGAATTCGTCAACTCCAGCATAAACCTTCTCTTTGCAGTACATCACCACCTCTGTCTTTTCCTGATCGTCCTGCTGCTGATCCTGCACTCGCTGGAGTGGATCCTCCTGCTCCTTATGTTTGCGAGTACTTAACACACAGTTTATGCTGGGCTCAATTTTGCACGGAGTCCTGAAACACCATGAAATTATTACTTGAGCTTTGTGTACTTCACTGTGTGTAGCACAGAAAAGCAGGCACGGGAGAGAACATGGCTAATGCCAAAATCTGGTTTGGGAGCACTGTAAAGACATTCTGTTCTGTGCTTAGAAATAATGCACAAGAAAATTGGAAGGAGTAACATCAAAGGCCAACATACTACACACAACTGTGTGACAAAAAATTAAACAAAACAACAAACAACAAATCCAACCCAACATGTTAATATGGCCCAGTCAAAAGAAAATAAAACTTTTATGATGTCTGAACTGCCATGCATCCTGAAGCAGGATCTGTTCCATTTAGTTCCTTCAAGCTGTGTGACCAGAGGGGAGACACAAGTCCCCAAACTCTAGTTTGTAGGATGATTATCTGCGAGCAAAGGGACACAGGAGAAAAGAGACTTGAAAATGGAAGCTCTTGGGCTAGATGAAACCTACATACTAATTTCAGGAGAGAGCAAACAATACTGGTACAGCTTTCCCAACACCAGCAATCCAGCTGACTTCAGCAAGATTAACTCCCAGATGTGCCTCAGTGAAGGATGCCCTGAACAACAAACTGTAAAAAGTGAGGTACCTGTGGTCTGGGTAAGCAAGGAGTTCAAAAGAAAACCCTGGGCACAGCTCCAAGACATCTGTTCCATTTTGCAAGTCAAGGGACTCACAACCCTCACGCTGTGTGGGAGATCAGGAGGCAAACAGGTGCTCCTAATGTTTGAGGGTTTAAAGCTTTTCTGAGGGAGTGTGGGGACTCATTACTAAGATCACAACAGGGTCCTTCTGCCCAGAACTCTGGATGACAGCTCATGGCATCATCTGCATCACAGTTACACAGTTTCAGCACAACACTTCCAGACCATTTGGCAGGTGACCACGGCTCTGGGCAGAAATGGATTCAAAGGCAGAAACGAAGAAAATCTACTTTCAAGATTTCAACTACATAATCTAAACCTATACACCAAGTCTCTGCCTAAGCCACTTAGAGCTAATTCAGCATGATGATCAGTTCTACCCACTCCTTCCCTCTCCCTGGTATAAAAAGCTGCTGCCTTCTCTGAGTAACAAATCCTCATCCCAGACACCAGCGTGCCAAGACATTTAATGATGTGGCATCACTGACTTTCAGGAGCATTAAACAGTCTTATGATTTAAACAAGAATGCCCTTTTTTACATATTCTTCAAAAACAATGGCATTGCCTTGCTCAGAGCTCTTCTGCAGTCCACATGCAATCCATGCTGCTCACCACCTCTCAGCATTCCTTGATTCCATGCAACTCAGAGCTGTGGAAACCATCTGTAATACCAAACAGCCTTTTCCACTCCTCTCTCAGACAGAGCCTGACTGTTCCCTGGCCATCATTCGCCACAGGAAGGTGGAGCAACCTTGCAAAATAATGTCTTTTCCTCTGCTCTAACAAAACCACCCCATCTCCTGGGATTTATCAGCATTTCAGGGAGCACTGTACAAGCAGCATACTCACTCCTCCACGACCTAAGCAACACTGTTGTCATGGCAACTCTCATAGCTTATCTCAGAATAAAACTCCAGATATGCTGAGCACAGAGTTCCCAAGATAGGGAAAAAAAAAAAAAAAAAAAAAGCCAGCCACAAGTCTGCCTCAATTTGGGGCTGTTTCACAGCAAACAGCACCCTAAGACAGGTAGCTTGTGGTTTTGTGTAAACACACTGAGTTAAGCTATTAAACTAATCAGCATATATAAATCAGATATAGACTCCTGCATCACGAACAGCTCTGAACACTTCCCATGTCCTTATGCAACCTCTGCTGAAGCCTCTGTCATCAAGCTGCAGCACTAATTGCTTCCAGGCTGACAGATCTTTAAATTCTTGTAGCTCCAGGGGCTTAAGTACTTGGCAAAACAAGTCAGAAGTTTAGGAAGCAGCTTTGAGAATTCCAAATGCAGTCCCCCATCCCCAACTCAAGACTCACATCATTTGTGGCTGAGCTGACTCGTCCACATAGGGGGTGAAACTGGGCAGGGGCTGAGGCACTTCCATGCCAGAATTCACGGTGCTGCGAGGACGCTGCGGAAGGAAAGGCCATGTTAACACCTTAGGGATTCATTTCAGTCTCCACCTCCCTCTGCACTCTGCATCTCCCTTTTCCTCATTTCTGCTCAGTTGCATTTTTTATTCTATAGAAAATTAAACCTGACAGAGACTTTTACCAAGATCAATCCCTCCTGACACAGTCACAGCCCACCACCTGAACACTGGCACCCAAGAAGCAAGGTGCACTCCTCCTTAATCCCCTCCACAGCCCCAGCTGCTCTTATTCTGAGGGAATGTTATCCTGGTTAGGATGGCTGTTCCAGCTGCTCCTCATTTTCCACAAACACCACAGTCCTCCCTCATTTTACAGCCAAGATTGCCCCACTTCTAGGATAATATTCATTCTCCTGTCCACCAACAGCCTCCAGCCCTGGGTTGGTGCTTCTTTTTTTTTTAAATTACACATCAGAGGCCATTTCAACACCACAAAAATCCCTTAATAACTTCTGAGATCCATTGTTTAAGAGAAGAGGTGCAATTTAGTCTGACTACAGCTTACTCTCATCTGCCCATTTGAATTCCCTGTGCCTCTTGAGCACAAAAAAAGTTACATGGTGGGAATACTTCACAAACTCACTCCTCTTGCCCATCATCTCCCAAACTGCTTCTTGAGGCATCTTGACACCAGCAACAAGAGAAACCCCTTCCCCTGGGCAGGTTTTAATATCTCAAAGCATTCACCAAAGGTTCTTCTTGCACGGCCCTTCAGTGGAGTGGAATCAAACATCCTCAACTCTCCTGCTAGGAGCAGGATATTTCATTTAATTAAATCCAAGAAATTTCATTAAGGGGAGAGCAGACAGAACTCTAAGGGCATACACTAAATGAAATATGGAAGCATTTGCAGACCAGAGCAAATGTGTTAAGCAGCACAAGGAAAACTGAAAAAAGAAGCTTTATAGTAGTAATTCTTCCTCATTCTTCTCAGCTAATTGAAACCTGTGGTTTACTGAACTTTTCCATTCATTTCACCAAATTGCTTTCTATCTGAAAAGAATAATCTTGGCGTTCCCTAAATTTTCACCTAGTTGCATCCCTCCCTCATGCTAGTTTTTTTTACTAAGCTTCACTTAGAACAACTTCCATATTGAGAAGAAGAAAATACTTTCATCATCTCGATACCTCAAGTTTTTAGCTTTTATGTATTCTTAATGTATCTGTAGCTCTGGAGACTCTTGAATGCCTCAGTATAACTTCTAGCACTTTCCTGTCTTTCTTTCCCACACTGAACAACAGGTGCTTATTGACACATTCCTGAAATTTTGTTATGTCTGGCTGTTAAGCTCTCCAAGGACATTTGATTTTGCACCATGTAACCAACAGGCATAATAAAGGCAGAGTAGGAGGGCAGAACCCAGAGGGGGAGATGACCCTACCAACTGCTCCTCTAATTAGACAATATTGGCTAAGATATTCTAATTGCCCAATCTTATCAATCGTAAGGATCTAACTCAGGGCACTGTTTCTCACCATATTGTTTACCTGAAGGTAATAAAGTAAAGGTTTGCTTTCATATTACCAGTCTAATGCTGTCTGGAAAAGTTTGGGTTCTATTTCCAGGCATCAAACTCATGACTTTCTGGTCTTCTTTTCGGAGCTACAAAGAACATGGGAACAATGGGGGTTATCTGAGCACCTGTGAAACAAACCTCATTTCACAGGACTGATTCCCTTCAGACAATGTCTTGCACCACTTCTCTACAACAGCTTCAACACCTGTAGCACAGCTGCTTCTTTTGATGTTTACTTTAAGCCATTGGAAGCTACTTTCTGTCATCCTATTGTCAGGATAAATATTCCATTGATACAGCACTTGAATTCTTTGATCTCCGCTCTTCGGTTTTCCTCACAAGCACTTCAAAACAAGACTTGCAGAATGCTGTATTTGCCTTATTTTCACAAGACAGGCAACAAGTTCTTCCTTCAGGTGGTATTTCCCAATCTAATTTAGCTCTTACTCTTCCTTCTTACAGAATTAACTAATGCCTGCCATCTCACCCCTTCCCTGGCTCATGTTTTCCCTCCTACATTCCTTTTCTGCCCTCCAAACAGTCTAGCAGGCCACCTCGGCCAATCCTTCTGGTTAGCAACAATTTTCATTTCTTGATTTTAAAACTCCAGACAGCCTTTTAACCTTATTCTAGCAATACCAGCTTGCTAAACTTGAACTGAGTACACATGGCCAGGGACTCTTTAGAAGGACAAGGACTCTTCACAAGGGCACACAGTGACAGGTCAAACTGGAATGGCCTTCAGACAAAGGAAGGTGGGTTAGGATGAGATATTGGGAAGGAATTCTGCCCTGTGAGGGTGCTGAGGCCCTGGCACAGGGTGCCCAGAGAAGCTGTGGCTGCCCCTGGATCCCTGCAACTCTCCAAGGCCAGGCTGGATGGGGCTTGGACCAACCTGGGATAACAGAAGGTGAAACCAGATGATCTATAAGGTCCCTCCCAACCCAAACCATTTTACAATTCTACCATTAAAACTGTATCTACAATAGAAATAAACCACAGGCAAGGGAGAAAGACATGACCTCTGTCTCTGGGATCAGAAATCATCAGCTTTCACATACCTTCTTCTCTTTTCCCAATCCATTTTGAGCCTCCTTACCCTGCCAGAGTTCCAAGGTCCTGCACTGAGCTCGTTCTCTTTGGCCCTGGAAACTGGAGGTGCTGGCCATGACTGTGCTGGAAGTGTGGGAATCTCAGGGCCAGGCACAGAATTTTCATCAAACACAGCAAAACTTGGAGTATTGGAAAGCTGCAGAGGAGCCTGAGGCTGGCAGCTTCTGCTTGGTTTCAGAGCTATAAGCAAAAAGATTGTCAATTAACCTTCAGCCATCACATTCAAATTGCAACTTCCACGACAAAGAGATGAAATTCCTCCAATAACAGGTTGTTTCAGCTCTGGAATGTACCTTTAATTGCATCTCCCACACGACTAATGGGGGCTCTCACAGTTTTCTTCCCTCTGCCTTTGAGATCTGCCAGTGAACTTCTCTGAGGCTCTGCAATTTCCAGCAGACCCATGCTGTCTCCACCAGGGCTTTCCTCAAGTGTCAGTAGTGCCTGCCGAGAAACACGGGCCTGAAACTGCCTAGGAAAAAAAATATTGGAGAAATCAGCACAACCTTTCCTACCACAGGAACCCAGGGAAGCACCTCAGCTCTTCCCTTACTTGTGATGAGCCTGGAGTTTGTCCAAAGGCTCAGCCTTGCACTGGAGCCCTTCCTGGAATATCAGATCTGCTTTCCTGAAGCTCCCCCTGGCCTCGAGCACCTCTGCCCAGGTGATGTAGAGCTGAGCCAGCGTGGTGCCGATCTCCTGGCTGCGCAGGTAACTGTACACATCCAAGGGCTCCTTGCAGCAATCGCCCTGAAACGACCCAAGTATGGCAGTAATCACATGGCACTGCAGACAGCTCCCACTCAAATCTGCATTTCAATGCCTCCAGCAAGACCCCACTGAGCTCAGTACAAGTCTGACAAAAGCACCTGTAAGGCCAGTACATGGAATTTTATCATTTCTTGTTGGAATCTGAGGTAATTCAATGATTGAATTACACCATATTAGTATTCCTGAGAACAGTTGTTTTAGCTGTGGATGAAGCACAGCACATTCCTTGCCGGTTTTGGGACTGGTAAATCAGCTCAGCAAGCTAAAGCTGGCAAAAAGCTGCTTTGAAAAGATGTGGACAACAAAAATTACAGCAATGGAGAGACAGGGCAGGACCAGAACATGCATAGCTTGGTTTAGAGTTTAAAAGGAAGTAGACACAAGACAGCTAGAAGCTAAAATAACTGGTAGGACAGATATATTTTAGATATTCTATCTTTAAATCACTTCTCTTTCTCCTTAAATAAATAGTTGAGCTCTATTTATTCAAGCCAGCTTTTCCTAAACAAAAACTTCCGCAGTTTGTAGCTGTGCAAAGTGAACAGACTGCAGACAGTGAGTCTGGAAATGAGAAGCAGAATTCAAGAGTAATATGCTTGCAGAAAAGTACATCTAATATTGCACTCATTGTACAACACTGTTTGACTCTTGTCACCAAAATCAGCTTAGCTGTGGGCAGACACCACGACAATTCCCAAGGAAAAGCTGCACCCAAGAGATGCTCCCAATACACTCACAAACTTGAGCCACAGATTAAGATAGCGAGGATCTCTGTAGTATTGCTGCTGCCCATGGAGGGCTGTCACTGCCCTTTCCAGAACTGCTGTGAGGTTGCCATCCTTGCCACCCTGGGGGAAAGTCTGCTCCGTCCACTTGATGTACCTAGAGACAGAATGTGGTCATAGCAAGTCAGTTCTTAAGAAGTGTCCATACAATATGAAGAGGTGAAGAAAAAAGTAGGCACAACACTGAAAGACAATATAATATTAAAAAACAATTTTAAATTTTAGCTTTCATTGAGCTTCATATAATTAGAATGTATTTCCCTTGCTTTTGCAAGGATATCTGACCACTTGACTCTTTCTTCTGAAACAAAGGGAAGCTTACCGGTCCCACACATCCAGAGGATCATCTCCAGAGTAAAATCTTATTTCTGCTTCAAACTCCCTAAAAGAGAAAATTATTAATCCAATAAATACATTTGTATCACTGTAAATCTAACTTGTACATTGTAAGCTGCAGTAATTATTTTATTAAATAGAACACCCAAATCTCCCTCATGTTTGCTGGTTAAATGCTCCATTGCAAACCTGAAAGCTGAAGTCTGTACTACACAGTACCTGCAGTGAGTAGTTCCAAAATCCCGGAGTATGATAATAGTACAAACATCAGTTATTAAACTTCTTTGATGCCTTTTTTAATGCCTATGAGATTAGTACAGGTAAAGAAGACATAGATAAAATGACAAAGAGAAAGGAAGTTAAGGGGAAAGGAGCTGTTATAACGTCACTCACTGTTTTTTAAGCTGCACAGCAGTGTGGCTGGAGGAGTCCTGCTGAGCCAGTGCCTCCTGCAAGCTGGACATCACCCGCCCCTGCCTGAGGGGCTGCACATTCTCCTTGCTCAGCTCCCACTCATGGCTGCACTCCTGGAACATGACCCCCCCTCCTTTAATCCTGAACGCCTCTCCTTTAATCCTGTGTTAACAAGAAATGGACACCCACAAGAAATGGAGACCCGTAAGGCTGACAGAGCAGGCTTTCATCAGCCCATTCATCCCCAATTTTCCGTGCAACCAAAACACAACGCTTAGGTGCCCAACTTTTAGAGGGACCTGGGGCTTTCATTCCCCTCCATGGGAAATAAATGAGAAAAAGAGCCAGTCTTGACAATGAAGAACCTCAGGCAGGCGATGCTAGCAGCAAAGGCCACGAAGATTAAGCCAGCTCCCGCCACCCTGATTGCTCCTTCCCCTGCCCCGAGGCCCCCACCCTCACGGGGGCTGCCGGGGGTGCGCTCCGGCCAGGGGGAACCGCAGCGAGCCGGAGTCGGGCGCCTCTGCTTCTTCACCGGGGAGCGGTGCTAGGAGGAGCGAGGCACAGCCGAACCGCGACCCCTGCGGGGAGCCGGCGGGGGAGAGCGGCGGGGACTCGCCAGTGGCACCGACGGCAGGCGAAGCTGCTGCTTCCCCGGGACGCACCGCCCCACGCCGGCAGCGGGGACCCCGCGCTGTCCGGGCAGCCCCAGCGCCGTGCCGGGGATCCCTCAGAGCGCCACAGCCGCGCTCGCCAAACGACTCATCATCCCCTATAGCCCCTCACGGATCGCACAGCCACCCACAGCTGCCCAGCCCTACACACCTCACAGCCCCTCAGGTACCCCCACAGCCCTACACACCTCACAGCCCCTCAGGCACCCCCAGCCCTACACACCTCACAGACCCCCGAGCGCTCCTCACAGGCTCCACAGCCATCAGCTCTGTGCTCCTCTCAGCCCCTCACAGACCCCCTGCGCCCCTCACGGCCCACAGCCCCTCACAGCTCCCCCGACCCCTCAGGCGCGCGCCCCTCACGGATCCCACAACCCTCAGCCCCGCGCACCTCACAGCCCCTGAGACTGCTTCAGTCCCTCACGGACCCCACAACCATCAGCCCTCATCCCCTCACAGACCCCACAGCACCTCAGGCCGCCACAGCCCCGCGAGCTCCTCGCGGTGCCCCGCCCCTCCCGGCCGGCCGAACCGCACACACTGCCCGGCCGCACACACCGCTCCAACCGGCACAGCTTCGCACTACTAAATAGCCTTGGCACCTGCACCGCGTCAGTATTCAAGCCTCTCCCGCTTCCCCATTGGCCACGCCTCGCTACCCGCCCCCTCCGCCTGATTGGCGCCGTCCTGCGTCGCCCCAGGGCATCACGGGAAATGTAGTTTCCGCCTCACACGCGGCAGCCCCAGGGAAAAATAAATAATATTGTCATCACTGCGCTCGCAGTTAATCTCATCTGAAAGGCATACTCCTTCTCTCGAGCGAGTGTGTTCCCGCTCTTCCCTCTGCTAACCACTGGCACCCGCTGATTCTCCACATTATTTCTCTACCGTAATTTCACCACGTTATTTTTCCTGAGGCTCTCACTTCACGCAACTGGCGATTAGTTCTGTATTGGTGCCACGGAAAACCTGACTTTTTGGGTATCCCGGAAAAATACATAGTTTGACACTCCCAAAAGAGGCTCCCAGAAGTATATATCAGTGTTAATGTGATGCTCAGCCCCACTAATTACCCTCTCTCCTACAATATTCCAAGAAAAAAACTAATTAGCCCGACAGGCTGCAGTAATTTCCAGGAGCCTGGAGCGTCTGGAAGTGTCCAAGGCCAGGCTGGACGGGGCTTGGAGTAACCTGGGCTCATGGAAGGCGTCCCTGCCCATGGCAAGGGGTGGAATTGGATGGGCTTTAAGGCTCCTTCCCACCCAGAACATTCCAGGATTCCAGGCATTTATGAGTATCTCCGCAATGCTGCAGGTGCCGGAGCACGATCGCGCAGTGAGACCACTTTTCTCCTGTCCCCACTGCCCGGGCAGAGTGAAGAGCTCAGGTTTTCCAGCCCGGGCAGAGTGAAGAGCTCAGGTTTTCCAGCCCGGGCAGAGTGAAGAGCTCAGGTTTTCCAGCCCGGGCAGAGGCTGAGGCGCGAACAGCTCCGCACCGCTGCACCCTGCGCTCCAGCACCGCCTGGTGTTCCTGCGGGGAACTGCAACGAACCGCGACTGGCTGCGCGCCGCTCTTCAAGAGGAACCTGAGATCTTCATAAAATCCAACATCTGCAGGGTCTTAAATGTGCCGATGTCTTGCTCCCCTCTGCGTTCAGGATCTGCAAACACTGACATATGAGGGCAGCTGCAAAACAAAAAAATTGCCATGGACTTGGACAGGAACACCCTGTCAGGAACACAGACTAGCTGCCTGCTATTGGGGTGAAGGTGATCAATGACGGATATTTCTCATTAAGAAAACAGAATGAGCAGAAAGCGATTTTTTTTCCTTCACAGCTGCCCTTAACGCCTAAGACTCATGAAGCTTTTGTATGCACAGAAGAGACGAAGTGTGACCATGTTGTTGATGGGCGGTCACTTCTCTGTCAAACGGGCAAGAAGCTCCTGACAGTCAGCGGAGTGGAAACAGCGGGCGCGGCGGTGCCGGGCGGGGCTCGGCCGAGCGCTGCGGGGCTGTGAGGCGTGTGTGTGTGATGGACAGCGACAGACGGCACTCCCGAGAGGGCGGAGGTGGCCGCAGCTCAAAGCCGGCAGCACCGCAGAGGGCAGCCCGGGACGGAAGGCGCGGAACCGTTCAGAGCGGACTTCTGCCAGCACACAAGATGGCGGCTCTGGGGAGAGCGCACGTGATGCCACACAAAAGATGGCGGCCCAGGCAGGGCGGGACTTCTGCCAACATACAATATGGCGGACTCTGGGTAGAAGTCACGTGACACATAACACATACAGCTGATTACCGGGGGTTACTTCTGCCAGCATGCAAGATGGCGGCGGCAAGCGGAAGTCACACTGACCACACCTAAGATGGCGCCCTGCCGGGCCCTTTCGAAGATTATAAATGTCTCTAGTCTGCTGCCCTTAATCCTGTGTGTCAGGGCTGTATAGAGGTTTGATCATACCTTTAAAGCAGTTTTTCTCCCCCAAACCCGAGCTGAACTGACTGAGATCGCACACAGGTGATGCACTGGAACTCCGAGCTTAGTGTTAAGTCTTGCCTGGTGATTTTTACAAAGTTAAATTCCAGTGAATCTGTACCAACAAACAAGAAGCTGTGCTGCAGGAGCCGGTGGCCTTGGAGTGCCCCTGACAGGACCTGTTCAGGTGTTTATGTGGACCACCAGGTGCAACTGCTGCCCCAGTGCTGCCAGGGCCACTCCCCCACCATGTCCCCAAGTGCCACATCAGGAACCACCCAGCGAGTGACAGCAATTGGGGTGAGGGCTGCAGGCACTGACAGTGTCCCTGCTTGCTGGCAGTGGAGCTGGGGGCTCCCAGAGGGGCTCCAACACCTCTTCCCTTCTCCCCAGCCTTCCCAGGCAGGATGGCTGCTCTGGAGAGCACAATGTGCAGGGGGAGCAGCCCAAAGCCAGGCTCAGGACCGTTTCCTTGTGGCTTAGGGAACCTGTGCCCACAGCACCTTGAACTCTCACACACTCAGCACCTTTTCTTTGGGTTTCTATGCACTTGAAGACAGATTTTGGGACCTACCAGTGAATTCAGTGAATTGTCCCAGCCAGAGGCCTTTTTGCTGACCTAAAAGTAGCTTTTAAACCCCAGACCCACAAGGCTTGCAGTATTTTCCAACAGCAGTGAGAGACACAATGGAAGATCCTGTTCAGTACTGCAGCTGCCCACAAGGGCCAGGTCACCTGGGACAGCCCTTGCTATCGTGTCTGGTCCTCTCTCAGAAGAGGAAAAACCACTTGGCTTCCCCATGTGGGATTGACTGAGGCTGTGATGTGCAACCCAGAGCATCTCCAGGCTGGATGTGTAAGGAAGGACAGGGAAGGGGAGTATTTATAAACTGTATCATGCAAATTTGGGATGGAGCAGTGATGCAGGTGGGTGGGTTTGGTCTGTGTAGCAAGTAAGACTTTGTTCCCAGAATCAAGTAGTTAAAACTTGAGGCCCCACACACATACCTAACTAAACCGCTAAGACTTTGCATACCATTCCACAGCCCGACTTTGCACAACATCCCATATCCTATACGAAATATGGCTTGCTAAATAATAAAGGTTGTGTAATCACTTTGAGCTGCACCTGATGCAGACGTGTGAGGAAGAAGAGGAACCTGCCTCCCCACGACCACCAGAGAGCAGAAAACAACCCCCTAGCAACAGCACAACGCACACGCAGAGTGGAACCTGGAAACTATAGGTGGCCAGAAATAGAGACTGTATAAAAAGGGAAATTGTGAGCCCCTCAGTGCGTGCTGTTGGTAGAGCATAGACTCTCTGGCCGCCCAGCACTGTTTGGCTCGCTATTCGCTTGCTTAAATAAACTAAAAATTATCTGACTGGAAATAGTCTCTGATTGATTATTGAAACAAAATCTGTAACGGTCTGGGTGTGTCAGGATTAGCCATAAACAACCCAACCAAGCTGCTAAACCCTCCATGGATGTTTGAAACACTTCCACAGAAATCCAACTCAGTAATGATTCCAGAAGAAAAATTACAGGTGCTTACAATCTGTGGGGAATTTCCTTTGGAATTATCAATCAGTGTGTGTATCAAGGCAGACCATGTCTTTTAGCTCTTTTTCTGGTTTGCAATTTCCTCTCTGATTAAATGAGTGTGTGTTGTGTGCTCCTGTTAAATAAGCTGCACGTTTTCAGTTTGAAATTTGAGGTGGTTTTATTTCTTTAGGGTTTTTTCCCACAACCGAATCATCCCTTCCATATTGTTCTACATGGCATCTTTGGTTGTGAGCCAGAGTAGGGAAATTACGTTTTATGATCTTGAAATTTTTGTAGTCAGAAGTGGAACATCTTGCCCCTTCACAGAGCACTGCAGGCACATGGGAGTGGCTCAGTGCTGGCACAGCTCTCTGAGAAATAACAGGGAATAACTTTGAGAGATCTAAGTGTTAATAAAAACTCTCTTGTTTCTTGATTGCAAAGATTCAGTCCTGCAGGCTCAGAAGAGGGAAAAAAAGGACTTCTGTTATTCATGGAAAACCTACTGTTATTCCTTGTGCAGACCTTTAAATATTTGGATGATTTACTGTCCAGTATCTGTAGATAAAGAATGATTGATTGGAGGTAAAAAATGAGGTACTCAGTAGTGAGCAGGTAGGGAAAATTCTTGGAGTAAACTTGAGGTGGCCCATAGTGGAGAGCATAAATATTTTGAAGTAAAAATGAAGTAATCCATGTTGGGCAGGTAGGGAGATTCTGAGAGTAAAACTGAGGTGGTCTGTAGTGCAGAGAATGAACTTTGTGAGGTTAAACTGAGGTAATAACACATAGTCAGAGAAAACTTTGGGGGTAAAGTCTGAGATAATCTCTAGGGGAGAGAACATTTTTGAGGTAAACTGAGGCAGTCATTAGGTGACAGGCTGGGAAATTTTGGGGGGTAAAAATTAAAATGATCTGTTGGGCAGATAATTGTGGCTAGCACAGGTTTTTCCCATGAGAAATTTTCTTGTGTTTTATAAATAAAGTTTGGATGTTGTTGGAACAGTGTCCCAGAACTTGGACAGTGCAGGCCTGGCCAATCAGGCCTGGGGGAAGGCTTCTGACTGACCAATCTGGGTGACTTTTGAGAACTCTATATATGTGATGAAATCAAAACAATAAAGGTCATTCCTTCTTGCCACTGAGAAATGGTGCTTTCATTACTCTGCTAGCTGCTCAACAGCGACAGAGAATGAACGTACTGAGGTAAAAATCAGGTCGTAAGTAGTGGACAAGTAGCAATAATTTTGGGGGTAAAATCTGGGGTAATGTGTAGCAGAGAGAATGTACAACATGAGGTAAAGTGAGACAGTCAGTACTGGAAAGGTAGTGAAATACTAGGGGGTAAAACTTGAGAAAATCTCCACAGTAGAGAAGGAATATTTATAGGTCAAAATGAGGTAATAGTGGGCGAGAAAGGAAAATATTTGGGGTAAAATCTGAGGTAATCTCTAGGGGAGAGAATGAACATACTGAGGTAAAAATCAGGTAGTGAACAGGTAGGGAAAATTTTTGGGGTAAAACTGGAAATAATCTCCAGAGTAGAGAACAAATACTTTATTGTAAAAATGAGGAAATCAGAAGTGGGCAGACAGGGACAATTTGGGGGCAAAACTTGAAGCAATCCCCCGGGAAGAGAATCAACATCATGAGGTAAACTGAGGTAATCACATGGGGACATTTAGTGAAAATGCTGGGGATAGAAACTGAGATATTCTCCAGGACTGAGAATGAATATTTTGAGGTAAAAATGGGATAACTTGTAGTGGACAGGTAGGGCAAATCTTCTGGGAAAAACTCGAAATAATCTGTAGGGCAGAGCATGAACATTTTGAGGGGAAAAATGAGATAAATATTTATTCTTCACTTCCCTTTGTGATAACTTAATCTTCACCCCACAATGAGCCATTCCCTGATTTCTCCTGGAGAAAACCTAATGGCAGAGGCAGGTTGCAAAGGAACCCAGAGCTGAGTTTGGAGGAGAAAACTGCTGAGAGCTGCATCTGCCTGTGCAGCCCCAGCCTGGCAATATCCACATGGAACAGCCTGGGCAAATGGGATCAGATGGAGCAAAATCCCTTCATGGAAGAGGTTTTCTCCTCTGCAGATCAGGCATGGGGCAGGCAGTGAACTTTGGAAATCAGCTGATTTCCCCCAGAAAGCATCACTCACATTGGCATGAATGACATCACCTGTGCCCATCACTCACGATTCTCCCAACCAAAATCAAGATGAAAGGCTGGTTTGGGTTTGAGAACTTGAAATAACTTGGAAACAGAAGAAATCACCTTTTTCTTCTTTCTTTCTTTCTTTTAGATGCTGGACTTGCCTCTGTGGATGTGTGCTGAGCTCTTGCTGCAGGGGACTGTCAGGCTTCAATCTCTGTGCAATAACTCAGGGATTCCATGGGACACTCAGGGACTGTCCCAGCTGCACTGGCAGGCACGGGAAGCTGTTCCACAGATTAACTGTGCTCCCCAGAGCACTCCAGAGCATCCTGGATAGAGTGCAGAGAGCAGGAAAAGGCACGGTGACAGCAATGATGCTGCTCCCTGCTTTCCTGAGAGCTCCAAGGAAAATAACCACTGAGGTGGCACTGAGGATGCCACTTTCCTGACACTCCTGGCCCAGCAGGTTTCTGTGGAAGCCTGAATTACTTGTGCAGTTCAGTTCTCCCTCCATTCCTACCCTCTGGGCAGCTCCGGGAGATGGCTGAGCCCTTCCCAGGCCGCTGCCGCAGGGAGATCCCCGGGAGGCTCCCGGGCACGGCTGGCCCTGTTGGAATCTGCGCTCGCAGGGCTACCTGTCAGCTCTGACCCTCGCGCTGCTGCCACACGCCAGGGGAGCCGAAATAAAGCCTGCAAATTTGAAGAGTAAACTGGAGAAACAACCCCAAACCTCATTCACTCGACAGTGAAAAGCTTGAGCTGGTCCAGCGCCGACTCCATCTTCTGCCGCTTCACGGGGGACACCGACATGTCCACGGCTGCGGGGCTCGCGCGCCTATAAGGGACCGTGCGTGCCCGGAGGGGACAGGCCTGCGCGCGCACCCGCGGCCCGCGCGCTCCCGGCCCGGCAGGGCGGCACCGAGCCAATCAGCAGCGCGGACACAAGACGGACGCGGCCGGGAGGAGCCGAGGCGGGGCGGCGGGAGGGAGAGCGACTCTGATTGGCTGGTTCGGGGGCCCGGGGGTCGGGGGGTGGTCGCCGTGGCGACCCTGACGCCGACATTGTCCCCAGCGGGGTCTGCCCGGGATTGTCCCTGCTCGGCATCTCCTGTCTCCGGAGCCCCCGGGGGTGTTCCCCACGGCCGGCAGGGCGCCCGACCCGCCCCGAGCCAGCCGCCCCCGATGGCCGCAAGATGGCGGCGGGCTGGCTGAGGGGAGGCGGCCGTGAGGGGAGGAGGGCTCGGAGCCGCGCGGTGCTGCCCCGCTGCAGGAGCTCAGCGCTCGGTGCTCCCTCCCTGCCGCCGCGGCAAGGTTCGAAATAGCTTGTAGGATACAGCTCCAGCCGCTGAGAGAGCGCCCGACCCAGCAAGGCAGCTGCTTTAGGCTCTTGGTTCCTCTAAACTTCATTTAGGCTGTAGAGGAGGTGATCTTGTTAGTGTGGTCCCACTTGGAAGTTGGTCTCCCCATAACGTCTACAAAAGGCATTACCAGTTATTTCAAGCGAGTAAATTAATTATTAAGGAAAAGAGAAAACAAACTGGAAGAACTTTCACAGAGGAAACAGAGGATGGCTCTTGGCTGGAAATGTCGGAGAATCCGTGTAACAGGCCCTGAGCCATGGGTTATGCTGTTCCCTCATTCTGTGTTGTTCCCCTTGGGACAGCTGCCACAGAAGTTCCCCTTCCAGATAGGCACGAATGTACTATTGTACAACCTTTTCTCACTTTGCCCCTGTTTTTAGATACGTTTATCAAGGCCATCATGCTGGAAATTATACCAAGAGTTTCAGT